>NW_024070202.1:6385797-6442424 GCF_014754425.2 Oryx dammah | reverse complement strand
TCTTTTCCATGGGGATGGTCTTGATCCCTGTCTCCTGTACAATGTCAGGAACCTCCATCCATAGTTCATCAGGCACTCTATCAGATCTAGTCCCTTAAATCTATTTCTCATTTCCACTGTATAATGATAAGGGATTTGATTTAGATCATACCTGACCTAATTTAGAGCACACCCACTGTAAAAAGGCTTTCCGCACCAAAGAATCTGTTTAAAAACCACTAGAGGCTACTTAACTTTGTAAATGCCTGAAGCAGTGGGAAAATCTGAGGTAAACATCATTCTAACCAAAACCTTACAAGGAAAAGCTGGTATGACCTGTCTATGGGAACTTTGAGAAGTTCGAACACATTCCTAGGAAAAAAGACGGCCACAACCATGCACAGAGTAGGGCACGTGGGCAAGACTGAGCGTGCTCCGTAAGAATGAGATGCCTTAAAGTTCTCACCTCTGCCTGAAACTGAGTCTCTGCAAAGCAGAAAGTGAAAGATACAACAGGGCTGTCGACTGTCTGGCTAAATGTTTAAGGTATGCCACAACAGGCACACAAAGATTCTCAGAAAATACTAGGAGACTAACCGGTTCAGGTGTTTAGTGAAATCTCTGTTGAACCATCTAATGAAGCAGAGACTTCAGTGACCACAGATGGCAAAGAATACAGAATTTAAAGTGAGTTCAGAAAAGTCACTAAACAAATGCTACAAGAATATCTCCTTCTATTATACTCTGCTTTACTGTACCTAACAGATTTTACATTTTTTATCTTCAATGGTTTATAGCAACTCTGAGTTTCAAATGATGGCTAGCATTTTTAGCAATAAAGTGTTTTCTTCTCTTTTTTAAAAAGATTTCATTGTACTATAATTGATTTACAGTGTTGTATTAGTTACAGGTGTACAGCAAAGTAAATCATTTATACATATAACCACTCTTCAAAATTCTTTTCTCATATAGGCCATTACAGAGTATTGAGTAGAAGCAGGCTCTTACTTGGGGCTTCCCTGGTGGCTCAGTTGGTAAAGAATCCGCCTGCAATTCAGGAGACTCCGGATCGATCCCTGGGTTGGGAAGATCCACTGAAGAAGGGGTAGGCCTACCCACTGCAGTATTCTGGCCTGGAGAACTCCCTGGACTGTATAGCCCACGGGGTCGCAAAGAGTGAGACAGGACGGAGCGACTTTCACTTCTGGGCTCCCTGGTGGCTCATACAGTAAAGCATCTGCCTGCAATGTGGGAGACTCTGGTTCAGTCCCTGGGTTGAGAAGATCCCCTGAAGAAGGAAATGGCAACCCACTCCAGTGTTCTTGCTTGGAAAACCCCATGGACGGAGGAGCCCGATAGGCTACACAGTCCATGAGGTCACAAAGAGTCGGGCACGTCTGAGCCACTTCACTTCACTTTGGTGGCTCAGCAAGAAAGAATCCGCCAGCAGTGCAGAAGACCTGGGTTCATTCCCTGGGTCAGGAAGATTCCCCTGGAGGAGGGCAGGATACTCTTGCCTGGAGAATCCCAGGGACAGAGAAGCCTGGTGGGCTACAGTCCATAGGATCGCACAGCACAGCACAGCACAGGCTCTTACTAGTTATCTATTTTATATGTGTATGTGTGTGCACATTCAGCCATGTCCAAATCGTTGCAACCCCATTGACTGCAGCCTGCCAGGGCCCTCTGTCTGTGGAATTTTTATAGTCATGTCTATATGTCAATCCCAACCTCCCAATTTATACCTCCCATCCTTATCCCCTGGTAACCATAAGTTTGTTTTCTATATCTGTGACTCTGCTTCAATTTTGTAAGCTCATCTATACCCTTCTTTTGACTCCACAATATAATGTGATACTTGTATTTCTGTGTCTGACTTACTTTACTTACTTACTTAACTTACTTTTCATAGGTCCATCTATGTTGCTGCAAACAGCATTTTTTATGGCTGAGTAATATTCCATTGTATATATGTACCATGTTTTTTTAAATCCGTTTCTCTTTTGATACACACTTAAGTTGCTTTTGTGTCCTGGCTATTGTAAATAGTGCTGCTATTTAACAGCAAAGAATACATGAACACTGAGGTGCATATATCTTTTCAAATTATGATTTTCCCCAGATATATGCCCAGGAGAAGGATAAAGTATTTTTTATTTAAGGTACATATACTGTTTTTTTACCAAATGCTATCATCATACACTTAGCAGACTATAGTACAGTGTAAATATAACTTTTACGTACACTGGTAAACCAAAAAAATTCATGTGGTTTGCTTTATTGTGATATTCACTTTATTGTGACGATCTGTAACCAAATCTGCAATATCTCTGAGTATGCCTGTGCAACAAACAGCAACTACAAAAATACCTAGTAAGGAAGAAGAATTGGATTTCCAGAGTACTACATAATATTACCCATAAAAATCCAGTTTTCAACTAAAAATATGAGTCATGTAATAAACTAAGGAAGCATAGGCACAGGCAAAAAAAAAAAAAAAAGCAATCAATAAAAACTGTCTCTCAGGAAAGCCAAAGTTTGAAGCTACTGGACAAAGACTTTAAATCAATTATTTTAAGTATGATCAAAGAACATCATGGCTTTAAAAAGGTATGAAAATGATGTCTCTCCAAATAGAAAATATCGATAATAGAATAGAGATTATCTTAAAAAGAGAAATTCTGGATTAAAACATACAATAGCAACTGAAAATTGACAATAAAGAATAAACAGCAGATCTGAGCAGACAGGAGAGAAGAGTCAGCAAACTTTATATCAGTGTGAGAGACAGGAAATCTGAGAGACAGAACAATAAACTGATAAAAACAGTTTTCAGAGACCTTTGGGAAACCATCAAACATGTTAGTGTATATACATCTGTATACACACACATATATAAACACACATACATAAAAGTTCCATGGAATAATGGAGAGACAAGGACAGAAATAATAGCACTTCCCCAAACTGATGAAAAACAATCTACACATCAGAGAATTGGCAACCCACTCCAGTACTCTGGTAGGCTGCAGTCCATGGGGTTGTGAAGAGTCGGACACGAAGAGTCGGAGAGTCGGACACGACTGAGCAACTTCACTTTCAGTTTTCACTTTCCACTTTTATGCATTGGAGAAGGAAATGGCAACCCACTCCAGTGTTCTTGCCTGGAGAATCCCAGGGAGGGCAGAGCCTGGTGGGCTGCTGTCTATGGGGTCGCACAGAGTCGGACACGACTGAAGTGATTTAGCAGCAGCAGCAGCATAAATTAAAGAGATCCACACCTTAGACACATCATAATCCACTGTGAAAATCCAAAAACAAAGAATCTTGAAACCAGCAAGAGAGAAGCAACTCACTACATACATGTGACCCTCAATAAAAGTAGCTTACATTTCATCAGAAACCATAATGAAACAGCAAGTCTGAATAGACCAAAAACTTCCTTCAAGGAAAAGTCCAGCATCAGTTGAATTCACTTGTGAATACTGCCAAACAAGTAAAGTAGAATGAATACTTCACAAACTTCCAAAAAAAAAAAAGAAGAGGAAGGAACACACCCAAAACAACCCAATTCATTTTATGAAGCCATTACTGCTCTAAAACCAAAATCAGACAAAGATAAGAAAGCTACAGACCACTTTTCCTGAAAAATATGTACATAATAATCCTCAAAATACCAAACCCAGCAGCCAGAAAAAGGATTATACATAATCAACTCAGATTTATTCCAGAAATGCAAAGCTAGTTCAAGCTACAGAAATCAATCAATGCAATACCTTATTATATCCTTATAATGGACGAAAACCACATGATTATCATAGTATATGGATAAAAGCATCTGACTGAATCCAACACCCCTTCACAATAAAAGCAGTCAACAAACTGAGTGCATTCATGGGCACTCAGTAATGTCTGACTCTTTGCAACCCCATGGACTGTAGCCCGCCAGGCTCCTCTGTCTATGGAATTTTCCAGGCAAGAATACTGGAGCAGGTTGCCATTTTCTTCTCCTGGGGATCTTCTCAACACAGGGACTGAACTAGTGGTGGGTTTTTACTAGCTGAACCACTAGGAACAGTTCTCTTGCAACAGAAGGGAACTTTCTTAATCTGATCAAGGGCATCTACAAAAATTTACTGCTAACATAGTACTAAATAGTTAAAACTAAAACCTTTCCCAGCCCTCCAAGTTCAGGAACAAAAGGTTATCTGTTAACAGCAATACTGAATTGGAGGTTCTACCTAAAACAACTGGCAAGGGAAAAAAAGGCATTCAGATTGTAAAGGAAGAAATAAAACTACCTCAATTTTCAGATCACATGATATTATATGCATACAATTTTAAAAAAAAACTCCCCCTACCTCCTGTTAAAAATAGAGCTAATAAATGATTCAGCAAGATGAAGGATACCATATCAATTTGCAAATCTCAATTATATACAATTCTATACAACAGCATTGAGCAATCAAAACACTAAATTGAGAAAAACATTCTATTTACAGTAACAAAAAAAATTAAGGGATAAATTTAACAAAAGTAGTACAAGACATACACTGAAAACTGTAAAACATCATTGAGGGAAAATAAAGAATACCTAGGGCTTCCCTAGGGCTTCCCTTGTGGCTCAGCTGGTAAAGAATTCGCCTGCAATGTAGGATACCTGGGTTTGATCCCTGGGTTGGTAAGACCCCTGGAGAAGGGAAAGGCTACCCACTTCAGTATTCTCGCCTGGAGAATTCCATGAACAAAGACATTCCATATTCATGAATTGGAAAACTATAGTGTTAAGGTGATAATACTCCCAAAATTGATCTACAGTTTCAATGAAATCCCTATTAAAATCCCAATGGGTTTTTTTCCCCAAAACTTGATAAAGCTGATTCTAGAATAACATGGAATTTCAAGGGACCTGAAGGAACCGAATCAATCTTGATAAAGAGAAAACCTGCAGTACTCACACTTGATAATTTCAAAACTTACTATAAAGCAACAGAAATTAAGACAGTATGTGTGGTACTGGCATAAAGACAGATGTAAAAACAAAGGAAAAAAATTTAGAGTCCATAAAAAAACCTACCTCTATGGCAAACTGTTCAACAAGGGCATAAAGACATTCAGTAAAGAAGGAAAAGTTTTTTAAACAAACGGTGCTGGAACAAATGAATATCCACATGCAAAAGAATGAAATTTGACTTCTGCTGCATACCATATGCAAAATTCAATTCAAAATAGATCAAAGACCTAAATATAAGCACTAAAACTGTAAAATTCTTTTAAGGAAATGGAGCAATAACACTTTATGGCTGTTGATTTAGCAATTATTTCTGATACATGACTCCAGAAGCACTAGTACCAAAGAAAAAGTAGAAATCAGATTTTATCAAAGTTTAAAATGTGTACTTTAAAAAGCACTATTAAAAAGTGAAAACACAATCCACAGAACAGAATATTTAATAATGCTCTAGTATCCAGAACACATTTTTAAAAAACACTCTTCCATCTCAATAACATAATAGACAAGCAAATTAAAAAATGGGCAAAGGACTTGAAAAGGCATTTCCATAAAGAAGCTATCCAAGTGGTCAATAATCACATGAAGAGAGGTTTCACATTATTAGTCAAATACGGAAATGCAAATAAAAACCACAATGAGAATCCACTTCACACACACCAGGATGGCTACAATTTTAAAATTTGGACAATAATCAACGTTAATGTGGATGCTGGGAAATTTGAATCCTCACAGATTTCTGGTGTCAAAATACAATAGTTCAGGCTCTTTGAAAAATAGTTCAGAAGTTCCTCAAAATGTTAAACAGAGAGTTACCATATGTCCCAGCAACTTTACTCTGAGGTACATACCCAAGAGAATTGAAAACATATGTTCACATAGAACCTTGTCCAGAAATGTTCATAACAGCATTATTCAAAACAGTCAAAAGTGGAAACTTCCTAAATATCCATCAGTTGATGGATACACAATTGTAGTATATCCATTCAGTGGAATATTATTCAGCCATAAGTGAAATACTAACACATTATACAATATAAATGAACCTTGAAAACACCATTCTAAGTGAAAGAAGCCAGACACATCACACAGAGTGATTGCACTTAAATGGAATGTCCAGAATGGGCAAATTCATGGAGACAGAAAGTAGATTAGTGGTTTCCAGGGGCTGGAGTGTGACTATTTAATGGGTATGGTGTGTTCATTTTTTTTTTACAGTGATGAAAATGTTGTGAAATTTCATAGTGCTGATGATTTCACAATTTGGTCAATATACTAAAAACTACTCGATTGGATACTTTATATAAGGAAGTTTAAAGCATGTGGATTTACCTCAGCTAAAAAAATACAAAAAAGTTATAGACGCTATACCTCATGTTACTACTGTAAAGTCTTATTAATCCAAAATCTTTATGATATATAGATCTCATTTTTAAAAAAATTTTAGCATAAGAACTGCATACACCTAATATTATGTTTATTATACAAGCGAAAACACTATAAGCAACTTTAATTAGATAACTTTTAGAAATAATTATTTTTGTACTTTTAAGCAGTTACAGCAAACAGAATTGGACTATATGAATCTAACTCTGTGGAAACAACTTTAATCCATTTCCACAGAAGGAAAGGGGACACAGGAGACAACAATATAGGGAACATTAGTTTTTGGCAAAAGATTGACAAAATTTAAAACAAATGCCATTTACTTTCTTACACTTACTGATAATCTATTAATACCTGGCATATTTGGTGATCCCACTATTTTCACTGAATCTTGGGGCAAGTGAGCATTTCTTGGTAATCGATCCAAATATCCAACTATCAAAAAAAAAAAGACAGAAATAATCAACAGTCTGGTTCACCAGAAATTTCAAAACATTCAGATAGTACACTGCCTTACAATATTTGATGTTTGTTTAAGGGAAGCCATAAATCAACATCTGACAGCTGGTACCTGTTCCAGCTCCAATGAAATTAACATACCCACCGCTTCCCCTATTTATCTCAGCTCCAACTTTTTCTACATCCACTTAGAATAATCCCATTTTTAAAAATCCAAATCCCCACCCTTCAAGATGCACATCAGAAGTCCTTCCTCCCTCAAACCTTCTGTTTGCCTTCCTCATTCTTATCTCTTTAGTACATCATCTGCAACTCACTCTACACTGTATCACAGTTCTTCATGCATAGATATAATTTTCCTTATTTCATTATAAGTTCAAGAGTAGGATCAATGTTTGTGTCAACTTATCAAGAACTGGTATCTTTTGGCTGCCTTCATCCTATTCTGCCCACTCCCTTTCCTTTGGTAACCACAAATCTGATCCCTTTTTCCATGAGTCTGTTTTTGAAATATAATTAATCCACAACACTATGCTAGTTCCTGTTATACACATAGTGATTTGATGTTTGTATAGATTTAAAAATGATAACCATGGTAAGCCTAGTTATGATAAATCACCAAACAAAGGTATTACATACTATGGCCTATACTCCTCGTGCTGTATATTTCAAACCTGTGACTCATTTATTTTGCAACTAGAATTTCATACCACTTAATCTCCCTCACCTAATTTCTTTCCTCCCATCTGGCAAACACCTGTTTGTTTTCCATCTGCAACTTTTTATGTTTTGATGTCTGTTCATTTGGTTTCTTTTTTAGATTCCACATAGAAGTGAAATCATGCAGTGTTACTCTTTCTCTGTCAGGCTTATTTCACTTAGTATAATACTATCTAGGTCAAAATCCATGTTGCTCACAAATGGTAAGATTTCCTCATTTTTTTATGGCTGAGTAAGAGTTTACTGTATGTACATATATCTTCATTATCCATCCATCTGTTGATGGGCTCTTACGTTGTTCCCATATCTTGGCTATTAAGTAGTGCTGCAATGAACACAGGGGTTCATATACCTTTTCCAATTAGTGTTTTTCTTTTCTTCAGATAAACACCTAGGAGGGATACTGTTGGGTCATATGGTAGTTCTATTTTTAATTTTCTGAGGACCCTCCATACTGTTTTCCATGGTGGCTACATCAAATTTACATTCCTACCAAGAATGCACAGGATTCTCCTCTCCACATCCTCTCAAACACTTATTTATTGCCTTTCTGATCACAGCCATTCTGACAAGTGTGATGTGAAATCTCATTCTGTTTCTGGCTTGCATTTCCCTGGTGATTAGTGATGTTGAGCATCTTTTCACATGCGTACTGGCCATCTGTATCTCTTCCTTGGAAAATTTCTATTAGACCCGCTGCCTTTTTTCTAATCAGGCTGTTCATTTTTTGATGTTGCATTGTACAAGTTGCTTGTATATTCTGGATATTAATCCCTTATCATATATATTCTTTGCAAATATCTTCTCCCATTCAGTAGGTGGCAGTCAAAAGGTGCAAATTTCCAGTTATAAGTAAGTGCTTGGGATGTAATATGCCATACAATAATATAAATTATGATAAATATATGAGTAATGTAATTAACACTGCTGTGTTATATATGAACCATTGAGAGAATAAATCTGAAGTTTTAAACACAAGAAAACAATTTTTCTCATTATGGTGTATACCTTAAAATTATACAATGCTGTATACCAATTATATTTCAATGAAACCAGAATAAAAAGTAAGTTTGTTAAACCTGGAGAAGACAGGAATAGGAAGCAGAAGACGAAGCTGGGTGATACTAGGAAGGTCTTTGTAAGTTATGTTTTGACTCTGCAAAAACCAGCAAGTAAATAAAAGCTTAAGAAAAAAAAAATCTGTACCAGGCACTGTACCTCGCACATAGCAAATATTAAATAGCCGTTATAATATGATATTGTTCAGTTATCCTTGAACAAGCAAATGTGATGGACACGGGTGTGTGCACAGAACAAGTGGGAGAACAACAAAAAAATGCAATATAACTTGGACCTAAGTCCTCTTTGTTGTTAACAGAGAGTGAGTATAACACAAAGAAGAATATGGTATTCAAAGTCAGATGACCTGGAGAGTGGAAACTCACTTAAAACTCCAGGAGCTTCAGTTTTCTCGTCTGTAAAGTGAGATTAAATTCTAGATTTATTGTAGGAACTAAATGGACTATTGTACAAACTATAAAATGCTACATAAACGTTGCCTTCACTATTCATACCTTACATATTAAGATATAGCCTTCTTATTCTATGTCTTATACCCTCAAGCCTGATCTTGTTCTTGGATCAAAAGACACAAACACACACAGTCGTATCTAGTATTAATATAAGATTATGGGCCATGGTCAGGAAGCATCCTTCTACAGAAATAACTAAAGGCTATTGGCTATTGTCTACTTATACTGCAATGACCTTTGAACACCTAATGCAAGACTTTGGCCTATTTTGTAACATCTGCTCGCTCCATTTCTTTCCATTCTCCTCCTATCCCTGCCTACGTATGAAGCCCTTCCTCACTCAAATTCTTGGTGGGATTCTTTTTTCATCGCCCCTTATTTCCACAACTTTTATCTAAACACACCTCTTTTATCCTTTCTATGATTCAATTCTGGTTGAAACGTTATTAAATATTTCTAAAAAGTCTAAAACTTGAACGCAAAATAACGCAGCCAAAACCTTTCTGGTTAAATGACGACCGTTTAATTAAGGTCTCCCTTCAATATCTTAACTATTTTGAAAAAGTGAAGAAGTATCTCGGATTTCTGGATACAAAGCAGGAAACAAATGGCAACAGCAAAATATCAAAACTTTAAAATCCTAGGCTTTGTACTGTATAGCTAAAACCAACAGATGGAGCTCCAGGTCCACGGGAAGTGACAAAGCCGCAGGGTGTCTGCTGGTTTTTAAATATACTTAAAATCCAGAGCCCAGAACATCGTGGAAAGCTGGCAAAGGAGCCGTGGGCTGATTAGGGGGTTATTAACAGCCCATCTGGCTTCAAGCCTTGAGCGGTGGGTGTTTCAATAACCTTGCCCATCTACACATAATTGTGACAAGTCCTTGGTTCCTGAGCACTTACATCTTATTACATATGGGCGGGACCTGTGATACAGGCTTTCCCATCAGAGGGCGCACGTGTGACACACAAAAATCTCCGGGAGCTGCGGCCCCGCGCCGCCCGCCGCCGCCTCACCTGACGGGGGCGCCCAGAGCACCAGCGCGGAGACCACCAGGACCACCGCGGCCCGGGAGAGCGGGGAGCCCGCGGCCCGGGCCCGCCGCCAGCCCCGCCGCGCCCGGCCCGGGGCCGAGGCCTCCATTCACACGCCGCCGCCGCCTGCCGACCGTCGGCCCAGAAGGTCGTTAGGCGGCGCGCGCACACCCGCCCGACGGAAGCTGAAGGAATGCGGGCCGGAAGGGTGGCCGGAAAGAGAGCTATCGTTTCCGGCAGGGCGGGGGCGGGGCTTGGCAGGTAGGTTAGGCCACTGGGCCTCGTCTGCCCGAAGGCGTGGAGGGTCTAGATGTTTTTCGTCTTCGTTACGTCGCAGCAGTTCAGGGAATCTGAATTACATAGGTGACCTATGGAAGGTTCTGGAGCCAGAGAAGAGCCGTGGGCCTCACAGTTTGCGGGCATCCGTGGGCCGAGAGACTGCCTGGCCGAATCTGAGTGTCGAGGCCAAACTCGGCCTGCGGAGTGAGTGTCAGGGAAGCGAGTGCTGGTGCAGCCCCAGAGGGCTGCCTGCTTCTCCCGACCTTGGCTGCCGCTACCCTCAGACGTATTGGCCCCACAGAGCAGGCGAGAGTGGAAGTGGACCCTAAGCCCCACGAAGAGCCTGGGTGGAAGAATGGGGAAACAACCTTATATGGAATTGACCACATGCAACGTTATCACCTGAGTTTAAAACGATGCATAAAACCACCTGTTGCCCCTAAGTGGGTTGTCGTTTATAGCCAGAACAAGTTAGAGTCGTCTGCATTTCTTCAGCAAAAAGGATTTACTTAACATGAGCAGAGTTACAATAGAAGCAAATACGCAATTAACTCAAATACTTGGATGAATGGAGTTTAAGCCACTGAAGACATAATGCCTAATAACCATGTATAGAAGGAAGGTATGAGTGAGCTAAAATGGACTGAAAGCCATCTCGGTGTCCATTGCACAGGAGGAATCTCAAACTGACAGCCTAACCTCCACTCTTCTTTGGTAGAGTGACTCCAGTAGTGATATCTTCGTTTGTATCTTGGTTGCACCACAGGTAGACCCCTTGCTGTCTTTCAGCTGGACTGCTTTACATATTGTATCTGAAGAGCTAGGATTGTGTCTGTTTTGCAAATATTTTAACTTCAACTGCTGGGCTAGTTCCTGGTATAATGTAAGCATTCCAGTAGTCATACACTTTTTTGAAAAGGAAACATCTAGTAAAAAGGAGTGAAGACTTCATTTGAGACCAGGACCAGGACCATGATGGAGACATTTCTTAAGGACTACTTCTGAAGAAGTCCTTGTTTCTTATTAGCAAAGGGAATTGAAATTTCTGCACATTCCCTGGATTTTCTGGCTATATTTATGCAGGTGTTAATAGGTAAAATGTATGCAGTACAGTTTATTCCACTGAGTAGATTCACTTCTTTAGAAATGCTTGCTAATCTGTATAAACTCCTAAATTGAATTTTACCTGTCTAGGCATGTCTTAGTAAACAGAGACCTGGATGATTTAGATCCAACCAGGATTTTGGTCAAGGTCTTGCACTTGTTTGAGCATACCTAGAAAACAAGTTTCAGTGAATAGTACTCAATAAATCACTGTGTTTGGGTATGTATTCTGCTAAAGCTTTTTTTAATTTTTATAAACAAGTCAACCTGCACAACATGATTTTTAGCAAATGACCTTGGACTGTGGACCTCTAGTAAATAAAGGGTAGAGAAGACTATCACACCATGCAAAATCTTGAAATCTCTATTTTTTGTCTTCAAGAATTTGCTTCAGTTCACCAGTCCCTCCTGCCTTAGTCTGCTATGTAAATTCTTAATATTCAACCTGAGAATATGAAGTAATATTGGAAATCTTAGTTAATATGTGGTGTGATTCTAAAGATGAAAGCTGATTGCTGAAAATCAGAAGGTAGGTCTGTCATTTGTATTTGCATTTTTTATTCCAATAAGGATAGTGTGAGTTTCATGCCCAAATTCTACTGTCTGGAATTCCTTTGATAGCTGTTTTTTGTGCAAGACCAAGTTATCTAGTTGAATGAGCTATTAAATGAACAGTGTATTGATGATGTCTTTTTTTTTTTTTTTTTTTTGCATTGAGCTAATAGCTGGTGCTTTCTTGAAATGAGTTTAAGAACCTCATTGCGCTTACTCTGTCCATCATAGTAGAAGAAGGGTAAGTAAGGCTAATGTAGGACATGTAAAAGATAAAGCCATGCTTTGATTATAAATTTAAAGTTTCTTTAAAAATTAGATATATTGATTTAACTGTAGTGTAATATATGTTCATTTTCTGCACTTCTTTTTAATTTACATTTGTATAGGTAGCATGTTTTGTAGTTTATTATATCTATGAGGTAAAATACTTAAAATATATGAGAGAATACTTTTAAAAATATATTGCCTCCTCATTAACTGCTTTATTTATACCCTTTACTGAATATCATTTGCTCATAAAGTATCAACTTATGGAAGAATTGAAAAATAAATGAGCACAGTTTTCCTGAGCAGTGCTGAAGAAACTATCATGGAGGTTTTACTAACAAGTCTAACTGTTTTCCCTAAGAATTACATTATAATGTATATAGTGATACAGTGTGTTACCTAAGAATTAAATTATGCTGTATATAGTGATACAGTGAGTTAGAGTTCTAACTGTTACCAAGCAACATGGGCTCTGTTTTTTGTTTTTTTCTGTGCTGGTCCCTTCCTTTAGTGGAGAAAAAATATTTGCCTTAAAAAAAAAAACCTACTCTATTGGCATTGAGAAAGCCAAATCAATAACTCTATTAGTTTGACCAGTCCTCAGTGATTAAAAATATAATAGTTTTTTAAAGACAGAAAAGCCATCAGAAACAATTAATATACTGTCAATCCACAATTTTAAAGTGAGAGGCCATGGATACATATTCACAGCTTATACCTGGAAAGATAAGTATCTCTGAAGGATCCTTCCTTTCAAGAGCAAAGGCTGTTGAGAACACAGATTACCCCCACTACTGTGCTCTCTTAAGAAAACTGAACATGCCTTTTGTGAAAGGAGTTGAGGACAGACATGACTATGGCAGAATGGAGAAGAAATGCAACCCTACTTTTCTTAAATTTCACCCTTATCCCCCTTCAGTCCTGCCGGACTGTCATTTACACTATCCATATCCCCCACCATATGGGCCAGATTATCCATTATTTCCACTTCGGGATGATGTACCCTTACATGACGCCTGTTCAGGGTTTTTGAGTCCTGGTGGTGATGCTGACCTAAAGCCTGGTGTTGGCAGGACCATACCAAGCCTAGTAGATTTCAGCGATGTGAAACCTCAACATCGAGTTCCCAGGCCAGACACAGGATTTCAGACTACATTAAAAAGGAAAACAATTTTATTGGAAGAACTGAAACAGGACAGAAGGTGGAATTCCAGGGCAGTACCAGACATTTCCATCAGAGCAAGACTTGGAGGTAAATGAAATGATATGGGCTTTGTAATTTTTAAAACTTTCAGATGACAGAAGAGCATGGATCTAAGATTCATTCAGTACTTAGCAGTTCATTTGACATAAAATTGTAAAGAACCAAACAAGGAACTCTTATTTTTAAATTACAGACTGTAAGGAAAATGTAGTAAGAATGATAAGCTTTTTATATACCTGTTTGTAAAAAAAGTGGTTTTCCAAAAGTGCATTCATTGGTGTAAGTGACAAACACGACGTGTATATCAGATAACTTATTCTAAACATACAGATAACCTAATTTTGCCACAAAGGAATATATTTAACTCTGATAATTGCATATCATGCCACCTTATCTGTCTCCCTTGGAAAAAATAAATTTGCTGATGATTATCAAAAAGTTTACACGGGCTGAAATGCAGTGAGAAAGTAGTGGAAAGTAAATTTGAGGGTCTGGTAAGAACCAGAGCTGAAGAGAGGCAACCCCTGCATAAATTACTCGATGACAGCCCTGGAGGCAGAATTGATGACAGTTACTGACAGCTGCACCTTATGGGTTCTCTCTAAGACCCCCAGAGAGTGTCACAAGCCTGGTCCAGAAGTGCTGAGAAACACTTTTGGAGAAAAACCATAGGCAGTGTTCCTGTATGGAATGTGTCTGACAGGCAGGGAGTGAAAAGAGATTAACACATTTGAGCATCTGGGAAAGGAAAAGGCCAGGTGCTGTAGCAAGAGATGCTGAGCCTGCACTAGCCTTCCGGGGCTGCGCCCACTTCCCTGCTCCTCTGGAGCACCCAACCACAGACCAGAGGCCTAGGGAGGCTGTGTGGAGAAACTGTGACATCACCATTTTTCGGGGCAGTGGGAACTCAACAATTCCTGCCACTCCTCCATAAAAAAAAGCCATAGGCACTTGGGGCCGGGAAGGGAATAAGAGTAAAGGCGAAAGGTAGTAGCAGTGCAAAGCCCCACAAGGTAGTGGTCCCAAGCTACTCCCTCTGGATGCAACTTTTAAATGAGATAAGAGCCCTTTAGTGAGAGAGAAGTGCAGGATAATAGGTACACTTTTAATGTGCACTACAGTTGTGGCCTCAGCAGGTGGGCTTGGAGACATTCCTTAGTTTGGAATTTTCATGTAAATAATGCATACGAAGTTCAATACCTTTTTTAAGAAAGAATTATTTTTGTTGTTGTTCAGTCACTTGGTCATGTTTGACTCTACAACTCCATGGACTAAAGCCCACCAGGTCCCTCGGTCCATAGGATATCCCAGGCAAGAATACTAGCATGGGTTGCCATTACCTTCTCCAGCAGATCTTCCCAACCAGAAATTGAACCCACAATTCTTTACCACTAAACCACCAGGGAGGTCAATTATTTTTTTTATAATTCATTGGAAATACCATCTAAGGTAATAAAATATTACAAGAAGCAAATGCACCTCACACTGAAGGAACCACTGATGAGTTCATGTCAATCTCACAGCCTTAGTACATTTTCACTGATTCTGCACTAGTGGCCCAATTCTCTGTCAAGAAAGGAGCTTAAGTTCAGTCTTTTGCTAATGTTTCAATGTATAATTAAAATAGTCACTGTCAAGGACACTTCTTTAAAGGAATCAAAATTATTTTTCATTGTCCTATTTTAGACAAGTATGTCACTTTGCTTGTAAACAGAAAATCACAGCCTAGTGTAATTTTTAAGAACATTATTGTTGATTTTTGGGGAGGTGACTTTTTCGAAGAGTACACTGTCAAAAACATTCCAGTACGCTAGAGGTTGAAGAAATAATTTGTTAAGGCTAACCTATGACTAACATAGGGTTAACAGATGTGCACTGAGAACCAAGCATAGAGCTCATCTAGCCTCTCTGTCACTGCTTAGATCAATACAATAGAATTCAAAAGATAGGCTCTAGAGTCAGACTGCTGCTGCTGCTGCTGCTGCTGCGACTGCTAAGTCGCTTCAGTTGTGTCCGACTCTGTGCGACCCCATAGACAGCAGCATACCAGGCTTCCCATCTGACTATCTGCACTCAAATTCTGGCAGAAAGCTTACTTGCACTATGACCCAGGAGCCATTGCTCATCTCTGTGCCTGTGTATCCTTATTTGTAAAATTGATATACTAGTTATACTTTATAAAATAATTACAAGGGCTATTTAATGTTATTCATGTAAAAATATCTGACAGAAAGGAATGAAACAATAAATTTGTTAGATGTTAGAAAGATAAGCAAAGTTCAGAATTTTCAGTTCCTTTGTATGTGAATTTTCTTATAAAATTGTATGAATTGAATTAACTAAGATAGGCAAAGGACTTAGCAAAATTCATGGAACCTGGTAAAGCATTTAATTAATAGTAGCTGTTACTGGCTTCTAACAGTTCAAAGAGCAATCAAAGTTTAGGGATTGCATTCAATATAATTTGTCCTATGCTATCAACGATGTTATGGATTCTGGAAATAATCATTAATTATAAATAATAAGTACTTTCAGATTTTAGCCAACCTAATATACACAATTTCTCATACATTCTGATAAACAAGGATATCTTATCAGAATTAATTATATCACATCCCAGTGGGCTTTCTTAGATATCAAAACAAGATCCTGAAAGGTTATATTGCTGATTTTTTATCCTATTTTAACCTTATCTAGACATCTAACTTTGTAGAGTTGTTTTTTCGTACCTGGTTCCATCCTGTCATGGGAGCCACACCTTCCATGGCCTTATCCAAACCTAATTACTTTCCAAAGGCCCCACCTCCAAATATCATCATATTGTTAGTAAGAGCTGCACCATGAATTTGGGGGTACACAAGCCTTCCCTCGATAGTCACCATCTTAACTATTTTTAAGTGTGTAGTTTATCAGTATTAAATGTATTATTGTACAACCATCACAACTGTTGATCTTCATAACTTTTCATCTTGCAGAACTGAAATCTATGTCAATTGAACACAACTCCTTACTGTCCCCATTCTCACCTGCTAGCAATCAGTTTACTTTCTGTCTCTGAATTTGACTACTTTACGTACCTCATATGAGAAAATTATACAGTACAGATCTGTTTATATTTTCTGTTTCCTTATGATTCAGTCTTGGTAGGTCATGTGTTTTTAGGAAATTTATCCATTTCATGCATATTATAAAGTTACTTGGGATACAACTGTTGATAGTACTTTCTTATAATCCTTTTTATTTCTATAAAATTGTTGGTTCAAAATCTCAGGAGTTCCTCAGGTGAAATACAGAACTGAACCTGTACTCAAGGGCAAAGAGGAAGAGGCAGACAGCCCCGATGGGTGGGTGGCAGGTTAAATGAGCAGAGAAATTATTTATGGTGCTTGTCATAGGTGCCTTAAGATGAGTCGATCTCCACACCTGCCTGCCAAAATCTTAAAGCCTACATAGAAGACTTGACAGGGCTCAATCATGTACACTGTGGCGTCAACAACCATACTCTAGTCTCTGCTCTGTATCCTTGAAACAGCTCCAGCTGTGCAAACAGTGGACAGAGCATACATTCTATGGACAAGGGAGGGGACTCAGAGCCTTGGATTGCCTGAGTTCAGCTCATGGGCCAGTGGGTGGTCACAGCCTCTCAATGACCTCCTCCAAGAAACATCAGCTGTCTGATGTTCCCCTCTTTCATTTGTAATTTTAGTTATCTAAGTCTTCTTTCTTTTTCTCTGAATCAGCCCAGCTAAATGCTTATCAATTTTGCTGATTTTTTTCAAGAACCAACTCTTGCTTTCATTGATTTTCCCTATTATTTTTCTATTCTCTATTCTATCTCTGACTTCATCTTTATTATTTTGTTTTCATCTGGCTTTGGGTTTAATTTCTTCTTTTGATAGTTTTTTTTAAGGTGTAAGTTGAGGTAGTTGATTTGAGATCTATTTCTTTTTTAATATAAACATTTATATACCTATAAGTTTTCCTCTTAGCATTACTTTTGTTGAATCCCATAACTTCCGTTGTATTTTTGTTTTCATATGTCTCAAGATAATTTTTAATTTCCCATGTTATTTCTTCTTTGACCCATTGGTTTTTTAAGGGTGTGGTGTTTAATTTTGATATATCAATTTTTAATTTTATTTCATTTTATTGTTTTCTGGTTGTGATAAGAAAGTATAGTTTGCATGCTTTTGGTCCTTTTAAATTTACCAAGACTTGCTTTGTCCCCTACAGTATAGACTGGAGAATGTTCCACATGCACCTGAGCAAAATGTGTATTCTGCTTGGGTGTTCTGTTGGTTAGAATGTTCTGTATATGTCTGTTGGATCAAATTATTGTTCAAGTCCTCTATTTCCTTACTGATCTTTGTTTGGCTGTTCTTTTCGTTATTGAAAGTAGAGTTCTAAAGTCTTCAACTATTATTGTACAGCTGTTTCTCCCTTCAAGTCTGTCAATATTTGCATCATATAGTTTGAAGGTCAAATATTTGGTTTATAGAAATAAAATAGAGAATAGAAAAGTAGTAAAAAAAAAAAAAACCTAAACCTAAATTTGGTTCTTTGAAATTCACCTACCTTTTGCTATATTGAGAGAGAAAATTTATGGAAAATAACTTACAAAGGGTATCATATGTGTATGTGTGTGTATGTGTGTGTGTGTGTGTGTGTGTGTATAAAAGACCTAGTATAACCATTAGAGGAGAGACAACACATGAATTTTAAAAATACATAGAATAGCCCTCAAATCTTTCTTGTAATGTTTTGGTTTCCTTAAAGGCAGCATATTATAGAAATACTTTATAATAAAAATAAAGCCTATAGGAGAATAGTGTTCATGATAGACTTTTCCAGACTCATATAATTTTGGGTTACACAGAAAACCCATTCAATGAAAAAAAAATCACAATTTTGAACATGTTAAATATCTAATAAATGAGGAAATACTGTAGTGCTTTCCTTGACAAAAGACTTAGATATGTATTTGGTATGAAAGTGGTGAAGTGAGACTGTGGGTTTTGAAGGAGAGTGTAATAGCTGTTCCCAAAAGTGCTTTTGGCAACTCACCCCCTTCTGATGTGTGCTTGCTGCCTCTCTTACCATGAAATGAGGTCTGTTTCCTTCTCACCTTGACTCTGGACTTGGACACGTGAGTGGCTTTCACCAATAAGATATTAGCAAGTGTGATGCAAGTGGAAGCTTAGTAAGTACTTGCACGTTGAGATTGGTCCTTTTGGGATTCTTCCCCTGAAGTTTCAGTCACTATTTTGTGAGAGACCCAATCTAGATCCATAGGAAAAAAATAACAGGCACTGGTCTTCAGGCCCAGCCTAGCTCATAGCTAATAGTCAACAGCAACCTGCCAGCCATGTGAGGGAGGTCATTTTGGACCTTTCCAGCTGTTGGAGCTATGCCATATCACAGAGAGAGCTTCAGAATCCCGGGAGATGATGAATGGTTGTGTACATGACCAGGTTTGGAGGTGTTTGTTGTGCAGCAGTAGATCCTGAAACAGTTAAAAGAAAGGGTATCATCATACTTAGATGCAAGTGTGGAGCCCCTGAGGTATTAATACAGTGTAGCCGTAATTCATTGCCCTGTCTACTTCTGCTGCTGCTGCTGCTAAGTCGCTTCAGTCGTGTCCGACTCTGTGCGACCCCATAGACGGCAGCCCACCAGGCTCCCCCGTCCCTGGGATTCTCCAGGCAAGAACACTGGAGTGGGTTGCCATTTCCTTCCCCACTGTTTACTTCTACTCTGGCTTTAAATCAGAATTTTAGTTTTCTTATTTTTCTATTTTCTTTTGTTTTTTCTAAGCGTCTGGTAAAAATGGCTTCAAATCAGAGGATACCAAAAAGTGCCACCTGTCTGCTGTTGCCATGAGAATCTTCTGGAGGATTTTCTTTGGCCTACTGAGTCACAGAATTATCATTCTCAAAACTGAAATGATTGTGGAAATCTGCATTGCCTCTTGGCCTCTTGCCTCTGCCTCTGTATTAATTTCTCTTGTCACTGTAACAAACTGCCACAGACTGAGCAGCTTTAAATGAAACACATTTATTACTCACAAGTTTGTGGGTCAGAAGCCACTCTGTTCTTTGTTTGAGATCCAACGATGCCACAATCAAGGTGTACTCTTTGTTTATGTCTAGAGAGTCTGGGGGAAATCTGCTGTGGGGTTTATTCCAGTTGTGCAGAATTCAGTCCCTGACATCTGAGGCACCCGCTTCCTTGCTCTTTGATGTCCAGGGGACACACTGTGCTCCTGGAACCCTCTCACATGGCTGGCTCCATCTTCACAGTCAGCAGTGCTGTTAAAGGCCTTCTCACGTGCTACTCTCTGACTTCCCTTCAGGATCCACAGAGGGTCCCAATTCTCCAGCCCTCCATTGCCACTTCTCTTTTCAGATTCTGTCCTGAGTTCCTTGGTTAAATACTGACTGAATCTTCATCATCATTATGAAAATGATATTACTTCTATAGGTACTAATAATGTTACAGTTCCTAATTGATAATTAATAAAGATGTGAACTTCATGCCAATTTGCCAGTTCCTTTAAATACAGTTCTAGTTTTTACAACTGTGACAGCAGTCATTAAAGGTGAGGAAAATAAGACTCAGAGGGGGTCAAATAATTCATGAGGTCCCACTGGCATCTTAGCCAGGAAGTATATATGTTAAGCCCTAAAAATTGCAGCCCTCTCTTATAGAGCTCCACCAGATTGGTATCCATGGTAACCATGGTACTCCTGTGTTATCCCAAACCCCTCTAATTATGTTTAAACATCTATGTACTGTCCATCTAGCCCCACATTTTAACATTTTAGTTTCATCATCTGATAAGTTAGATTAATTTATGGGGCAAAGGTAAACAGTTGAAAAGTTGAAAGTGAAAGTTGCTCAGTCGTTTCTGACTGCAACCCCATGTACTGTACAGTCCTTGGAATTCTCCAGGCCAGAATACTAAACGGGTAATCGTTCTCTTCTCCAGGGGATCTTCCCAACCCAGGGATTGAACCCAGGTCTCCTGCATTGCAAGTAGATTCTTTACCAGCTGAGCCACCAGGGAAGGCCAAGAATACTGGAGTGGGTAGCCTATCTCTTCTGCAGGGGATCTTCCTGACCCAGGAATTGAACCAGGGTCTCCTGCATTGTAGGTGGATTCTTTACCAGCTGAACTCCCAGGGAAGCCCCAAGTTAAAAAATAGAGGACCAAATTAGAAGCCCCCATGCAGTAGGGAAAGGATCTCTGTGGTACAACCATTATCTACACCTACGCTCATCTGTCCAAACCAGAGTAATTTGCAAAGTTATCAGTCTCTCTGATTAAGAACTTTGTAATGGCCATCTCTCTGAAGGTTAAGTCCAAGACTTTCATGTCCTGACTTTGGCTGACCTCTTTCGTTTCTCTTCTACCATTCACTGGCTGCCATTTCAACATGTAGCTATACCCAACCTTCAGTAATTTATCATAAGAGTTTTGATATTGTTCAACAGGTCTAGCCTGCCATCGCACATACTGTTCCTCTGTCTGGAATGACTCTACTTCCGCCACTTCCATTGTTAACCGAGTTGTAATCAGTTGTCAAAAGTCAGGTCTTTTTTGTCAGGGAGATGTTCCTAACTTTCTGCAATCTGGCTGGATTAGATGTCCCTCCTCTGCACTCCCTCAGCACTCAGAGCTCAACTGTTATTAGAGTTAGCACATTATACTGCATCACCTACTTGACATGTCTGTTTTTCCATTTGTTCATGAGCACCTAAAAACCAGGAAACCTGTTTTCTGTCTTTAAATATTCATCCTCTTTCATTTATGGGGCAGTAAATATTTGTTGGAGGCAGCTTTTATATTTGCTAGTCTCTTATCATGAGGTTGAATTATCTACATAGTAAACTTCTTTGTCACCACCATCTCCAGCATGTCTACATGCACATATACAGACTAATAGTACCCAAGAGATCTCTTACAGTAATAAGTATCAGATAATTGTACAAAATTATAATCATCCAAAAATACAAATTTCAGAGCTGTTCTGTTCTCAGTGAGAAAAGTTTTTAGATAACCCATTGAAAAATAAACACCACCTAAGTTCAGCTTTCTAGTAGAATCAGTTCTGGTGGAAAAATAAGTTTCTGTTGCATTTTGTTTGTATATATTTCATATGTATGTACTCAAACCACATACATTTTTGTTTTCAGGTTGGACGAGCCCACTGAAAGTTACTCCTTCCCAGCCGCATCATGGAGAACACTCAATAAATTACCCATATACATTTGATGAGGAAGCAACATGTACAGTAAGAATTTCTTACTAGATGGGTTATATAATATTTGTAATCAATTTATTTCATTGTGTATTTGGTATATTATGTCCTTTAAGCAAATAGCTATCATACTGAGCAAAGTAAGAGAAAAAGAGAAATATTGTTGATAGCACTTAAAATGATACAAATGAACTTATTTACAAAGCAGAAACAAACTCACAGACTTAAAGAACTAACAAACATATGGTTGCTAGAGGGTAAGGGTGGGGATAGGAATAGTTTGGGATTGACATGCACATGCTGTCATATTTAAAATGGATAACCAATAAGGACCTATTGTATACACAGGGAACTCTGCTCAATATTTTGTAATAACCTAAATGGGAAAAGAATTAGAAGAAGAATGGTAAATGTATAATGGAATAACTTTGCTATATACCTGAAACTATCACAGCATTGTTAGTCAACTAGCGTATAAGTTGTTTTGTTTTTTTTTAATAGCTACCATTTATAAAGTACTCCTTCCTTACCTGTCAGGCCCTGTGCAGAAGTTCACAGTCATTGTATAGTCTCATTGTCTGTGCATCCCTACAGCAACACTATGGGAGAGGGGTGAGTAGTGGATGATGGTATGTTCAACCCAGGCCCCCTCTACTGGCAAGTGCAACCTCCCCGGCAAGCAGCAGGCAGTGGACACCAAGTGTCTGACGGCCACCAGCTGGACTTGGACTTGCCAGTGACTGACTTCCTTGAAGAAAGAATAAAGCTAGACTTCACCTGAAACCACATTCCCATTAGTGTCCTCTCCTTGTTGTATTCTACACTTCACCTGCAATACTCCTACCATGTATTAATTGAAAAAAAAAATGTTTCAGTTCCTGCTTCTAGACAAAACAATGTGTTTATCTCATTATTTGAGAAAGCTGAAACCCAGTGATGTAAAGCAACTGACTTAACCACAAAGATAAAGTCAAACTTTAAAGCTGGATATATTTCTGAATCTTCCTATGTGGCTTTCAGTTCAGTTCAGTTGCTCAGTCGTGTCCGACTCTTTGCAACCCCATGAATCACAGCACGCCAGGCCTCCCTGTCCATCACCAACTCCCAGAGTTCACCCAGACTCAAGTCCATCGAGTCAGTGATGCCATCCAGCCATCTCATCCTCTGTCATCCCCTTCTCCTCCTGCCCCCAATCCCTCCCAGCATCAGAATTTTTTCCAATGAGTCAACTCTTCGCATGACGTGGCCAAAGTACTGGAGTTTCAGCTTTAGCATCATTCCTTCCAAAGAAATCCCAGGGCTGATCTCCTTAAGAATGGACTGGTTGGATCTCCTTGCAGTCCAAGGGACTCTCAAGAGTCTTCTCCAACACCACAGTTCAAAAGCATCAATTCTTCGGTGCTCAGCCTTCTTCACAGTCCAACTCTCACATCCATACATGACCACTGGAAAAACCATAGCCTTGACTAGATGGACCTTTGTTGGCAAAGTAATGTCTCTGCTTTTGAATATACTATCTAGGTTGGTCATAACTTTTCTTCCAAGGAGTAAGTGTCTTTTAATTTCATGGCTGCAGTCACCATCTGCAGTGATTTTTGAGCCCCCCAAAATAAAGTCTGACACTGTTTCCACTGTTTCCCCATCTATTTCCCATGAAGTGATGGGACCGGATGTCATGATCTTCGTTTTCTGAATGTTGAGCTTTAAGCCAACTTTTTCACTCTCCTCTTTCACTTTCATCAAAAGGCTTTTGAGTTCCTCTTTACTTTCTGCCATAAGGGTGGTGTCATCTGCATATCTGAGGTTATCGATATTTCTCCCGGCAATCTTGATTCCAGCTTGTGTTTCTTCCAGCCCAGCATTTCTCATGATGTACTCTGCATATAAGTTAAATAAGCAGGGTGACAATATACAGCCTTGACGTACTCCTTTTCCTATCTGGAATCAGTCTGTTGTTCCATGTCCAATTCTAACTGTTGCTTCCTGACCTGCATATAAGTTTCTCAAGAGGCAGGTCAGGTGGTCTGGTATTCCCATCTCTTTCAGAATTTTTCACAGTTTGTTGTGTTCCACACAGTCAAAGGCTTTGGCATAGTCAATAAAGCAGAAATAGATTACCACAGTCTAATTTTTGAACATTTTCATCACCACCACTCCCCCCAAAAAAAAACATGTCCATTAGCAGTAAAGTTATGGATATCTTCAAGGAGTCTATTTCCACTTTTGTAACTCTTATATTTATTCCTTCCTAAAGTTGATCTGCCTAAATTTATCTGGAGTTTCTCAAGTTGACTTCTTTTCCCACCTCTCCCTTTGCCTTTTCTAATTCTACCACAAAGAGGAATGGAGCATACCTCCCACAGGTCATCAGGTATACTAGGGTGTGTGGCCATGGAATAAAAAGGTTGTTCAAAATATATGTCACCTGTGTCTCCTTTACTCATGATACCATCCACCCATGCCAGGACTTCATGTCTATTCTTGTCTGCATTTTTTTCTATAAGAAAATCATGGCATTAAAATGGGGGAGATTTTCCCTGCTTTGAACTATTCGAAATTCAGATGAAATGGAGAATTTGATTTCTCCATTTGATTTCTCCAAAAGGAGAATTCGTATTTGTTAATTTTGCTTATTCCATCTCCAGACTCTTCAAAGAATCCATTGCTCTTTCTGATAAGTCCTGTGAGAGCTTCGAAAGGGGACATTAGTATTGAAGGTGCTGGTGCTTTTTTTTTTTTTCCATCTAAGGCTATAAATTTATGACAAGGCTATATGCATTACCTAGCTATCTATTTTAGAATTCGAATTCTGAAGTTCTTGTCATGCAAAAACTCATTAAGCATACTTATTTTTGTCTTTAAAAATTATGTGTACTGTTGCAGGTGAATCTTTTCAAAGATTAATTTTTTAAAGAGTACAAAATATATAGTATGTATTTTGAAGTGGTCTTGTGATAATTAAAGAAAATCATGTCTAAGTCCCTCATCCCTCTGTCTGAGCCAGAGTAAGCACTCAGGATATTAGATATTGCTATTACTATTCCTGTCACTAATGAAAATTAAAAATAATTCAACATTAGGCCATAGAACTTTGGAGAGGATAGAGTTTGCCTACATAGCTCAAGGCATAAGAATGTTAAATTTTATTAAAATGGATTATATATCTATATGTTTCTGATATATTTTAATGCACAAGAAATAACTTTTATATATTTCATGAAGCATATTATTAATCTTTTGAAACATGATGGTGACTATCAATTTTTTTTGTCACTATCCATTTTGAAATATGGAATTTAGAAAGATGGTAATGAGAACCCTGTATGCGAGACAGCAAAAGAGACACAGATGTATAGAACAGTCTTTTGGACTCTGTGGGAAAGGGAGAGGGTGGGATGATTTGGGAGAATGGCATTGAAACATGTATACTATCATGTAAGAAATCAATCACCAGTCTAGGTTTGATGCAGGATACAGGATGCTTGGGACTGGTGCACTGGGATGACCCAGAGAAATGGTACGGGGAGGGAGGTGGGAGGAGGGTTCAGGATTGGGAACTCGTGTACACCCGTGGCAGATTCATATTGATGTATGGCAAAACCAATACAGTATTGTAAAGTAAAATAAAGTAAAAGAAAAAAAAGAAATGTAAAAAAGAAAGAAAGAAAGAAAAATAAATAAATAAATAAACTTAAGCATAGAGTTTTATGTCAAGATAAATCTTGATATTTTCCTACCAGTAATGGAAGCTAAGTAACATGGGACAATATTTCCAACGGAAATGACTAGATTAATATTTACTTTTTTAATATAAAAAAGCTAATAAAATGGAGAGAAATTACTGAACCAATAAAAGATTAGAAACTTAAGCCAGCACTTAGGGTCACTTTGGCCTGATAGGAATTTGCTGCTCGGAAAGGGGAAACTAATCTAACTGAACATTTGCTCGTCTCATAGACATAAGACAGAAATTGTACTTGGCTACACTGACAAAAGGGAGAAGGAAACGGCAACCCACTCCAGTGTTCTTGCCTGGAGAATCCCAGGGATGGGGGAGCCTGGTGGGCTGCCGTCTATGGGGTCGCACAGAGTCGGACACGACTGAAGCGACTTAGCAGCAGCAGCAGCACACTGACAAAAGAGGGCACAATTGAACTTTAAATTTTATAAACCACATGAAATTCACAGATTGAATTAAACTGTAATAAAACAGAAAACAAGAATTGGAATACTTCAGTGAAGACAGTTACTCCCCAAATCAACTATAAAACTGAAGAGCATTGTAATACACACCGAAGTTTGTTATACATTTTCAAACAACCATTTGGGGTTGTGAAAAAGTGCAGAAATTTCATACAGAAATTCAAAGAATACTTGCAAATAAAATTTTAGGTGAAATAAAGATTTATTCAGAAATTATGACTTCATTACATGAAACCCAAGAAAAAGGCAATTAAAAATCTAATGAAAATCATTCAAGAGAATAAAAAGACAATAAAGAATTAGTTGAAAATAGCTAAGGGAAAATGGTTGAAAAGGAAGATATGCAAAAAAGAAACAGTACAGTTCAGTCACTCAGTCCTGTCCGACTCTTTGCAACCCCAAGGACTACAGTAAGCCAGGCTTCGCTGTCCATCACCAACTCGCAGATTTGCTCAAACTCATGTCCATCGAGTCAGTGATGCTATCCAACCATCTCATCCTCTGTTGTCCCCTTCTGCCTTTGATCTTTCCAAGCATCAGGGTCTTTTTCAGTGAGACAGTTATTCGCATCAGGTGGCCAATGTGTTGGAGCTTCAGGTTCAGCATGAGACCTTCCAGTGAATATTCAGGACTGACTGGTTTGATCTCCTTGCAGTCCCAGGGACTCTCAAGAGTCTTTTCCAACACCACAATTCAAACCCGTCAGTTCTTCGGTGCTCAGCTTTCTTTATGATCCAACTCTCACATCCATACATGACTACTGGAAAAACCATAGCTTTGACTAAATGGACCTTTGTTGCCAAAGTAATGTCTCTGCTTTTTAATATGCTGTCTAGGTTTGTTATAGCTTTTCTTCCACGGAGCAAGCGTCTTTTATTTTCATGGCTGCAGTCACCATCCATAGTGATTTTGGAACCCAAGGAAATAAAGCCTGTCACTATTTCCATTGTTTCCCCATCTATTTGCCATGAAGTGATGGGCCTGGATGCCATGATCTTAGTTTTTTGAATGTTGAGTTTTAAGCCAGTTTTTTCACTCTCAGTTTCATCAAGAGGCTCTTTAGTTCCTCTTTGCTTTCTGCTATAAGGGTGATATCATCTGCCTATCTGAGGTTATTGGTATGACAGCTTGTACTTCATCCAGCCTGGCATTTCTTATGATGTACTCTGCATATAAGTTAAATAAGTAGGATGACAATATACAGCCTTGACATACTCCTTTCCCAATTTGGAACCAGTCTGTTGTTCCATATCTGGTTCTAACTGTTGCTTTTTGACCTGCATACAGATTTCTCAGGAGGCAGATTATGTGGTCTGGTATTCCCATCTCTTGAAGAATTTTCCAGAGTTTGTTGTGATCCACACAGTCAAAGGCTTTGGTGTAAATCAGAAGTAGATGTTTTTCTGGAACTCTCTTTCTGAAACTCTCTGTGATCCAATGGATGTTGGCAATTTGATCTCTGATTCTTCTGCCTTATGTAAATCCAACTGGAACATCTGGAAGTTCACGGTTCACGTACTGTTGAAGCCTCGCTTGGAGAATTTTGAGCACTACTTTTCTAGTGTGTGAAATGAGTGCAATTGTGTGATAGTTTGAGCATTCTTTGGCATTGCCTTTCTTTGGAATTGTAATGAAAATGGAATATATTCAATTCTATGGCCACTGCTGAGTTCCCCAAATTTGCAGGCATATTGAGTGCAGCACTTTCACAGCATCATCTTTTGGGCTTTGAAATAGCTCAACTGGAATTCCATCACATCCACTAGCTTTGTTCTTAGTGATGCTTCCTAAGGCCCACTTGACTTCACATTCCAGGGTGTCTGGCTCTAGGTGAGTGATCACACCATCATAACTATCTGGGTCATTAGGATTTTTTTGTATAGTTCTTTGTATTCTTGCCACCTCTTGATATCTTCTGCTCCTGTTAGGTCCACACCATTTCTGTCCTTTATCAAGCCCATCTTTGCATGAAATGCTACCTTGGAATCTCTGATTTTCTTGAAGAGATCTCTAGTCCTTCCTATTCTATTGTTTTCCTCCATTTCTTTGCACTGATCACTGAGGAAGGCTTTCTTATCTCTCCTTGCTACTCTATGGAATTCTGCGTTCAGATGGGTATATCTTTCCTTTACTCCTTTGCCTTTAGCTTCTCTTTCTTTCTCAGCCATTTGTAACGCCTCCTCTGACAACCATTTTTCCTTTTTGCATTTCTTTTTCTTGGAGACGGTCTTGATCACTGTCTCCTCTACAGTGTCATGAACTTCTGTCCATAGTTCATCAGGCACTCTGTCTATCAAATCTAATGCCTTAAATCTATTTCTCACTTCCAATGTATAATCATAGGGAATTTGATTTAGGTCATACCTGAATGGTCTAGTGGTTTTCCCTACTTTCTTCAATTTAAGTCTGAATTTTGCAATAAACAGTTCAATATCTGTGTGCAGTCAGCTCCTAGTCTTGTTTTTGCTAACGGTATAGAGCTTCTCCATCTTTGGCTGTAAAGAATGTAATCAATCTGATTTCAGTATTGACCATTTGGTGATGTCCATGTGTGGAGTCATCTCTTGTGTTGTTGGAAGAGGGTTTTGCTATGACCAGTTGATTTTCTTGGCACAACTCTGTTAGCCTTTGCCCTGCTTCATTTTATACTCCAAGGCCAGGCTTGCCTGTTACTCCAGGTATTTCTTGACTTCCTACTTTTGCATTCTAGACCCCTATGATGAAAAGGACATCTTTTTTTGGTGTAAGATCTAGAAGATATTTTAGGTCACCATAGAACTGTTCAATTTCAGCTTCTTCGACTTTAGTGGTTTGGGCATAGACTTGGATTACTGTAATATTGAATGGCTTGCTTTGGAAATGAACAGAAATCATTCTGTCATTTTTGAGATTGCAACCAAGTACTGCATTTCATACTTTTTTGTGGACTATGAGGGCCACTCCATTTCTTCTAAGGGATTCAGTGGAGTAGAAGGTCATACATTCATCTTCTCCTGCGAGATCTCCAAAATTGCAGCTCTCTGCTGAACAGCCATTGACGGGAGAATGTTGGATCCCACCAAAAAAAGATACCCCACATCCAATAGCAAAGGAGGAGCCTCAGCAAGACAGTAGGAGGGGTGAAATCATGTTTAGAATCAAACCCCATTCCCTGCAGAGATGCTCGGAGGGCTCAAACAAAACCTGTGAGCACTAGGACCCAGAGACCCCACAGAGCCTGAACCAGACCTGCCTTTGAGTGTTTGAGTGTCTCCTGCAGAGGCACCGGTCAACAGTGGCCTGCTGTTGGAGACAGGGGCTCAGGCTGCTGCAGACCTGGCACACACAGCATGTGGCAGAAGCCCTGTTGGAAGTGGTAGCCATTAGCCCCACCACAGAGCCTCTGAGCAGACTACCACAAACTGCACAACAATTGTACTGATGAAATTTTCAACCTGCTAAGAAAGTTCTAGGACCCACAACAGATTTCCCAACCTGGGAATTTGGCAAAGGGCCTGAAAATCCCCAGGGAATTTGACTTTGGAGGCCAGTGGGATTTGATTACAGAACTTCCACAGGACCGAGAAAACAGACTCTTGGTGGGCACAAACAAAATCTTGTGCACACCAGGAGCCAGGAGAAAGGAGCAGTGTCCCCACAAGAGAGTGAGCAAGAGTTGCCTGTGAGTGTCCAGGAGTCTCTGGCAGAGGCATGGGTGGCCTGCTGAAGGGTCAGGGGCACTGAACACAGCAGCGTGGACATGAGTCCTTTTGAAGGAGGTCACGATTCTCATTACTCCTGCCATAATTTGGCTTCAGGCCAAACAACAGGGATGGAATACAGCCCTACCTATCAACAGAAAATTGGATTAAAGTTTTACTGAGCATGGCCCTGTCCATCAGAACAAGACCCAGATTCCCCCTCAGTCAGTCTCTCCCATCAGGAAACTTCCACAAGCCTCTCATTCTCCATCAGAGGCCAGACAGAATGAAAGAAGAAACAATATATGTATAATTAGAGTCCCTGAAGAAGAGCTAAATAATAGACTGGATATAATATGTCAAACCAGTGTTTCTCAACCTTGGCACAATTGACATTTGGTGGTGGTGGTGGTGGTGGTATTTAGTGGCTAAGTCGTGTCTGACTCATTTTTGCCCCATGGACTGTGTAGCCCAGCAGGCTCCTCTGTCCAAGGAATTTCCCAGGCAAGAATACTGGAGTGGGTTGCCATTTCCTTCTCCAGAGGATATTCCCAACCCAGGGATCGAACCCACATCTCCTGAATCAGCTGGCAGATTCTTTACTGCTGAGCTACCAGGGAAGCCCCACTGACATTTAGGGCTGGGTAATTCTTTGTTGTGCAGAACCTTGTGTGCATTGTCGGATCATTACCAGCTTTCCTAGCTTCTCCCCACTAAATGCCAGTAAAACTCTTTTTGATGAATGAATATACCTTCTCAGAAAGCTAGAAAATGGGCAGCAAAGTGGACACAAAATGGACAAAACAGTGACAGTTTCCAAACCACAGCCTAAGGAAGGGAAATCATACAAAGCTTTGCATGCTTATGCAGTTGAGGAAATTGGAGTTGCAGGTGACTAAGTCAAGCAGATATGCAGAGTAGGATATCAGGGTGGAGGGAGCTACGTAGAAGGGGCTCTGGAGACCTGGGTGGGGGGCAAAGAATGCACAGGTCTCTGAGTGTAGATCTGTGTGTCCTTAAGAGGAAGTTACCAAAGCTGGGCAAAGACTTATTGTAAAGAACTTCATGATCATTCTCTGACACTAGACAGTCAGAGGATGGTTCATGTCCCCACAAAGAAGGAAGACACAGAGTACATGGGATATCAGTAGATGCTTCAGAATGATATCACCTCTAGTCAGATCAAGTTATTCCTCTAAAGGTTCCTCTGGAATTTAATGAACAAAGTTTAAAAGGAACCTTCAAAAGCACCCAACTGATTTCAATTATTGAACTTTGCACTGAAATAGAGTCTAATACTAAGTATAAAACTACTTCTAGCAACCAACAAACTAAAGTGCAAAACAGATGCACAATAAAAAAAATTCATTTTTATGCAGAGAAGAAAAATATTACCATAGTCAAGAGAAAAACAAATCAATAATACCAGACACAGGAGTGACAGACATGAAGAAACGACATGTTCTTCTTGTTCCCTACATTCAGGCTAGGGAATGTAGGGAGGAGACCACAACCATGACAACATGGAAAATTGGCCACACAAACAAGACTCAAAAGGATTTATAGAGAAAAATACAGTGTCTAAAATTAAAGATAAACAGCTCCGAAAGCAGATTAGACCCTACAAAATAAAAGAATAATGAAAGACATAGGGATAGAAACTGTCCAAAATAAATATAGGGAGAAGATCTGCAGTCAACTGTGGGACAATTTCAAGCAGCCTAACATACATGTAGTTGGAATCTCAGAGGAGAAAAGAAGGTGGGAAAAATTATTGGGGGAAATAATGGCCAAAATTATTCCTAATGGATGGAAATTATAAAACTGCAGACCCAAGAAATTCAGCAGATGCCAAGCTGAATATAGATAAACCCATACACATCAATCACATTGCTGAAAAACAGTGATAAAAGAGATCTTAAAACAGGTAGAGGAAAAAATGAATATACAAAGAAGCACATATAAAAATGACAGCAGGCTTCTTGTTAGAATCTGTACAAGCCAGAAGAAAATGAGGACACAGTAAATTTTTTTAAAAGTCAACTAAGAACACTTTAACCAGCAATTACAAATATTTGGGAACCCTGTGGCAAAACTACAAAGTGTATTGAGAAAAATTAAAAAGTACCCAGATAGAGCAACTTACTCTCATCTGGATTGGAAGGCTCAGTGTTAAGTTCTTTTTAGACCTTTCTAAGTTGATCTTTAGTCTTAGTGCAATTCCAATCAACATGCGAGCTGTTTCTTTTTGAAAATCAATATACAATGGAAACCTAAAATAGCTAAAACTATTTTGAATAAAAATAACAAGTTGGAGGATTTATTCCACCTGATTTCAAGTCTTACTATAAAGCTACAATAATCAGTGAGTGAGTGTGAGTGAAGTCGCACAGTCGTGTCTGACTCTTTGTGACCCCATGGACTGTAGCTACCAGGCTCCTCTGTCCATGGAATTTTCCAGGCAAGAGTACTGGAGTGGGTTGCCACTTACCAATAGGCAAATGATAGACATACAGATTAATGGAACCTAAGAGTCCAGAAATACAGCCACCAAATGTGCCAAGCGTTTTAGTGAAGAAAGGAAAGTCTTTTAATGTATTAAGAAACAGCTGGATATACCATTAACCTGTACAAAAAATAATCTTAAATGGATAATATAATAAGCCTTAATATAAAATTAAGATTATAAAATTTTTGAAATATTTAGATTTTCCAAGTGCATTATTAAGAAAATGAATCAGCAAGCCATATAATGGGAAAATATTCACAATCATATAAATAAGAAAGGATTTGTATCTAAGATGTATAAAGATCACTTAAAATCAATCAGGAACAAGATGAACACCCCAAATGAAAAATTATCAAAAGATCTGAACAGACACCTCACAAAAAAATAAAAGAATGGCTAATGGACACATTAAAAAGTGCTCAATGTGCTGAGTCATTAGTGAAATACAACTTATATACAGTGTATCTCCACAATAGCTAAAATTTAAAAGACTGAAAATTCCAACTGTTGACAAGGATCCAGAACACTGGAACCCTTACACCCTGCTGGTGGGAATGTGAAATGTTACAAATACTGCAGAAACTTTAACACTTTGTTCAGAAGTTAGACACACACCTATCAAGTGTCCAGACATGCTACTCTTAGATATTTACACAAGGCAAATTTGAATATATGTCCACACAATGACTTGAGCATAAATACTCAGAGCAGCTTTATTCCTTATTGACAAAAAGTGGAAACAAATTGTTCATGTGCATGTGAAAGTATGAACGCATTGTAGTGTAGCCATACAATAGAATAATATTCAGCAAGTAAGATCTATTATTCTAATATATGTGACAACAGGAATGAAACTGAAAATAGCCAGAAACGAAATATTATATATTAGCTGATTCTATTTAACTAAAGCTCTAAAAATGCAGAACAGCATAGAGTGACAAAAAGCAGATTACTTGTTGACCTGGACTGGGAACATAGGGATATATGGATACAAAGAAGCATGAGAAATGCTTTTTCAAAATATAAATACTCTGAATCTTGTCTGTTGTGGTGGTTTCATGAAAATATATATATATATAGCTGTAATATCAAATCATATGCATTAATCAGATTTAGTTCATTAAAGATCTCAATATAGTTTATCTTTTAATGAAGGATATGGTAAACAACTTTATGTCAGCAAATTCCTTGAGAACACAGCTTGTCAAAACTGACATAATAAAGTCTGAGTGACAGAGGAACCAGAGATCAAATTGCCAACATCAATTGGATCATAGAAAAAGCAAGAGGGTTCCAGAAAAACATCTACTTCTGCTTTATTGACTATGCCAAAGACATTCACTGTGTGGATCACAAAAAAACCTGTGGAAAATTCTTAAAGATATGGGAATACCAGACCACCTTACCTGCCTCCTGAGAAATCTGTACGTAGGTCAGGAAGCAACAGATAGAACTGGACATGGAACAATGGACTGGTTGCTAATTGGAGAAAGAGTATGTCAAGGCTGTATACTGTCACACTCCTGCTTATTTAATTTATATGCAGAGTACATTATGCATAATACCGGGCTGGATGAAGCACAAGCTGGAATCAAGATTGCTGGGAGAAATATCAATAACCTCAGATATGCAGATGATACCATCCTTATGGCAGAAAGTGAAGAGGAACTGAAGAGCCTCTTGATGAAAGTGAAAGAGGAGAGTGAAAAAGCTGGCTTAAAACTCAGCATTCAAAAACCTAAGATCATGGTATCCAGTCCCATCACTTCATGACAAATAGATGGGGAAACAGTGACCAACTGTATTTTCTTGGGCTCCAAAATCACTGCAGATGGTGACTGCAGGCTTGAAATTAAAAGACGCTTGGTCCTTTGAAGAAAAGCTATGACCAACCTAGACAGCATATTAAAAAGCAGAGACATTACTTTGCCAACAAAGGTCCGTCTAGTCAAAGCTATGGCTTTTCCGATAGTCTTGTATGAATGTAAGAGTTGAACCGTAAAGAAAGCTGAATACCGAAGAATTGATGCTTTTGAACTGTGGTGTTGGAGAAGACTCTTGAGAGTCCCTTGGACTGCAAGGAGATCAAACCAGTCAATGCTGAAGGAAAACAGTTCTGAATATTCATTGGAAGGTCTGATGTTGAAGCTGAAGCTTCAATATTTTGGCCACCTGATGTGAAGAACTGACTCACTGGGAAAACACCGGATGCTGGGAAAGATTGAAGGTGGGAGGAGAACAGGACGACAGAGGATGAGATGGTTGGATGGCATCACTGACTCGATGGACATGAGTTTGAGCAAGCTCTGGGAGTTGACGATGTACAGAGAAGCCTGACATGCCTCAGTCCATGGGGTCGGAAAGAGTCACACACAACTGAGTGACTGAACTGAGCTGAACTGAGTAGCCCTATATCTATTAAAATAGTTTAATTGATTATTAAACACACTTTCCACAGAAAAAACTCCAGAGTTAGATAGTTTTACTGATGAATAAAAGGATGTTTAAGGAAGAAAGAATATCATCTGACCCAAATAATATATCTGAGAACAAAAGAAGCCTGCCATCAACATGTGAAAATGATCTACAACAAAAATTAGTCTGATATGCCTATGAAGAGGCATATGAAAAATATTCTTAGCAAAATTTTACTAAATTGAATTTGCGTGTTAGGTCACTCCAGTCATGTCCTCCTCTTTATGACCCTATGACTGTAGCCCGCCAGGCTCCTCTGTCCCTGGGATTCTCCAGGCAAGAATACTAGAGTGGGTTGCCATGCCCTTCTCCAGGGGCTCTTTCCAACCCAGGGATTGAACGTGCATCCCCTCAGTCTCCTGCATTGGCAGGCAGGTTCTTCACCACTTGCACCATCTGGGAAGACCAACTGGTGATATATAAAAAGGATAGGACATTAGGACTAAGTGGGGATTATTCCAGGATTGCAAATTTGGTTCAGAATTCCAAGTCTGTAACTATAGTTTACTATATGTGTTCTCAAACTACCACATACTAAAGTCACTTCAGTTGTGTCTGACTCTTTGTGACCCTATGGACCACAGCCCATCAGGCTCCTCTGTCCATGAGGTTTTCCAGGCCAGAATACACAGTGTGTTATCATATCCTCCTTCATGTGATATTCCCCACCCAGAGATCTAACCCACTTCTTGCATCTTCTGCACTGGTAGGTGGGTTCTTTACCACTACCACCATCTGGGAAGCCCTTAACTACCACAGAGTTAAAAATAAATACTATAAGATGTCTGGGAAAGCATCAAATATTTTAAAATGAAACACCACGACTCTAAATAATTCATGGGTCAAAGAAGAAATCACAGGAGAAATTAGAAAATGTTTTAACCTAAATCATAAATTTGAAAATAAAACTGATAATTTTATGAAAAGGTGTTAAAAGTGTTCTAGGAAGAAAAAATTAGTCTTTTGTGTGTATATTAGAAAATAAGAAAGGTCTAGAATTAATTATATAAATTACAATCTTAAACTAAAAAAATGATTAAGCCAAAAATCAGAGATTAAAAAGATGAGTAGAACAATATATATTTGTAAATTTTAATGTAATCAGTAGGAATGTATGTGTGTGTATGTGTGTGTGTGTGTGTGTAAACAGAATGTAAATTTTCAAGATAATAGAGGGCAGTAGGAAACCATTAAATCTGGTTGATCCAAGAGGTGCCTTGAAAGAAGAAAAATGCAGAAAGATGAGAAAAGAAAGAATCATGAATAGAAAACGTTAGCAATTCTCATTTATATCTTATCTTTTTAACATTATTCACCCCTTCTAGGATAATGGAGAACCAGTTTTACAATCAAACAAGAAATATAGTGCAAAAGACTCATTTTACAAGTCCTCTACACAAAAGTAAGCATTTTTTCCCAATAGAATTTGATTTTAAAATACATTTCGATTTACTTTTTCTTTAATAACACATCTCCTTCCTGTGCACAATATCCAAGGTCCTGCGAGGACTTCAAAGAACTTCAAACACAATTCTTTACTTACTTACATTGATTGCTAAAATAAACAGTTGAACGGAGAAAAACCTACATTTAATAGAAAAATAAAACCAGAACAGAAAGGAAATAGTCAGAGAGAGAGGATGAGATAAGGGTACAGCATCATAGAAAAGGAGAGCAGATAAGTTTGAAGGAGTGAATCATACAAAGTATCTGTTATGTGTCTACGCCCCAGACTGTGAGATTCTCCAGTGAGTACTCTCTCTAAAGGGAGATGGACGCTAAACCACAAGCCTAATAGGTGGACAGATTATATCTTAGAAGGTAATGTCAATGGAAAAATGAGAGAAAAAGTAAAACATGATAAGATCAGGAGTGCCTGTGTGGGGTAATAGGCTTCTGGAATAACTGAGAGGTTAGGGTGACAGACACTAAGCCACAAGCCTAATAGGTAGACAGGTCATATCTTAGAAGGTAATAAGTCAATGAAAAAATGAGGAAAAAAGTAAAACATGAAAAGGTCAGAGGCGCCCCATGTGGGGTAATAGGCTTCTGGAACAACTGAGAGGTCTGGGTGGGCCTCTTTGCACAGTGAGATTTGAGCAGAAACTTGGAGGAGATGAGGGGATATGCAGATGTCTGGAGGGACTGTTTTCCAGTCAAAGGGATTACAGAGTAACAGCCCCGTGTCGGACATGTGACTGAGGTGTCTATCAAGGCAGAACAAAGGCCAGGGTCTACAGCAGAGTAAGGGAGCGGTAGTGGAAGAAGTCAGGAAGTGCCAGGACCCAGATCTCATGGGGCAGATTAAGAAACTGTAAATAGTAGGGCATTGGCAGTGAAGTGGCCAGATCAGGTGTGTATATCAACAGTCATGGTGGCTGTTGGATTCAGAGTGGATTGAGTGAGAGAAGAAGCTGGCAGACCAATCAGAAGGCTGCCACTGTCATCTAGGTCAGAGGTAATAGCAGGTAAGAGGAGGTCAGTAGGAAGTTTTAACAGTTGTTGGCCTCTGGATACATTTTGAAAGCAAAGCCAACACAATTTCCAGGCTGGAGAGTATGAGTCTGAAAGAAAGAGGCATGGAGAATGATTCCAAGGTTTTAGGCTCTGCAGCTGCGTGGACTGAAGCCATTGCTTATCACAGTGAAGGCAGGTAGAGAAGGTTTGGCGTGAAAGAAGAGAGGTCAGTTTTAGACGTGCTGAATATCAGAGTTGCTCATTAGGCATCCTAGTGGATATATCAAATGGGCAGTGGGTCTGTAGGTCTGCAGTCTGCGGGGAGAGGGCTGGGCTGGAGGAATACATCTGGTTGTCATGATTTATAGGCAGGGATGTCAAGCCACAGCATTGAATGAGCAAAAGAAGAGCAGAGCTTGAGTCTTGGCATGTGTACATCAAGGAAAAGGAGAGAAGGAAGCTCGCAAAAGAGACCAAGAGGAGGCAACAGGTAGAGGAGGAAGAAGATGCAGAGATGGCTTTAGGGAGGAGGGGGATGAACTGCTTCACATCATGTGAATATAACTGACCCTTCAGAAGCCAGTAATCGATATGGGAGTCCTAACTTTGACCATCAGTGGCTGAGTGACCTCAAGCAAACAAACTCAGTTCTCTAAGCCATAGTTTATTTATGTATTAATGTTCTCCTTGTCCTGTTGCAGAGACCAAATGAAAAAAAAAAAGTGTGTAACAGATTACCACAATGTAGCAGCATTAAATCATGCCCATTTATCATCTCACATTTCCATAAGATGAAAGTGCTGGCGTGTCCACACTGTGTTCGGTGCTCAGGGTTTCTCAGGCTGAAATCAAGACATCAGTGACAGTTGGGTCCTCATCTCCCAGGATCATTCGGATTGTTTGCAGAATTCAGCTCAGTGCAGCTGCACGACTCACCAGTTTTGTTTAAGGATAACTAAAGAGTGTCTGCTGTTGTTTTCTTGCCTCTTTTGGGGCTCACCTGTTTAGATTAGAACCAATTAGGATAAACCACCTTTTCAGTCACTCAGATTCAACTGATTAGAGACCTTAATTACATGTGTGCAATCCCTTTTGCCATATAAATTTGCCATAGAAACTGTCATAGGAATAGTACCTCTCACATTCATTTGCTCTGCTCACACTAGAAGGGAAGTGGTTGTGTACAGTGTGTACACGAGGGGCAGGAGTCTTGAGGACATCTTCCTACTACAGAATGCGATATTGTTAGGAACCATGCTAGTTGGATATGTATTTTTCACAAAATGTCATTATTTAATAATTTTATAGAGCTTATGAAATGGTTCCTTGGGACAAGATGCTACCACCAAAACTTGATCCAGAAGAAACAACAGTGGAAAAAGCCGCTGACCCTGTTTCACATTGTTTTACACTGAAAAGATATGAAGGATTGCCAGCAATAACACAGGTCAGTGATTAGGGATTTTAATTATGTGTGCACAATCCCTTTTACTTTATAGTTACATTTTTTTGAAATAATGTATTTATTACTGAACCAAACTTTGAACCACAATAATATTTATTTTATTGTTATCAAAAGAACAAAGCAAATATATACATTTATGGAATTGAAACTTCCATAATCATAAGTCATCTATAACCTCAAATGCATTCATACCTATATTGAAACTTTTCAAACTTCATTTAAAGACCACCATTTTCTCAAAAGTTATTTTCAAATACTGTGTTTACTTTAAAAATTGCAAAAGAAGGAGTAAGTAATGAAGACAGAGATATGATTTTGATTCCTCCAGAGAGTCTATGCTGAGAACAGTCCTTAAATCCAGAACTTAGCTCTGCACTTTTTGAGGCAGATTGGGAAAATCCATGAATCATAAAGCTTTTGTGACCGACATACCCAATTATCGGTAGAGATGTTTATTCTTTTCATTTCTGACATCAAGAACTCATCATGGGGGAAAAAATAAAAAACTCATCACAGGGATTATTATATCCACATAAAAGAAAGGGTGCTTTCCTTAAAGGATGAATCACTCCCTGTTACCACACTGATTAAAACCCATCACTTTCTAGAAGGTAAAACTCATCCTCCTTGCATGGCACATACCCAGGTCTCTGTTATTTGCCCATGACCTCTGTCTTACCCTCATCTCTCTCCACCTCTTCCTCTAGCTTCTACTCCACCACCGATGTGTCACCCTCCACATTGCACATCACATTCTGTGCTGAGCTTCTCTCAAATCTCTGAGTCCACCTGCAGCTTCCTCCAGCCTTGTCTTTTGCAGATAGTGGTCCACTGCCTTCACCACTGTTTTCTCCAGGCTATATCTTGAGAACCATTCAGGTCTTACTTTAGGCCTCACAGTTGCATGGGATGCCCCTGCTCTGTGCTTGCAAAGCACCTTCTGCTTCCCTCGATTCCCTCGTCTTTGGGGGGAAATCTGAGCCCTGGGACCACCTTTCAGAATGAAGTGTTTAATATGTAAAATAAACGGGACTATAAAAGAGATCGGCTATATATTGAAATACAGTTCTAAACATGGACTCCTAAGACGTTCATGAGCCACAGGTTAAGAAGTCTAGATTATCTTGAAAAACTTCAGCTTTTACAGTGAAAAAAAAGTGATAAGAGGAGAAAATAAAGCATTAGTATAAAATCTCAGCATGTGATTTGCACACAGAAATTAAAACCAGTTAAAGGGCCAAATATGTCTGGATTCCTATTAATATCTTTAAGGCTCTCTCAACTCCTTTAAAATATTTTATATCTTGTGATAACTGGTCTTTTATTACATATTCTTTGGTGTTGAACTATACTTGTGTCCAAAGTCCTTCATGGCAGGATGAGATTCAGAGCTCAGGCTCAGGGTGGGAGAGACTATCCTAAGGCTGAGGAGCCAACAAAGCACCATCTGGAGATGAGAACTCAAGTCAGACCTTTCACAAGGGCTTCAGTCCGGAGGAGGTGGCTAATGAGGCAGAGTCCAGCTCTGAAAAACAGAGTTGACACTGAGGGCAAAGCAGAGAGCAGGAGCGGTTCCAGAGAAGCCCTCTAAGTAGGTAACGATGGTCCAGGAGTGCCTCCACTAGGTGCCCTGGGCCTGTGCCTGTGATAGGAGGGACTGAGCTTGTGTACTAGAAATTATGGTACTTGAAACTTACATACCAGAAATCACAGTAATTGAAATTTAAATACTAGCAATTACAGTCACTTTGTTAAATACTTGTCATTCATTTTGATGATTTTAGATGGTTGGTGGACTCTGGGACAGATTTCAAACAAGATCTTTCTTGGCCCCAGTCAAGCCAGTTAATTTGTAAGTTTTATCTCCTAATGTTCTCATCACTGTCACATATTTATCTTTAATCATCAGACGCTGTAGCCCATGGGTGAGGAGCACATCCTCTGGAGAGTATCCCAGAGGCCCTCACACTTTGTCCCTGTGGCTGGAGAAGGAGCCCAAACCCCAGTGCAGTCACGCATGTTCCCAGCTTTCTCTGGTTTTCCCTTAACCTTCTTAAAGTGTAGACTATCAAATATACCACAACCATTTAAAAATAAGGAGTGTTTTTATATCATTTGATATGAAGATGTATAGTGTTGTAAAATACATGGGCTTCAAGGGATTATAAATTATTTTCCATCAACTTTTGTATCTTATAGTTATTTTGTGTTCTATTAACACTAAAAGCAATAACTTTATTACTAATCATTCCACAAATATAATTTTATGCATATAGTCTAAAATAACTTGGTATTTCTGTCTTTGAATATGTCACCAGTTTGTTTTTTTTCTTATAATTTTAACTCACAATCCAGCCATCACCTGTTTTTATTTTTAAAATTTAATTTTGAATATTTCCTATATAAAAAATGTAAAATAGAAATATGATATAACCTGTGTATCTACTTCCCAGCTTTAGAAACAAACCATTACTAATACCCAGAAGCCCCTATGTACTTCTCTCCAAGAAGATGTGCCTTCCTCAGGGATCACATTATTCTGGATTTGGTGTTTCATATATTCCTGCACCCTTAAAACATATATGTTATTCTTAACTAAGATATGAAATTGTGTTCCATATGTGGAGACTCAATATAAGTGATATCAGATGTCCACTCATACAGCTTACCGTTTTTGTTCCTCATTGTGTTTGTGAGACTCACACATGCTGGCTTCTTTAGGTAATCACTTTCTCTGACACACAGTCTTCCAGTGAATGGATATACTGCCAGTTAGTCATCCATTTTCGTAATTGAATTTTTTGTCGGATTTCTCTTGCAGTTGGAAGCAATGTCCCTGTATCTGTATAAAGTATAAAGATATTTCTGGGCTTTATATATGCATCCTTACATCTCTAATTGCTGCATCTAGAGATGTAAACTCCTTTATGTTCTTAACATTGCAACATTATTCTCCAAACGAGTTTTGCCAATGGACCAACCATCAACAATGCTTGAGTTCCCACTGCTGCATTCTGTGGCCTACATTTGGAATTTCCAAATTTTTTTTTTTTGGAATTTCCAAATTTTAAACATCTAACTTTAAAAGTATAAAATTGTGCTTCATTATAATTTTAATATTTCATGGTTACTAATATTTTTTTGTAAGTTGTGATTTACTTACATGCTCATGTGTATAAGTTACCTTTTCATGTATTTTGCATCTGGGTTATTTGTCTTTTACTTTTTGATTATAGAAAGTTTTATGGCTGTTATTGTGGATAAAAATCCTTTATTGGTAATATGCATCAAGATATCTCCTTCTAGTCTGTGACTTTTCTATTTGGTGGTGCCCTTTGCTGAACTGAAGTTTTGAATTTTAATATGACTGAAATCATTGATATTTCCCTCAGTATATTGTTATTTTCTGTGGAATTCTTAATAGATCTTTCCCTGTCCAGAAGTAATAAGGATATTATCCTTCTTTATTTTTTTCCTAAAACAATTAAAATTTTGCTGTTCACATTTATTCCTTTAAACTTTTTGAAATTGATTCTTACTTATGGTCTGAGCAAGGAACCTGTTTCTCAGCAGGTCTAGGCAGGTGTCCTGGCCCAGTTTAGTGAGTAGACTGCTGAGTAGTGGCCTGTTGGTTGCAGCCGATTAGTGGAGAGTCACAACCAGAATTTTTGTGAAAATTAAGTAGAATAGAAAATATAAGAATGAATCACATGGAACCTTAAAGAGATATTTTTATTTTGCAACAAATACTGTGTCCAGTTATGAAGAATAGTGTGACATACCGATGTATGTATAAGAAAAATGCATGTGCCTACAGTGAGATTATCCCATCTTTTGTTCCCTGGAATTTTATCACCTTAATGGAAGGGTGTTAACCTTGTACATTTAATTTTATATTTACCTAATCCACAATTCATTGTAAAGCAAAGTATGGGAGATTTTAGCCTTAGCAAAATCAGTAAGTTATTGAAAATTTTAAGTTATGGAAAAATAATATCAAAGTGACATTTTTCAAATATTTTAACAATTTTATTTATCACTTCAATAGAACCAACATAAATTGCCCTTTATAGAAGGACTTTCTATTATTAGAAGAAAAAAGACTAATGATGTGGAAACATGCAAAATCATAATCAAGTGTAAATGCTGAATCTGAAGTTGCAAATAATGACAATGTTGAGAAAAATAATTGAGTCTCATCAGCAAACAGATTTTATTGAGCCATATTCTAAAAATAATCTGTTAAGTTCTAATAAAGATTATTGAAAAGGTGGTTTTAACATGTGTAAAGCACCCCAATAAAAATAATAGATTCTCATGTATAAACTGAATGGTAATAATGTAAATAAAAGATAGAAACATTCAAAATTTAAGATCGTTTAAACATAGCAAGCTGAAATAGTTGATAATCTCACTCAAACATCTTTTAAGAGAATAAAGATATAAATTACGAGTACTAACTCTTAATGTTATGTGAGAGCTAATGAAAAAACCTTTTTTGCTGGAATTCGCTAGAGTTTCAGTTGTTGGGACTAGGTGCTTTCACTGCTGTGGGCCCAGGTTCGATCCCTGATAGTGGAACTAAAATCTCACAAGCCATGTGGCATGGCCAAAAAAGAAAAAGAAGAGAAAGAAGTTTATAAACATTTTTTTTAATTTACATGTCAGGTAGTGAAATAGCAAATAGCTCACCCAGTTTCTATGGATCCATTGCATTTATTGTTTTAATGATGAATCATTTAATGAACTAAAAGCCATATATCTTACCAGTTCTGTCATGTCTCAGAATTCCTGAGGGTTCCACTCACCCTGGAGCCTTCATCTAGCAAATGCTGCCCTTGTGAGCAACAAAAATCTATATGTGAATGCCCATAACAGCTCTATTCATATCTTCAAAATCTGGAAACAACCAAGATTGCTTTCAACAGGTGAATGGAAAACATCTAGTAGATGAAGATACTAGAGTAGAGCCATGTAGTGGAATACTATTCAGCAATGAAAGAGAACAAGCACAGCACACAACTCACAAGTCAATTTTCAATCCATTTTGTTCAGTGGAAGCAGCCAGACCCAAAAGCCTCATACTGCACAATTCCATTTATATGACATTCTAGAAAAGGCAAAACTACCAGGGTGGGAGTGGCTTGGTGGCTGCCAGGAATTGGAGGAGAGGGAAAGAGCTGCAGACAAAGAGCCTGTAAACTAACATTAGGGAGGTGGGACAGTTATGTATGGTTCTGTGGTGCTGGCCACAGAACACTCTGTCATACCCATAGAACTGTATACCACAGAGAACACAAAGTAAGAGAGATTGATAGATACCATGATTGTGGGAAAATCCAGATTGGGATGCAGATGGTGACAAGTGAATCTGTGTTACAGACAAATGACATAACTACATTTAAGTGGATGGAGAAAATCAGGCATGGTCCTAAATTTGGACCTTCATAATCTTGGAAACAGTGTTTGGACCTAAGACTGTAAGATTCAAGACAAAAAAATAAATAAATAAAACTGTATATAAGTGCTATCTATACTCTATTTGGTAAATGTGTTTCTCACCAGAAATGGATTGGCAGTTTTAAAACTTCTTATGGGCTTTACAGAAGATGACGGAGGAATAGGATGGGGAGAACACTTTCTCCCCCACAAATTCATCAAAAGAACATTTCAACACTAAGTAAATTCTACAAAACAACTTCTGAATGCTGGCAGAGGACATCAGGCACCCAGAAAAGCAGATCATTGTCTTCAAAAACAGGTAGAAAAAATATAAAAGATGAAAAAAGAGACAAAGGAGGTAGGGAGGGAGCTCCGTCCCAGGAAGGGAGTCCTGGCCCAGGAAGGGAGTCAAAAAGAGAGAAGTTTCCAAACACCAGGAAACACTCTCGCTGCCGAGTCTGTGGCGAGCCTCAGAAGCACAGAGGGCAAGATAACAGGGAGGAAAAATAAATAAATAATTAAAACCAACAGATTACGAGCCTAACGGTAACTCCCCCAGCGGAGAAGCAGCACAGACACCTGCATCTGGCACTAGCAAGCAGGGGCTGGGCAGGGAGTCGCAGGCTGCAGTGCTTTTTAAGAATCGGGCCGAATGCCACGAGTGTAAGCAGAGCGAAATAACTTGGGCTACCACACCAGACTGTGGGATAGCTACCACATGAAAAGCTCTAACATAAGACACCGCCAGGACCATGCGTAGAACAAAGGATGGAACAGAAATAGCCAGCAGCAGACCATCCCCCTCCGGTGACAGGCAGCCAGAGCCAGAGCCGTAAGGGCTGGAAGGGGGCAATCGCAGCCCCGGAGAGACTTTACCTACCAAACTGTAAGCAGGCTTCTTTGCTAAGACTTCTTGGTGTCCTGGACAGTCACCATCTGCCTCACAAGGGGCACCAGCGGTACACCCAGAAAACTGAGCAGCAGGGATGGTAAAGGCGATAAGTTGCAGCGACCGCGCTCGCCAAACACCTGAGCTACTCAGTCCTGGGAAGGGCACAAAATGCAGGCCCAACCGAATCTGCACCTCTGAGGGCTACCTGAGAGCCAAGCCTGAGCGGCTTAGACCGGGGAGGTGCATGCGGCCTAGGGCCAGCCTCAGAGGGTTCCTGGCGGAGCAACGTAGAGCCTGAGCAGTGTGCGCCGTGTGCAGGGGCAGGCCCAGCGTGGCTGAGACACTGTGAGCACACGCCAGTGTTATTTGTTTGCAGCATCCCTCCCTCCCCACAGCACAACTGAACAAGTCAGCCTAAAAAAAAAAAAAAAAAAAAGTGTCCACTACTGCCCCCCTTGTGTCAGGGCGGAAATCAGACACTGAAGACACCAGCAAACAGAAGAAGCTAAACAGAGAGAACCACCTTGGAAGTGACCCCACACTGCCCACAACACCAGAGAGTGTCACAGAAATATCTTTACTATTTTTACAACCACTCTGTTTCTTTTTCTTTTTTTGTTGATGTTGTTGTTTGTTTTTCTTTTCTTTTTCTTCTTTTTTTTAACTTTTTAAAAATTTTAAGTCCTCTATTTCTCCTTTAATTTTAATTTTTATAACTTTTCAAAAAAAAAAGACCCTATTTTTAAAGCAAACACTGTATATATATTTTTTGTGGTTGTTGTTGTTTTTTAATAATTCCTGTGACTTTTTTTTTCTTCTTCTTCTTTTCTTTAATATTGTATTTTTGAAAATCCAACCTCTACTCTAGATTTTTAATCTTTGCTTTTTGATATTTGTTGTCAATTTTGTACATTTAAAAACCCAATCTTCAGTACCCAAGTTTACCTGAGAGCAGGATTACTGGCTTGACCACTCTCTCCTCCTTTGGACTCTCCCTTTTCTCCACCAGATTGTCTCTGCCTCCTCCCTCCCCCTTCTCTTCTCTACCCAACTCTGAATCTCTGTGTGTTCCAGATGGTGGAGAACACTTAGGGAACTGGTTACTGGCTGGATCTGTCTCTCTCCTTTTCATTTCCCTCTTTTATCCTCCTGGCCACCTCTGTCTACTTCCTCCCTCTCCTCTTCCCTGTATAATTCCGTGAACATCTCTGAGCAGTCCAGACAGTGGAGCACACATAAGGAAGTGATTACTGGCTAGCTTGCCCTCTCCTCTTTTGATCCCACCTCATCTCATTCCAGTCACCTCTAACTACCCCCTCCCTCTTCTCTTCTCCATGTAACTCTGTGAACCTCTCTGGGAGTCCCTCAATGTGGAGAAACTTTTCATCTTAACCTAGATTTTTTATCATTGGTGCTGTATAGATGGAGAAGTCTTGAGGCTACTGTAAAAATAAAACTGAAAACCAGAAGCAGGAGGCTTAAGTCCAAATCCTGAGAACATCAGAGAACTCCTGAATCCAGGGAACATTAATCGATAGGAGCTCATCAAACACCTCCATACCTACACTGAAACCAAGCTCCACCCAAGGGCCGACAAGTTCCAGAGCAAGACATACCACACAATTCTCCAGCAACACAGGAACACAGCCCTGAGCTTCAATATACAGGTAGATCAAAGTTACTCCAAAACCATAGACATCTCATAACTCTTTACTGGACACTTCATTGCACTCCAGAGAGAAGAAACCAGCTCCACCCACCAGAACTCCGACACAAGCTTCCCTAACCAAGAAACCTTGACAAGCCACTGATACAACCCCACCCACAGCAAGGAAACTCCATAATAAAGGGAACTCCACAAATTCCCAGAATACAAAAAAGGCCACCCCAAACGCAGTAGTATAACCAAGATGAAGAGACAGAGGAATACCCAGCAAGTAAAGGAAAAGGAGAAAAGCCCACTAAACCAAACAAAAGAGGAAGAGATAGGGAATCTACCTGAGAAAGAATTCCGAATAATGATAGTGAAAATGATCCAAAATCTTGAGATCAAAATGGAATCACAGATAAATAGCCTGGAGAAGATGCAAGAAAGGTTTAACGAGGACCTAGGAGAAATAAAAAAGAGTCAATATATAATGAATAATGCAATAAATGAGATCAGAAACACTCTGGGGGCAACAAATAGTAGAATATCGGAGGCAGAAGATAGGATTAGTAAAATAGAAGATAGAATGGTAGAAATAAATGAATCAGAGAGGAAAAAAGAAAAACAAATTAAAAGAAGTGAGGACAATCTCAGAGATCTCCAGGACAATATGAAATACTCCAACATTCGAATTATAGGAGTCCTGGAAGAAGACAGAAAGACCATGAGAAAATACTTGAGGAGATAATAGTTGAAAACTTCCCTAAAATGGGGAAGGAAATAATCACCCAAGTCCAAGAAACCCAGAGAATTCCAAACAGGATAAACCCAAGGTGAAACACCCCAAGACACATATTAATCAAATTAACAAAGATCAAACACAAAGAACAATTATTAAAAGCAGCAGGGGAAAAACAACAAATAACACACAAGGGGATTCCCATATGGATAACTGCAGATCTTTCAATAGAAACACTTCAGACCAGGAGGGAATGGCAAGACATACTTAAAGTGATGAAAGAAAATAACCTACAGCCAAGATTACTGTACCCAGCAAGGATCTCATTCAAATATGAAGGAGAAATCAAAAGCTTTACAGACAAGCAAAAGCTGAGGGAATTCAGCACCACCAAACCAGCTCTCCAACAAATGCTAAAGGATATTCTCTAGACAGGAAACACAAAAAGGGCATATAAACCCAACCCCAAAACAATAAAGTAAATGGCAACAGGATCATACTTATCAATAATTACCTTAAATGTAAATGGGTTGAATGCCCCAACCAAAAGGCAAAGACTGGCTGAATGGATACAAAAACAAGACCCTTATATATGCTGCCTACAAGTGACCCACCTCAAAACAAGGGACACATACAGACTGAAAGCGAAGGGCTGGAAGAAGATATTCCACGCAAATAGAGACCAAAAGAAAGCAGTAGTAGCAATACTCATATCTGATAAAATAGACTTTAAAACAAAGGCTGTGAATAAAGACAAAGAAGGCCACTACATAATGATTAAAGGATCACTCCAAGAAGAAGATATAACAATTATAAATATATATGCACCCAACATAGGAGCACTGCAATATGTAAGACAAATGCTAACGAGTATGAAAGGGGAAATTAACAATAACACAATAATAGTGGGAGACTTTAATACCCCACTCACATCTATGGACAGATCAACTAAACAGAAAATTAACAAAGAAATGCAAACTTTAAATGATACAATAGACCAGTTAGACCTAATTGATATCTATAGGACAGTTCAGTTCAGTTCAGTCAGTCGTGTCCGACTCTTTGCGACCCCATGAATCACAGCACGCCAGGCCTCCCTGTCCATCACCATCTCCCAGAGTTCTCTCAGACTCACGTCCATCGAGTCAGTGATGCCATCCAGCCATCTCATCCTCGGTTGTCCCCTTCTCCTTCTGCCCCCAATCTCTCCCAGCATCAGAGTCTTTGCCAATGAATCAACTCTTCTCATGAGGTGTCCAAAGTACTGGAGTTTCAGCTTTAGCATCATTCCTTCCAAAGAAATCCCAGGGTTGATCTCCTTCAGAATGGACTGGTTGGATCTCCTTGCAGTCCAAGGGACTCTCAAGAATCTTCTCCAACACCACAGTTCAAACGCATCAATTCTTCGGCACTCAGCCTTCTTCACAGTCCAACTCTCACATCCATACATGACCACAGGAAAAACCATAGCCTTGATTAGACGGACCTTAGTTGGCAAAGTAATGTCTGTGTTTTGAATATACTATCTAGGTTGGTCATAACTTTTCTTCCAAGGAGTAAGCTTCTTTTAATTTCATGGCTGCAGTCACCATCTGCAGTGATTTTGGAGCCCAGAAAAATAAAGTCTGACACTGTTTCCACTGTTGCCCCATCTATTTCCCATAAAGTGATGGGACCAGATGCCATGATCTTCGTTTTCTGAATGTTGAGCTTTAAGCCAACTTTTTCACTCTCCTCTTTCACTTTAATCAAGAGGCTTTTTAGCTCCTCTTCAATTTCTGCCATAAGGGTGGTGTCATCTGAGGTTATTGATATTTCTTCTGGCTATCTTGATTCCAGCTTGTGTTTCTTCCAGCCCAGCATTTCTCATGATGTACTCTGCATAGAAGTTAAATAAGCAGGGTGACAATATACAACCTTGACGTACTCCTTTTCCTATTTGGAACCAGTCTGTTGTTCCATGTCCAGTTCTAACTGTTGCCTCCTGACCTGCATACAGATTTCTCAAGAGGCAGGTTAGGTGGTCTGGTATTCCCATCTCTTTCAGAATTTTCCACAGTTTATTGGACATTTTATTTATTTATTTATTTATTTATTTATTTATCTATCTATCTATCTATCTATAGGACATTTCACCCCAAAACAATAAATTTCACCTTTTTCTCAAGTGCTCACGGAAACTTCTCCAGGATAGATCACATCCTGGGCCATAAATCTAACCTTGATAAATTCAAAAAAATTGAAATCATTCCAAGCATCTTTTCTGACCATAATGCATTAAGATTAGATCTCAATTACAGGAGAAAAACTATTAAAAATTCCAACATATGGAGGCTGAACAACACGCTTCTGAATAACCAACAAATCACAGAAGAAATCAAAAAAGAAATCAAAATATGCATAGAAATGAATGAAAATGAAAACACAACAACCCAAAACATGTGGGACACTATAAAAGCAGTGCTAAGAGGAAAGTTCATAGCAATACAGGCATACCTCAAGAAACAAGAAAAAAGTCAAATAAATAACCTAAGTCTACACCTAAAGCAACTAGAAAAGGAAGAAATGGAGAACCCCAGGGTTAGTAGAAGGAAAGAAATCTTAAAAATTAGGGCAGAAATAAATGCAAAAGAAACAAAAGAGACCATAGCAAAAATCAACAAAGCCAAAAGCTGGTTCTTTGAAAGGATAAATAAAATTGGCAAACCATTAGCCAGACTCATCAAGAAACAAAGGGAGAAAAATCAAATCAATAAAATTAGAAACGAAAATGGAGAGATCACAATAGACAACAGAAATACAAAGGATCATAAGAGACTACAGTCACCAATTATATGCCAATAAAATGGACAACGTGGAAGAAATGGGCAAATTCTTAGAAAAGTACAACTTTCCAAAACTGAACCAGGAAGAAATAGAAAATCTTAACAGACCCATCACAAGCACAGAAATTGAAACTGTAATCAGAAATCTTCCAGCAAACAAAAGCCCAGGTCCAGACGGCTTCACAGCTGAATTCTACCAAAAATTTAGAGAAGAGCTAACACCTATCCTACTCAAACTCTTCCAGAAAATTGCAGAGGAAGGTAAACTTCCAAACTCATTCTATGAGGCCACCATCACCCTAATACCAAAACCTGACAAAGATGCCACAAAAAAAGAAAACTACAGGCCAATATCACTGATGAACATAGATGCAAAAATCCTTAACAAAATCCTAGCAATCAGAATCCAACAACACATTAAAAAGATCATACACCATGACCAAGTGGGCTTTATCCCAGGGATGCAAGGATTCTTCAATATCTGCAAATCAATCAATGTAATTCATCACGTTAACAAATTGAAAAATAAAAGCCATATGATTTACTCAATAGATGCAGAGAAGGCCTTTGACAAAATTCAACATCCATTTATGATAAAAACTCTCCAGAAAGCAGGAATAGAAGGAACACACCTCAACATAATAAAAGCTATATATGACAAACCCACAGCAAACATTATCCTCAATGGTGAAAAATTGAAAGCATTTGTCCTAAAGTCAGGAACAAGACAAGGGTGCCCACTTTCACCCCTACTATTCAACATAGTTCTGGAAGTTTTGGCCACAGCAATCAGAGCAGAAAAAGAAAGAAAAGGAACCCAAATTGGAAAAGAAGAAGTAAAACTCTCACTGTTTGCAGATGACATGATCCTCTACATAGAAAATCCTAAAGACTCCACCAGAAAATTACTAGAGCTAATCAATGAATATAGTAAAGTTGCAGGATATAAAATCAACACACAGAAATCCCTTGCATTCCTATACACTAATAATGAAAATGTAGAAAAAGAAATTAAGGAAACAATTCCATTCACCATTGCAATGAAAAGAATAAAATACTTAGGAATATATCTACCTAAAGAAACTGAAGACCTATATATAGAAAATTATAAAACACTGATGAAAGAAATCAAAGAGGATACTAACAGATGGAGAAATATACCATGTTCATGGATCGGAAGAATCAATATAGTGAAAATGAGTATACTACCCAGAGCAATCTACAGATTCAGTGCAATCCCTATCAAGCTACCAGTGGTATTTTTCACAGAGCTAGAACAAATAATTTCAAGATTTGTATGGAAATACAAAAAACCTCGAATAGCCAAAGCAATCTTGAGAAAGAAGAATGGAACAGTGGGAACCAACCTACCTGACTTCAGGCTCTACTACAAAGCCACAGTCATCAAGACAGTATGGTACTGGCACAAAGACAGAAATATAGATCAATGGAAGAAAATAGAAAGCCCAGATATAAATCCACACACCCGTGGACACCTTATCTTTGACAAAGGAGGTAAGAATATACAATGGATTAAAGACAATCTCTTTAACAAGTGGTGCTGGGAAAACTGGTCAACCCCTTGTAAAAGAATGAAACTAGTTCACTTTCTAACACCATACACAAAAATAAACTGAAAATGGATTAAAGATCTATACATAAGACCAGAAACTGTAAAACTCCTAGAGGAGAACATAGGCAAAACACTCTCTGACATACATCACAGCAGGATTCTCTATGGTCCACCTCCCAGAATTCTGGAAATAAAAGCAAAAATAAACTAATGGGATCTAATTAAAATTAAAAGCTTTTGCACAACAAAGGAAACTATAAGCAAGGTGAAAAGACAGCCTTCGGAATGGGAGAAAATAATAGCAAATGAAGCAACTGACAAACAACTAATCTCAAAAATATACAAGCAACTTATGCAGCTCAATTCCAGAAAAATAAATGACCCAATCAAAAAAAGGGCCAAAGAACTAAATAGACATTTCTCCAAAGAAGACATACGGATGGCTAACAAACACATGAAAAGATGCTCAACATTATCTTATTATCAGAGAAATGCAAATCAAACCACAATGAGGTACCATTTCACACCAGTCAGAATGGCAGCAATCCAAAAATCTACAAGCAATAAATACTGGAGAGGGTGTGGAGAAAAGGGAACCCTCTTACACTGTTGGTGGGAATGCAAACTAGTACAGCCACTATGGAGAACAGTGTGCAGATTCCTTAAAAAACTGGAAATAGAACTGCCATATGACTCAGAAATCCCACTGCTGGGCATACACAGCGAGGAAACCAGAATTGAAAGAGACACATGTACCCCAGTGTTCATCACAGCATTGTTTATAATAGCCAGGACATGGAAACAACCTAGATGTCCATCAGCAGATGAATGGATAAGAAAGCAGTGGTACATATACACAATGGAGTATTACTCAGCCATTAAAAAGAATACATTTGAATCAGTTCTAATGAGGTGGATGAAACTGGAGCCGATTATACAGAGTGAAGTAACCCAGAAAGAAAAACACCAATACAATATACTAACACATATATATGGAATTTAGAAAGATGGTAACGATAACCCTGTATGCGAGACAGCAAAAGAGACACAGATGTTTAGAAAGGACTTTTGGACTCTGTGGGAGAGGGAGAGGGTGGGATGATTTGGGAGAATGACATTGAAACATGTATACTATCATGTAAGAAATGAATCGCCAGTCTATGTTCAACACAGGATACAGGATGCTTGGGGCTGGTGCATGGGGATGATCCAGAGAGATGATATGGGGTGGGAGGTGGGAGGGGGGTTCAGGATTGGGAACTCATGTACACCCGTGGCTGATTCATGTCAATGTATGGCAAAACCAGTACAGTATTGTAAAGCAAAATAAAGTAAAAATTAAAATTTAAAAAAATAAAAAATAAAACTTCTTATGTATATACTAGTTTTGAACAAAAAAGTAGGTCTTGGTAGGTAGCTAGAGTCAGATTTCATACTGTCAGAAAGAAAAGGTTAAGATGAACCCTGTGGTGCTATTTAGATTTGGGGACATTCCAATAAACTTACATTGACAGGCACACCCTCCTTTTGTTGTGCTTCACAGATACTGTGTTTTTGCTTTTGAATTTGTGGGTTTGTTCTTTTTTTGTTTCATTTTTTTTTTTTTTTTACAAATTGAAGGTTTGTGGGAACCCTGCATCAAGTGAGTCTGTTGGTGCCATTTTTCCAACAGCATTTGCTCACTTTGCATCTCTGTGTCACATTTTTGTAATTCTCACAATATTCCAAACATTTTCATTATTATATTTGTAATGGTGATCTGTGATCAGTGATCTCTGTTAATAGTGTGTCATGGTCTTTGTAGACCGGGGCCTGGGGACTGGAGTCGACAAGAAGGAGGACGCAGGGGCCCCAAGTCTCGAGTGAAACAGGGTACTTTATTTGCAGAAATGCTTATATATCTTCATATAAGGCAGCTTTAGGCAGTAAAAAAAAAAAAATGAGCAAAACTAGAGCCAAGAAAATAACAATCTTCAAAGGGCCAGAAAACATTCCATATCCTGAGTAAGAGGGGCATAACTGAATAGATTACCTTTAAGTAAAAGTTCACAGATGGGAGTCACTGAAAGGAATCCAAGCAGGTGCTCTTTCTCATGATCTCAGTCCTGAGAACTGTGTGCAGCTCTGTTCATTCTTGTTTTCCAAGAACTGATAAGGAATAGAGAGTCCTTGAGAAACAGCACACAAAGGAAGAAAAAGACATATTGGATCCCTTAAAGTTGAACGTCCCCTGACAATTCCCCCTTTTTTATTTTTTCATAATTGGGGTGACTGTAGATACTTTTGTGAAAAAGGCCCTGACCAGTTGAGTTTGTTTAGTTTGAACAATTTTAGTTGAAAGGCATCAGTATACTACAAATATAATCACCAGGACAATTATCAGCATTATAGTTGCAGATCCAATACGATATGTAATGCTTTGAAACCATCCTCGAGGGCCCAGCCCAGATAATTGATCAGTTAGCTGTTCAGCTAAGGTTTTCAAATTGTTGGAACAGGGTAGACTCTTAGAGAAGGTTTCAAAGATTTCCTTTTGCAACAATTGTACATTTAAGAAAGCATTAGTATGTATATCTTGCAAATGAAATTTGATTTGTTCCTAGTTGTAAGCACTATGGTTGAACTGAACAGGAGTGATACAAAATTGAGTAGAATTCCAATCACATTTTAATAATACTTGATTTTGTAAATCTATTAATTGATCTCCAACCCATTGGATGGCTGTTTCTAATTCCTGAATTTTATCCTGAACTTCTTCATCTGTCTGAGCCTGAGTGGCCCATATAGTATGAACATCTTTAGTCCAATTTTGAATAAAGTTTTGGTGTTTGAATTGAAGTTTGTAGAGCAGTGCCTGCAACAGCAGCAGTGGAAATGGCTATTAACCCCAAAATGCCAAGAATTAACCATCCAATGAATTGCTTAGATCATTGGAGTAATTTAGTGAGTAACCAGGAGGCAAGTCCTGCCATGGGACTCTCTTCCCAGGGTTGTTGGAGACCTACTGGCAACCACAGACTACATCAAGATCGAAGAATCAAAAGGGATTCGTTTTTTAGAGAAATAGAGGAATTAAGACAAGTATACAATTTGTAATCTATACAAGTCACAGAATGTAAAGTCTTATTAAATTGTAAGTTCCCTGATGCTGCTGCTGCTGCTGCTGCTAAGTCGCCTCAGTCGTGTCCCACCCCTATGGCTATAACAAAAGGAAGGGGAACACAAGCTTGTATAAAATATGAATGATTATAACGGAAGGAATAGTTACTATGACTGCAACTGGTCCCTGTGAAATATCCAGTCCAAGTTCCAAGTTTTTCAGTCCTCGCAGCAAGGTTCCAGATGTCCCATTGTTCAGGCCCAATCCATTTATTGAGGATGATTTGAGGGCAAGGAGGTGCCATTCCACCGTCAAGCCAGCCAAGGAGTCCTTTGTCATGGAAGTGTTCCATTGAACTGTTGGTAACCTTCCATGCTACTTGAGTAACATAATCACACATAGTACTATTAATATCATCTGAGCACTTAGATAACCACATACCATGGGGTCCCCAATCAACAATGGTATAATTGGCCACAAACATTTATTTCCCTGATTAGCTTGACATCTATCCCAATAAACAGGAGTATATTTAAAGTCCTTTTAAGTAAACCCCTTACATTCCAGCTTTTGTCCTTTTCCTAGAGTTTTGGTAGTATTGACATGGTTCTCATAAAAAGACAGGGCAGTAAACAGTACAAGCAATGTGTGGAAGTTCTTTTTTGGAGGCAGGACAAAAGCCCACATTTGTCGACTAATATTAATACATAATTCTGCTGGGCCCATTCATAAAGGAAGGATTTCATAGCCTAGAGAAATTTTAGTCTTCCTTCTTCCTCAGGATGAGAGGGCCCTTCCAAGCTCCAAGGAGGAGGCATATGTACTGAGTCATTAGTGGATACGACCAGTCCTATATCTGTCCATTCTACAACCTGCAATAAAGAGGGGTTAAGCATATAAGCCCAATAAAGTGTGATTAATCAGGTCAGCCTGAGCAGGGGAAGCAAAAGCAAGCAAAGCAAGCATAGTGACAAAAATATTTTCAGGATTGTGAGCATTCCCTGTTGAGAAACCAGATTTTCAGCTTGATTAGTTAGAGTTTTTATCTGTCCCCAAGTAGGGAGATCATAAGGTTGATGGCATCGAGTGCGGCGTTTCTTGGAAATTTTTAAAGCCGCCATGGCTTGTACTGGAAACTCCTCCTCCTATGGATTTCACCGTTTCTTCTCTATCTTGAATGCTGGTGGCTCCCCTGGGGCAGATCTTCTGAAGAGGGAGCCAGCTGATTTTGTTGGATCCATCTGGAGAAATACAAGCATACCCTTTTCCCTGTAATATTAATTTTCCAGACTTCCATTGTTTATTCAACCCGTCTTGATACCAAATGGGCAGAGGAAGGGAGGTATCCTTCAATGTCTTGAAATGTTTTTCTGCTTTTGTCAAAGTATCTTCTTGTGGTAAGTTTAAAATATTTAAAACAAATAAAGCTGTATTAACAATAGTTATAGGATTAAAAATATATTGCATTGGGATCTAGTAAAGTCTGCTCTGGATAAGGAAGATAGAAGTGTTCCTGTGTATTCCCCATTTTTTAATTTTTTTATTTGTAGTTTCAGTGTGTGATGTGCTCATTCAACTATGCCCTGTGCTTGTGGATTATAAGGAATGCCTGTAATATGTTTGATAAAAAATGATTGTAAAAACTGTTTGAATTGCCAAGAAATATAGGCAGGGCCATTGTCTGTTTTTATAGAACTAGGTGTTCCCATTATTGCAAAGCAAGCACTAGGGTACACGGGCTCAGTAGTTTCAATGCACAGGCTCAGTAGTTGTGGTGCACGGGCTCAGTAGTTGTGGTGCACGGGCTCAGTAGTTTCGATGCACAGGC
>NW_024070202.1:6330090-6385787 GCF_014754425.2 Oryx dammah | reverse complement strand
TAGTTTCGATGCACAGGCTCAGTAGTTGTGGTGCACAGGCTCAGTAGCTGTGGTGCATGGGCTTAGCTGTCCCACCGCACGTGGGATGTTCCCTAAATGGAGATCAGACCAGTGTCCCTGGCATTGGTGGGTTATAACATGTCATGTAGCTTCACCTCAGAGAGGTGTGGCCCATATAAAAGAAGAATCTGTATCGACTGAGACATTTAAGAAGGAAGAGGGAGAAAGTTCAGGGCAATGAGTTACATCCATTTGCCATAGTTCATTGTGTTGTAATCCTTGAGGATTGATACCTTGTGCAGTGGGTCGAAGGTGTAGGGGCCTACAAGTAGAGCAATTATTAATGATTTCTTTAGCATGTCGGTATGGAATTTTCCAAATTTGATGTAATGAGCCAGCATTATTGTGTAATAGAGCATGTTGCTCTTCAGGAGTAGCAAAAGAGACAAGTTTATCAGCTTGTTCATTGCCATGCGCCATAGGGCCAGGAAGACAAGAATGTGCTCAAATATAGGTAATATAAATGGGGGGAGTGCGGTTCCTAATAATAGGTTATAGTTCAAGAAAAAGTTGTTGGATAATAGATTGATTCGAATCTATGGTAGAAGTTTCTATATTTCTTAATACAAAAACTGAATATAAGGAACCAGAAACTATATTAATAGGATAAGAATGTAGGTGAATAACCTGAATGAGAGCATATAATTCATTTTGTGGAGCAGAGTGAAATTTAGTATAAAAGTTTTTATATTCTTTGAGAGACCACTATGAGGCTTTGCTGTTTTTAGTCCCATCTATATAGAAAACATCACCTTGAGATATAGGTTGTGATGTGACAATGCGAGAGATAATAAATTCAGTATTTTTTAAGAAATTCCAGTGTTTGTTAGAAAAATAATGAAATGAAATTTCTCCAAAATATTCCAGAAATGCTATTTGGAAATCGGTAGAAGTTTGTAATGTGTTCTCGAATTGAGATTTATTAATAGGTACTACAATTTTATGAGGATTGGAGCCAATTAGAGTCTTAGCTCTGTTTCTTCCATTGATAATGATTAGAATGATCAAATCAAGATAGGGTGTAAGTGACCTTGTCCCTCTAAAATGCATATAGATCCATTCTATCAGGTATTCTTGTTGGGTAAGAAGTCCTGTGGGAGAATGGAGAGAAGGGAGTATAAATAACTCTAGAGGTAAATCAAGTCTAATATGAGTAAGAAACTGCTTTTGCAATTTATTTTGTACTAAACAGAGTTCCTCTCGTGTCTGTTGTGAAAGTGAACGAGGGCTATTTACACTGGGATCTTTTTTAAAGTGTTAAATTAGTCAGTTGATAATTTGCAATGCCTAAAGAGTGTCTAATCCAGTTTATATCCCCTAAAAGTTTTTGAAAATCATTCAAGGTTGATAATTTATCAACACAAATCTGTGTTAGTTGGGGAGTAATACATTGTCTATTAACAACAAATTCTAAGTAATAGTAAGGTGTAGATATTTGAATCTTTTCAGGGGCAATGATTAATCCAGAAGCTTTTAAGCATTGTTGAGCTACATCAAACATCTGCTGAGTTTCTAAAACAAATGGAGCTGAAAACAATATATCATCCATATAATGAATAACAAGAAAGTCAGGAAATTGTTTTCTCATAGGTTCAAGGGCTTTGGCTACATAATATTGACACATGGTGGGAGAATTCACCATTCCTTGAGGCAACACAGTCCATTGATACTGTTTATGAGGCTCGATATGATTAGGATAAGGAAGAGAGAAAGCAAATCTCTCTCAATCTAGAGGGTGTAAAGGTATAGTAAAAAAACAATCTTGTAAATCTATAATAATAATATGCCAGTTTTGAGGAATAGTGGTAGGTGATGGAATTCCTGGTTGCAATGCACCCATAGGTTTCATAGATGTATTAACTTTTCGAAGATCTATTAAAAGATGCCATTAGCCAGATTTCTTTTTTATTACAAAAACAGGAGAATTCCAAGGGGAACAAGATTTCTCAATATGTTTTAATTTCAATTGTGTATCTATAAGTTCCTTACTGCTGCTGCTGCTCCTGCTAAGTCACTTCAGTTGTGTCCGACTCTGTGTGACCCCATAGATGGCAGCCCACCAGGCTTCCCTGTCCCTGGGATTCTCCAGGCAAGAATACTGGAGTGCGTTGCCATTTCCTTCGCCAATGCATGAAAGTAAAAAGTGAAAGTGAAGTCGCTCAATCGTGTCCGACTCTTCACGACCCCATGGACTACAGCCTACCAGGCTCCTCCGTCCATGGATTTTCCAGGCAAGAGTACTGGAGTGGGGTGCCACTGCCTTCTTTAGCAGCCTCTAATTGCTCTTTTATAAGGGGCCACTGCTCTGTCCAAATAGGCTCGTCACTTTTCCAAGTTATTTTAAGAATTGTATTGTTTATTAAATGAGCAGTGGCCCCTAGGAAAAATGTGGAATATATATTTGAGTTTGCCATTGCATAAGTAAATCTCTTCCTAGTAAATTAAGGGGTGCGTCTATCACATGAGGTCATAATGTTGCAGGCTGGCCTTCTGGTCCCTCACATGGATATATTTGGACATTTTGATAAACCTCTTGTACTTTGGTTTGAGAAACTCCTGCAATTTGGCAAGAAATTCTCTGTATAGGCCAAGATTTGGGCCACAAATGTTTGGAAATAATAGTAATATCAGATCCAGTATCAAGAAGACCAGAAAATCTTTTGCCATTAATTTTGATATTTATGTTTGGTCGTGCATATTCAGATACTATTGATGTCCATAAGGATTGCTTTTGATCTGTACTACCAAATCCACCTGTCCATATACCATTAGAGGAGTTAATAGAAATGTAGGGTAAAAGAAGTAATTGGGTCATTTTGTTCCCCTTTTTGAATTGCCATAGTAACTGAGATGACATCATAATTTGAATTTCTCCCTTATAATCTGAATCAATTATTCCAGGGTGAACAGTAATTCCCTTAGAAGTCAGACTAGATTGGCCAAGTATAATAAGGCCAAAGTTTTGTGGGGGTAGGGGTCCTTAAAGTCTGGTAGGTATTCTAGAAGGGACTACTTGAGGAGAAAGGAGAAAATGATTTATAGCTGTATATCAATGGCAGCACTGCTGGATGTTGAGGGTTTGAGGGAAAAGATGGAGTTTGCCCCTGGTTTTTGTTGATGAGGACCCAGGGAGTCCTCATCTTTGAGTTTCCCAAAATAGGATTTCCCTCAACATCATATTTAGATCGACATTCTTTAGCCCAGTGTACCCCCTTACGACAGCAAGGGCAGACTCCTGGAGGTTTTTTTTTTTTAACAATTTTAACTTTTTCTGTGCATTTTTTAGGGCATCCTTTTTTAAATGACTCTTATCCCCACAAACAAAACATCCTTCATTCCCCTTTTTAAAGACAGCAGCCATTGCTTCCACTAACATTTTCTGAGTTTCTGATCCTAAGTTGCGACAAGCCTTCAAATATTCAATAATATTCCTGGTCTCACGAATCAGAGCGATGGCTCTTTGGCACTCCTGATTTGCATTCTCATATGCAAGCAGTTTTTCTAACTGCACTCTGGCTTCCTCTCTGACAACACTACGGGAGATAGCAACTCCCAGTCTAGCTAAAACATCAGCATCGGCTCCATCAGGCCCTTGTAACATCTTAGTGTAACTACCCTTAGGTTCCCCTTGAGAAGTGATTCGATCCCAAGCTTCAAGGGCAACTTCTTTCAATTGCTCATGCAACAAAGGAGGGCATTGTGTCTGAGCTTCCCCCAAATCAAATTGCCCCATACCAGTTAACATTTCAAAAGTAATTTGGTTTTGAGGAGTGCCAGCTCGAGCATTAGAATTGGCATGATCTCTGGCCACATCATGAAACCACATTATCCACTGAAGAATTATCCTGGTTTAAGAAGAGCTTTTATCAAAATTCACCAATCATAAGGAATAAAATTTCCAGTAGAAGATGCCATAGCGTTTAGAAGTTCTTTAGTAAAAGGTGAATGAGGGCTGTACATAGTCACAGCCTTTTTCATTTGTTGCATGTGAGAAAAATCAGTGCCTTCGTATTGAGGTATTAGTTGCCCTTGAGCATTAATATTTCTTAACACAGGAAAAGGAAAAAGATCATTGGCCTCAGAGACTCGAGATTGCAAAGCCAGTAAATCAGAAAGCCTTCGTCGTGAAGGATAATGAGTGGATCGTCCATTTTCATAAATAGGAGTGTATGTTAGGGGTTTATCATTGTCATCAAAAAAATATTGTTGACTTTAGTGTCAAAGAGAGCATCAGAAGAATCATCATCAGATTCATTTTGTCCTCAAATCGAGGGGGACTTCGGTTTTGTGCCCATTACAAGAGAAGAAGGAGCACTTGGGACAGCAGAGCAGGGATGGTGGGAAAGTTCTGAAACGTTTTATGTTGCTCTAATTGGGCCTTTTGTAAAGTCTCATCATCTAATTCATATTTGTATAATGAGCATTCCGCTTGTTGACGAATATCAGGGGGGCTAGAGTTGTCTTGAAATGGCAAGATAACGGCCATTTAATGAGGGCCCACAAGGGCCAGAAATCTATTGAAATATTTTTTATCCATCTTGTGGCTCATTCAACATTCTCTTTAACCCAGTCGAAACTGCCTTCATCAGGGAACCAGGGATTATATTCAACCACTGTTTGGAGACAAGCCTTTATCCATCGACACGAAACCAAAAGTCCCTGAACCTTAAATAAATGATGAAGTAAAGTAGAAAAGTGGTGGGGCTTTCCAGCTGTTTGTCCCATAACCCCGCACTTACCGACCTCCGTAGGTCCTAATAGTCACTCCATCGGCTTACCAAGGGCATTCACCACGTCCCTGTTTCAGGCGCCACTTGTCACAGTCTTCGCAGACCAGGACCTGGGGACTGGAGTCGACGAGAAGAAGGACGCAGGGGACCCAAGTCTCGAGTGAAACAAGGGTACTTTATTTGCAGAAACGCATGCTTATGTATCTTCATACAAGGCAGCTTTAGGCAGTTAAAAAAAAAATGAGCAAAAACAGAGCCAAGCAAATAACAATCTTCAAAGGGCCAGAAAACATTCCATATCCTGAGTAAGAGGGGCATAACTGAATAGATTACCTTTAAGTAAAAGTTCACAGATGGGAGTCACTGAAAGGAATCCAAGCAGGTGCTCTTTCTCATGATCTCAGTCCTGAGAACTACGTGCAACTCTGCTCGTTCCTGTTTTCCAGAAACTGATAAGGAATAGAGAGTCCTTGAGAAATGGCACACAAAGGAAGAAAATGACATATTGGATCCCTTAAAGCTGAAGGTCCCCTGACAATAGTGCAACAATTTTACAACTCACTAAAGGCTTAGAGTACGGTGAACATTTTGTAGCAGTTAAGTATTTTTAAATTAAGATATTGACTTTAGGCATAATGCTACTGTACACTTGACTACAGTATAATATAAACATAATTGTTGTAGGCACTGGGAAATCAAAATATTGGTGTGACTCACTTTACCGGTGGTATTCATTCACTTTTATTGCCGTGATCCGTTACCAAGCTCTTAATATCTCTGTTGTGTCCCTTTATTTTAATACACACACATATATATGTGTGTGTGTGTGTGTGTGTGTGTGTATGTGTATAAGTATATATATATTTTTTCAGAAATATATGTAGACATGTAAGTACACAGGCTTCCCTGGTGGCTCAGACAGTAAAGAATATGCCTGCAATGCAGGAGACGTGAGTTTGATCCTTGGGTGGGGAATATTCCCTGGGGAAGGGAATGGCTGCCCACTCCAGTATTCTTGCCTAGAGAATTCCATGGACAGAGGAGTTAGGGCAGGCTACAGTCCATGGGATCGCAAAGAGTTGGACACCACTAAACAGCTAACACTTTCACTTCCTTTTCAGGTACACACAGGTTCATATACACTCATACATACATTTGAAGCATATCCAGCTCCAAAATGTTGGTTTAAAATGCCCTTCTCCAATAGAATACATTGTAAGATCCTTGAAGAAATGGCTAATTCTGGGCTTGGAGCTGGGAAAGTACAAAATAAACCCAAGCTCCTTGAAGTGCCCTAGGTAACTGTAGTCTTGTCTGAGACACAGAACTTCTTTGGGCCACGGAGGCTTTCTCTCCACCATGGAGGGTTACACCCAAGGCTCAGTCAACTCAAATGTCTGCCTTCTTTGTGTCTCTTTACAACCCCATGGTATGTAGCCTGCCAGGCTCCTCTGTCCCTGGAATTCTCCAGGCAAGAATCCTGGAGTGGGTTGTCATTCCCTTCTCCAGGAGATCTTCCCAGCCCAGGGATCGAAGCCGGGCCTCCTGCATTGCAGGCCAATTGTTTACCATCTGAGTCATCAGAGAAGCCCAGTAAGAAAACTAGAGGTCAACTTTGCCAGTGTAATTATTGAGGATGAAAACAGCAAAGAAAAACTAGAAGAAGAGGCTTTGGAACTAAATCATAGGAGTCAGCAAGGATTTACTCGTCCTTGGCTGTTCTGTGTTTGCTTTTCATCACTTAAAGCTACATTTTCAAGTCTTTTCTGTTTAAAATTACAAACTTTTGGAAGCACATTCTTTTGAGATATATCTGAAGACTTAATAAGAGAAGTACTCTGACAACCTAATTTTTATTAATGTCACTAACTCAGTCACCCATATTTTCTTTTTTTCTAAGTGTGAGTCCAAGTTCCAGAAGCAAATACATTCCTCTCTATACGTAAGTAACATTTCTTAATGTTTTAAAAATTACTAGACTTACATCTGTATTGTAGTTACTTTCAGCTCACTCATGTTTGTAACTCACTCTTTAAAACAACGTACACTTTCTAGCAGATTTCTAATGTTTTCCTAGCATGGTACCTGTCAACAGTTTCATCAAAAATGTGTTAAAGATTTTGATTAAAGAAATAAAGCGTCAGCATCTTTTTCAGTTTTCCCAAATTGGTTACTTTATGAAATAAAATACCTTGGATACTGCTAATATTAGGTATTGTCGACCAGAAGGACTTTTACACTTGACGTGGAAGCTGTAATGGGCTCACATGCTGAAGGGCAGGAAATGTAACCTCTCGCTTTTCTAAATTTAAATCTGACTTCCCGTGGGTGGCACAGAAGTGCGTCACTCACCACTTGGGTCTTCTGTGCTTTATACTAGAGAAACACCTTGTGTTTTAGCAGTCTTGGGCTGTTGGCACAGCTCAGCACAGACAGGGGCTGATAACAGCAGACGTTTATTTCCCGCAGTTCTGCAGTCTTGACATCAGGGATGGCCCAGGAATGGCCCTCTGCTGGTCACACGTTTGTGTCCACATGAGGTATAGGGAATGAGGGGCTTGTGGGGCCCCTTTTATAAGGACACGAATGACTCAAGTACCTCCCGCCACCTGATACCATCACCTTTGGGTGTTAGGATTTCAGCATATACGTTTCATTGGGGGGATTACACATTCAGATCACAGTAACTTGGAACAAAGAAAATCCAAGAAATGGAAGAACTTGGGCCTTTCATCTTTACTCCCCGACCCTCTCCCCCCTCCGCCCATTACTCTAGCCTCTCCTGCTCCCCAGCTAAGTTGACTCCTTTTTCTATGAGTGGCCCCAGAAATGCCTCCAGGACACCCTCTCACTTCCACTGATGGATTGGACCTTCTTACAGGCCCCGGAGGCACACTGCTGGTTTCCCAGAACCTCAGGCCCATGGCCTGTTTCCATGTCCGCAAAAGCCTCCTCCACTCTGGGATACCACACCTGCCTGCCCCAGGCCATCTCCAGGCTCCAGGGAAGGACTTGGCTCATGGCTGCAAAAACTGCCTACTTCTTTGCTCAGAAACACAGGCCAGCTGTTACTCTCACTCTGGCCCAAACCGAAGATCAATTCTTACTCTAAAAAAGAAAACCTCCTTACTTTATTTTTTAAGGCAAATTGTTCCATCACCATGGTTAATGTAATACATTTTGAATTTTGATCTGTTTTGGAAAGATTTCCTTTGCAAGTTAGGATATGTTCACCTATGTTTTCTATGTTTCTAATAAAAACTATGAAAAAGTCTTTTCATCCCAACAGTGGTTGCGTGCAGTCTACAAATGCTGATGACGTTGACAACCCCTGTGGAGACATCACATCTCTCGCCAAGCCTCGAAGCTCTGAAATCCATTATACAAACTCAAGTCGGTGAGTTCCACCTGTGATTATGCCTCTCACTTTATTATTAAGGAAGAAATGTGGTCATAGGCTTTGCAGTGAATGAAGCAATAGAAAAACAGCCTTGAATCAACAAGTTCCTACTGAATAGTGCAGGGAACTATATTCAGTATCTTGTGATAAAACCATAATGGAAAAGAATATAAAAAAGAATGTGTCTATAACTGAGTCACTTTGCCATATAGCAGAAACTGGAACAACATTCTAAATCAACTGTACTTCAATAATTTGAAAAATGGAAAATGGCCTGGTACTGACCACAACTTAAGAAGAAAGATATTGTTTCCTGAAAGAACTACAGTTTCTCACAAAGGAGATTACAGTTTTGAACACCGACTAACCTGGGTTTACATTCAATGTTTTATGAATATATATATATATATGTGTGTGTATGTATTTGCTTTCACCCATGGAAATACTCAAGCTCAGAAATTGCTTCATTAGGATAATTCACAAGACACACTACAATAAGCTGATGTTCTGTGTGGTTTCTAAAAAACAATTTGTTGGAGTAGATTTACAATGTTGTGTTAGTTTCTGCTGTACAGCAAAGTGAGTCGGTTATACGTGTATATATATATATATATATATATATATATATTCCACTCTTTTTTAGATTCTTTTCCCATATAGGTCATAACAGAGTATTGAGTAGAGTTCCCTGTGCTATTCGGGAGGTCATTATTAGTTATATACTTCACATACAGTCGTGTCAGTACAAGGGCTTCCCAGGTAGCTCAACAGTAAAAGAATCTACCTGCCAAGCCGGAGACTCAAGTTCAATCCCTGGGTCAGGAAGTTCCCCTGGAGGAGGAAATGGCAGCCCCCTCCAGTATTCTTGCCTGGGAAATCCCATGGACAGAGGAGCCCAGCAGGCTATAGTCCATGGGGTTGCAAAAAAACTGGACAGAATCAGTGACTAAACACCACCACCACCACCAGTATGCGTATGGTAATCCCAGTCTGCTGTTTATCCCTCCCAACCCTTATTCCCCAGTAACCCTAAGTTTGTTTTCTGCATCTGTGACTCTGTTAGTTCTGTAAATAGGTTCATTTGTGCCATTTTGTCTAGATTCCCATATGAGTGATAGCATATGGCATTTGTCTCTGACTTGCTCCACTCGGTATGACAATCTCTAGGTTCATCCATGGTGCTGCGAATGGCATTGTTTTGTTCTTTTTGTGGCTGAGTAGCATTCTGTGGTAATCATGGACCACATTTTCTTTATTATGCCCCTGAGCTGTTGCACATCACTGCTGGTACACCTTCAGTTTCTGTGATGACTGGAAGGCTTCCAGGAGACGTCCTGTAAGCCTATAGTCTGAATCACCAACAGTATTTTAAATGTCAGTTACTCTATTTTTTTTTTTAAACATCCGTTGTGCCAAAATAACAAACCAGCTCAGTTTCACATTGGCGGTCCTTCATACCTGTTCTACATCCCCTAATAATTTTGAATTTTCATGTGTTACCCATTCTGACACCCTAATTCTTTTGACTACTTGATCAAAGAAACTATCTTTCAAAAGTAACTTTGGTTTTAAATTATATCTCTAACTTAATGCATTGAAGAAATAAATGAGCTGTTATATTTCAACCAGTAAGAAAGAAAGAAGAAAAGAAGAGAGAATACATAAAGTATTCCAGGTACTGTACCAAACACTTAGCCCTCACGTAGCTTGCAAGCCTGCCGGGCTGGTGAGCTCTGCACCCCAATAATGATAGTATAAGGCAGGATGGAGGGAGGCTCCTGAGAAGCAAGTTTAGTGTTCTTGATCTTGGTTGTACAGAGAGGTCACTTTTATCCACAAGCCTTGAAGGCTGTGACGTTTTAGCTGAGTCCTAAGAAAGGATTTGTCTGTTATAATTCTTGCCTCATTTCTGGAGGGAAATGATTGCTATTAAAAGTAGAGACTCTAAAAAAAAAGTTTAAGAGTGAACATAAGGATAAACTCAATTGAAAATATTCTTCTGGCGTCAAATTTTCTAGTATTTTTCCTTTGAAATGTACATTTGAATTTTGAAGTGTTTTATGAAACATTCCTGCTGAAGAATAGAATGTATTCTTCTGGATCACTCTTCAAGGAGAGTAAAGAGAAGTCTGGCAGCATTTTTAAAAATTGATGTATAACATACTGTTTAACTTGAGTAAATTTGGGAGCATGCCCTTCTACTTCATCGTGATGTTAGTGTTTTTAAGGAAAGGAGATCTGAGTGGATCATGTAGAATTGGACATTAACTGTACTTACTTAAATTGGGCACTAGAGGGCATCCAAGGTTGCAAAGTTTCTTCTTTGAATGAGGTTTCACTTTTTAATAGAATTGGAGCATAGGTGGTTAGTGGTAGAGCTCTCACCTGCCCCACGGGAGGCCTCCATTGGGTTTCCCACCCATGCAGCCTCAGCATCCCCTTTAAGGATTCCCTGGTGGCTCAGACCCCTTTAGGGCTTCCTTGGAGGCTCAGACAGTAAAGAATCTGCCTGCAATGCAGAAGACCTGGCTTTGATCCCGGGGTCATCAGGAAGATCCCCTGGAGAACTGAACGGCTACCAACTCCATTATTTTTGCCTGGAGAATTCCACGGACAGAGGAACCTGGCGGGCTATAGTCCATGGTGTCACAAAGAGTCGGACATGACTGAGCAACTAACACTTTCATTCACCGTAACTTGTTAACACGGAAAAAGACTTTCCGTTTTTATAATGAGATATAGATACAAAATATGTAGTGTCATATTTAAAATATAAGGCAAAATAACAAGGAAATGCCTGTGTCCCAGGCCTAGCCAAGGAAGCCGTATTTTATTCACATCTTTTACACTGCCTGTATCCCCCTGATGACCTCATCTCCTGAGTTTCCTTCCCCAACCCAGAAGTCATCACATCAGTCTTCGTGCTTATCCTCTGCTTGCTTTGCTTGGTAGCTTTGCTATATATACTTGAATCTCTGAACAAAATACTGTGTTGTTTCTACAGTACCACACTGAGCCAAGCACAGAAGATGCATGCAGTATGATGTCATCTGCATGAGGTCCAAAACCCAGAACACATAAACGTACTTTGTGCCCAATAGAGTACCATCCTGCTCGAAAGCAAAGATGACTCTTCCTTGGTTTTCTCACCTTAAACTTTCCTAAAGGGAAACGTCTTTATGAGATCATCTTTAAAGATTTCCTCATAACCCGTGACACTTAAGCCAGGAACACTGCCTGCCCCCGCCCTTTCACTGGAAGCCGCATTTCAGACAGAGTCAAGGCTACAGACTCTTGGGTTCAGTGGTTGGAATCACCAGTTTTCCTGAAAGGTGAATGCTTTCAAATATTCCTTTTTCGTTGATTTTGTATTCTGGGCACCAAATCATTTGACATGCCCTGTGTATTGGTGGTGATTATGCTAATAGTTTTAAAACTAACTTTTAAAGTTCTAGAACCGAATCTGATCATTATAGAAAAAAGTACAGAAAAAATTAATAATAATAAAAATAAAAATAAACTGTCGCATAAAAACATAGCTGTTATGAAGATTTCGGCATATTTCCGTCCGTCATCTGCATCCTTCGTCTTGTATTTATACAGCTGTGATCATGCTGCAAATGCAGTTTTTACTGCATTCACTTTATAGCGTCATCATGGACACATGTTATTATGAACTCGTCATAATATTTTATTTGTGTAGATCGTAGTTTTTTTTTTATTTTTATAGATGTACTGTCTTTGACTTCCAGGGGGCTTCCCTGGTAGCCCAGCCAGTGAAGACTCTGCCTGCAGTGCTGGAGACTCCAGTTTGATTCCTCAGTCAGGAAGATCCCCTTGAAAAGGGACAGGCTCCCCACTCCAGTATTCTTGGGCTTCCCTAGTGGTTCAGATGGTAAAGAATCCTCCTGCAATGTGGGAGACCTAGGTTCGATCCCTGGGTTGGGAAGATCCCCAGGAGGAGGGCATGGCAACCCACTCCAGTATTCTTGCCTGGACAATCCCAAAGGACATAGGCGCTTTACAGGCTATAGTCCATGGGGTCTCAAAGAGTCGGACATGACTGAGCAACTAAGCACAGCCCACGCAGCACTGTCATTGACTAGCGCATTTAGGTTACATATGTAAATGTTTTCTGTAAACATAGTAAAAACTATGATAAATAATGTTGTCAAATACTTTGTAAGTGAATCTTTGTCATAACTTGGAGTTATTTACTAAAGGGAGACTTCGTGCAATGGACTTTGAGGTCAAAATATATAAACGTATTTACAGTGGAACCATAGTTTACACCCAGTGTGTGTACTCACACCTTAGTGCTAGCATTTAAGCTCACCAGATAGCACCTTCTTTTCCTTCCAAATGTGTTTATTATAAAAATAATTCAATTATATTTGTAAAAAGTAAATTATCTCTTTCTTTCATTCTCAGTCTCAGTATTGAAAGTTGATACATACTTTAGACTTTGCTGCGAGGCCTGCATGAATGTCTGTGTGTAGGCAGCTACACATCGTTGTGTGTGCAGGTGGGGAGGTGTGGGGAGGTGTAAGACTGACAGGTGCAGTGGACATTTTCCTCAGCAGTGGGCAGGGCTGTGGAAATCCTATTTAATGGCTGTGTGATACTCCACTGCAAGGTACAGTTTATGTGGGCCAAGTAGTTATTGAAATTTTTCCTGTTGTTAAAAAGTACAGCAACAAAAAACCTCCACATTATCTTTGCACAGTCATGCGTACATTTCTTTTAGAACAAATCCCTGGAAGCAGAATTCTTGCATGAGTTTTGCATTAAAATATTTTTTGATTTGGTAAGCATGACCTATCTTTAAAGGATATTCAGAGTTAAGGAATTCAAGACAGTAATTCAGTCTCCACTGAAGTTCCTAACTTCAAACTTGAGCCTCCTTTGGGAACTAGAATCCATAGTATCCACTAGGTTCAACAGGAGTTCTGGAAGTTCAGGGAACTGAGCAGGAATTAAAAAAAAAAAAAAAGATACAAAGTCACTCCTCACTTATAATCTGTGTCAAGCAAGCAAGGGAAACATAAGGAACCCCCAATTTTTCCCAAATCTGTTCTTTATCTTTCTCCTAAATACTAGAGCCATATTCTTTGCAAGAGGGTAATGAACAGGGTGGAAGAGAAGTTTTTTTCTGTTAGTACCTATCTTGTGGTTCCACATGGTTTCAAAACAGCAGATCTGTGCCAAGTCAGGACCCCAAAGCATGGGACCTTGCCCTTTCCTAAGAAAAGGGAATGCGGCTTTCTTCTGAAAGGGACCAAACGGGCCCTGGCATGTGTGCATCTCGGCTGGCCCAGCCCCTCCCTTGTCTTACCAAGGAGGACAGGAGAGGGGCACACCCAGGTGACAGGGCAGAGCCCGCGCCCTCTGACCCACACCCAACCCCACCACACCCGGTGCTTTCCAGACCACCGTTTCCCAAGCCAGCTTGGTGCTTCCACCGTGCTGTCTTCCACTCAATCTTGATCTTTTATTTCAGGACTTCACCCAGTTTCACATTCGCTGTGCTTGACCTCAGGCATCTCTCTGATGAAGCTTGTGCAAATGACACATAAAAGTCCAAAGTGATCCCAAGGCCGCCATGGGCCAAGTCCTGAGCCGGCAGAGGGGACCACCCTGCCCTCCTGGGTGTGCTGCAACTTTAACAAAATCTTAACCACAGCCCAGCTTCAGGCCAGGCTATGAATAGCAGTTCCTTACATTGGCCCACACTTCTGCCTTTTCAGAGAACTTTCACATCGACTCTCTCATTTGTTTTTCAAAGTAGTGTGATGAGGCCAAAGGTGGGGGAACAGGCTCTCTCCCCACTTTACAGATGAGGAGGCTGAGGCAGAGTAAATGATTAAAGAGCCCCAGACACTCATTTTGTGAGCAGTTAAGAGAACAGAGCTCCCACTCCCCTGGGCCACCTGCGGCCAGTGAATGCTTCCTGGGGCCCCAGCCCTGCTCTGATCGGGGATGTTGGCTCATTTCTGTGTCCCCTTTTGGATGGAAGAGGTAAAGTTTCCCTGAGAACAGAGGGAGAAAAGCATGTCCTGTAGAGCACGATGATGCTAAGAGTGAAACTAATCCCTGAGCAGATCCTGGGGCCACAATATCTCATTATATTCAGGGATGCACAGCCCAGTGACCAGAAGCACGCTGGTGCTATTTGGACTTCTCAGCTGCTCCCTCAGCCTTCCCTCCACTTTCCCCACCTTTCCAGGCCTGCTTCCTCCTCCCCCTACTCTTGCACTAGGCCAACACTTTGCCCAGGTACCCTGGCCCCACATTCCCTGTAAGGGAACTGTGAATGTCCTCACCCTGACTTGGGCAGAGGTGGTCCCCAAAGACCCATCCAGGGTCACAGGGCAGGGGTGCCACCCTGGAGGCAGATGCCAGCCCCCAACACACTCAGCTCAAGCATCTGGCTACATCCCTCTCTGAGGCCCTGCTCCTAGTTTACATCAGTCGTCTTTACCCTACTTGGGGTCTGTGAACCTCTAGTTGTGCATTTACAAAATTTCCTCCTTAATGTGAAAGCGATCAGGAGCCTAGCCTGTTTGAGTCCTGACCTAGCATGCTGCTGCTGCTGCTGCTGCTGCTAAGTCACTTCAGTCGTGTCCGACTCTGTGCGACCCCAGAGACGGCAGCCCACCAGGCTCCCCCGTCCCTGGGATTCTCCAGGCAAGAACGCTGGAGTGGGTTGCCATTCCTTTCTCCAATGCATGAAAATGAAAAGGGAAAGTGAAGCCGCTCAGTCGTGTCCGACTCTTCGCGACCCCATGGACTGCAGCCTATCAGGCTCCTCCATCCATGGGATCTTCCAGGCAAGAGTACTGGAGTGGGGTGCCGTTGCCTTCTCCGCCTGACATAGCATAGCTCTCGGTAAACAAGGGTCCAGGTGACTTGAACTTGCACTACCCTTAACACAGAACAGATGCCGCTCAGCTGGGAGCCTGGGTTTCAGGGCCTTCCGGGGCCACTCGGTTCCACCACCTGCCAGCCTTGTTGTCTCTGGGCACATGGCTTAGACTTGTTCTCAAGCCTCAGTGCCCACATCTCTACCATGGCCTGGTCCCAGGACCAAGGACATGGAGTGTTCTGAGATTAAATAAAGCAGCCCACGTAAGTGTCACAAAGGGTATGGGCTCCTGAGGATTAGTCGGGTCTGTGCTACAGACAGAGAGCCTGTTCATGCTGGAATTCTCATCCAAGCATGCATGACTTATAATCTACACATAACATGGTTTTCTCCATGTTTCCCTTATTTTTCTATTTGTCTTTTAATTATATGCCATCTGGGCCCCTTTTTTTCTGATTTACTAAACTCCCTTATATTTTTCAAGTTATTTAATTTCTATTTTATTATGGTTTGTTGAGAAAAACCAATTAGTTATAAACTTAGGCAGTAATTTATTCAGTTACCCATAGTGGACCAACCCTAGGCTTATTTTGGGAATCGGATGTCAAAGAAGGTATTCAGAAGACTAGCAACTATGGAGCAAAGACAGACATGAAGACTGCTTATTTTTAAATGAGTTCCTGCTTCCCTTAGCTTTCCTTAAGTGAGGGAATGGGTCTGATCTTGCAGCTGATTGGAAGTTCTCTCAGAATCTGTACTTTTCAGTGTCTTTCATCTGAAAAACCTTATCCCCATCAGCCATGGGTCTATAGAGCATCCCCCCAGAATCTGCTCTCCTCTAGTCTTGTTGCTTAAGATGGAAAAAAGTTCCCCTTTGTTGTCCCTGAAAAAGGGTTAAATGGAATAGATTCTAGAAGCAGCGTGGGTGAGGACTTTCGTTTTCAAATATGTGGCAGTTTATTATGCAACTGCATTCATTTCTCAAGCCCAAGCAGCTTATCATTAATTCAGCCCTCTAGTTCATGTTTGTTATTTTTAGATATGATGTAATATAATATCATTATTATAACATGACGTAGAATACTATTTAACATCAGTAACCTGTCTGCCACAGGTCAAGCACCAATAGTTGGATGGGGTTTTAGATCCAGCCCTTGTCGAGCTTCCATCTTGGCTTCTTACTGCTCTAAGGCTGTGACCTTAGAGGCATTTTCATTCTGCAGGTGTTTTAGAGGCAGTGGAAAAAAACTCTCACTCAGAGGAAGGGGGTTTCCTTCATAACATGCATGGAACCTTTGATGAATTCGGGGAGAGATATAACATATGAATGACTTTGCCCCACTTTTTGCTCCCACTCTGACATACAGCTGCAATTCTAGGAGAAGATTCCAAGAAATCCTGAAGGGTCCTGCCTAGAATTTGGCAGCAGTGGTTCATTCACCCAGGTCCCTCCAACAAACCTGAAACCTAAAACACAGACTTCCTAACTTGACTGCCCATGAGAGTTATCTGGAGAGAGAAAAAAAAAAAAAAAACAATTTCCAGCTCACAGCACTTACCAATTAAATTAGCATGTCTGGTGGGTGGGAGTCAGGCGTTGGTACCTTTGAAAAATCCCCGAGTTGTCAGGCACAGCAGCATCGGGAAACCACTGTCTCTACCTCTCTCCAGCTGCCTGTCCCAGATCAACTGCATTCTTCACTGCCAGGCTGCTATTTCATCCATTTCTTATTTCTTTGAAATCTTGTATTATGACTACAATTAGTTGAGCACCTACTAAGTGCTAAAGACTTGCCAGCTGCTTTTACCTTCACTGAATCCCTCTGACCCCAAGAGCCCTGGGAGGCCGCATGCACTCTTGACTGCAGCCACCCAGGGCTTTCTCCACTTAATCTCGCAGCTGGTGGAGGGGTGGAGGTGGGCCCGGCTCCCAGCCTCACCGTATCCATTAACTTGCACCGCTCATTCTGCTGTGGCCCTTGATGTGCTTGCCCTTCCCTTTGTCTGCATTGGGTCCCCTATTTTATTGTCTGAGAGGAGGCTAGTCACAGACTGGTGTGCTTGGAAGAGACACAGAACGTTTACTGGCACAGGCCAGTATGTCCTGTCCTCTCATGTGCTAATGCCATCACAGATTCCATGCCCGGAAGGATCCCAGAGGACCTGCCCACAGACACAGGTAGACTCTGGCCTCCCTCTCGACTGCAGCCTTGAGCGTGGTCCTGTCACCCTTCTCGTAGCTGAGGCAGCGAGGCTTCCAGGGCCTCAGTCTGTGTGCAGGTCTGTGAGTCAACAAGCAGAGTCAGAGGCCCAGGTCTGAGGCCCGGCCCCTGAGCACTCACCATTCACTGCCCTGCCCTGCCCTGCCCTGCCTGCTCGTCACCTGCCACTACTTATGTATCCTCTCTGAAACTGAGTGTTTTGACAGTTCCTCCGGCCGTCAGTGGTGCTTGGAGGTCCCCTTATTGGACATGTGGACAGGATGCGATCAAACCAGGGGCCCTTCAGAGGAGCTGACCCTGCACCCGCCATGGGACTCAGTCCTCGCTGCTCCTTACCTTGTGTCTGGGCATCCATGGAGGGTAAGGGCCCTCGCTGAGGGATGTCCCGCTCCCAGAGGAGGGACCAGGGAGTGGCCGGGGCAAGCTGACCTTCCCCTCTTCTTACTGTGGCACCAGGAGGACCCTGAGAGCTGCACTTTACAAAGACGGTGTTATTTGAAGTGCCCTGTGATTGCAGAGAGCATGTTTCTGCTCTTTGAGATAGTCTCAGCCTCACGTCTTCCCTTGCACCTGGGGATGAGGGCCCGTGTCTCCAGCAGTACTCGGCCTGGCCCCACCTCTTCCTCAGGGGATGATCCATGGAAAGGGTTTTGTATGCTGTAAAAATGTCAAAACAGTAGTTATTATTCACACACCTCTGAAGTACCCAATAGAATGTTTGTTTTGGATGTTTGCTTGCCTTTATCAAGACGAATTTCATACCCACCCTGAAAAATCTGCCATACATTCTTGTGTCTTTCTTTTACTCTTTCTGGAGGGAAAAGGGCCATGAACACAGAGGAGTATGTGGAATTGAGCTAAATTTCATAAACTGTGTGAAGTCAGGACATTAGTGGTGGCGAGAAAGAAGTATTCTTTAACCATCATGCGTGTGTCCACCAGCACTGGAGTCGGCACCACAGAGCTCTGTCCGGGAGCTGGGCCTGCCGTTTGGTGAGGAAAGCGTGTCCACCTTCCTTAGGGAACAGAGCTCCATGTGGATCAGGCATGTAAAACACATGCAAATTCAAGCAGCAGAGAAGCATGGACGCGAAACAAGCTTCTTCAGTCTCAGAGGAAGACTCTTACCTACTCATCTCTGCCCACTGCCTGCATGCTCTCCTATCTGGCAATCCGACTTCCAGACCTTAACGTGGGACAAAACCTTTAGATTACATCCTTCTTTATGTTTTCGTAATTGGGTGCTGGTGACCGTGACTCTTTCGCAGATTGCTGTGTTCATTTCCTTTCTTCCCCTCTTTTCTCTCTTTCCTTTAGCTCTGCAAATATTCCAGGATACACTGGTAAGGTTCATTTCACAGCCACCCATCCAGCAAATTCTGATCGTCCATCAACGACCCCCTCACCAGATTCAGAAGTGCACCAGTAAGTATGAATCCTATTACTCAACGTGCTTGGATATATTGGGGAGGGGGAAATCCTAATGATGATTATTCCATTAAAGAACAATTAAGTATTAGGAGTCAATTTACATTGTTTAAAAAATAGAGTGTCAAGTCCAAAAAGACAGAAGAGTTCATTTTCCCACTATTGTTGCTAGAAGGAGGGCATTAAGAGATTGAAAGCATCTTAGGGAACAGCATCTTAGCCTCTTGGACTCAACTCTGCATACTTACCACCCTTCTGCATTTTCCTTAGAACATGCATAGAACATACTACATGAGACACACGTTCACTTATTGTGGATATCCATCTTACTTTTCATAAAAGACAACATTCTGTTAAAAGCCATACATATGTATTTAAACACCATTTTGCAAATTGAAAACAGGAGGCATTTGATGGGAGTTTAGTGCAGACTCCGTGCTTTGAAGCTGCCAGTGAGAAGCAGGGGGTTATTGCTCATTACATCTCAAATTTGAAAACATCTGATGAAAGTCCTGCCTTGCCAGTAAGGTGACACAGCTCTGAAAATGCAAATGCATCTTAGCCAGGTCCAGAGGCTGGCCTCATGCAACTATAAGCTCTCGAGTTAGGTCAGTGTGCGTCTGGGAGGGGAAAGAAGGCAGTCCCCATAAAGGGTGCCTTTTCTCCTTTGTTGGTGTAGCGTAGACAAGCCATTCATTTCTCAAAACCAGAAAGGTCCCTCTCCAGTCTAGAAAGATGACTCTACCTCTGGGCAGCCTCACACCCTGAGCCCACACCCCCAAGCTTTGTGTGGTAGCTGTTGGTTACTCAGTGGCCTCTCTGCAGCTTTACCTCCTTCTGTCTGTATTTTCTGTCTTCTTGGCACCAACTGTAATTCTAGGCACAAGGTAGATTTTCAGTCAGTGATATAATGCATAGTATGCAGTCAATGAACTGAACTCAAATAAATGAAATAAAGGAAACAGTACTTACAAGGATTAACCATTCCCACCCTCTCTCTGTTCTGTGCGTCCTTTTTCTCTCTCCCTCTACTCCTATCGCTTTCTCTCTCCATCTCTCCCATATTTGTGTATCATTAGTTGGAGGTTATACAACCTTATATACATGAGGTTATATGTTCTCATTTTATTTCACGTCTTTTTTTCTCTCCATTTTGTTAGTGTCTTACGGAAAGGAATGGCAGTTGACCTCTTCCGTCACCAGGGGCCGCTCTCTCAAATGGTCACAACTGTGACACCCTACAATCCCTTCAATAAGAAGGATAAAGAAACTATAAGCTACTGAAAGGGAACCGCCCTGAGTGACTCCCGAGCCTGGGAGAGGTGCTGGGTATGATGTGATGAGGAGGTAACAGAAGCCAAATAAAAGCACGTTCTCAGTGTGTCTGGCTGGGCCTTGACCAAGCGGAGCTCCAGCTCCAGAACCATGTGGGCATGGAAGTGGACTGTGTGAGATCCCTCCATTCTCTCACATGAGGTTGTATTTGTATCCACACAGCTGTGGATCCCATGAGCTTTCATAAACCTTAGCTCCTCCATCCTTACAACCGCAGTGGGCATTTTGCAACTATCTTACTATTTTATGAATAAGCAGGGTGAGATTAGGAGAAGGAAAATATTAATCAAAGGTCACACAACTCATAGTGGAGTTAGAACTAGAACCCAGCTTTCTGAATTTAGAAACGTTTGCTGCTCCTTTTTGCTATAGATCAAATAACCTTCCCTGAGTTATTTAAAAAAAGAATACCCAGAGACAGAATGCCTCTTCTCCCAAGACATTCAGAATGAGCTAGGGATCCTGCAGAACTCCAAGCAAATGTGTAAATCCTTCAGAGGTAGTTTTGCTTTGCTTTCCCATCAGAAGGGCGAAATCAAATGTTTTTGCTTGAGGATCAAGTGTTGCCTCTGCTGACACCTACACAGACTTGGGTGCTGACTGCCACCCTCCCTGGCTGCTGCCTTCTGCCAGGAGACACAGGAAGGCTGCTGTCCACCCTCTATCTGTGCTATGGAGCTGATCGGCCTTCGCAGAAAAGTAATGGCTTCACCTGAACCCAATCTTGCAGCCTTAATTATTTTCAGAAAAGAGCAATTCTGTCAAAAAATCTGACCAAAACAAAAATCTTCATCTCTTGGAAGATTCTCACCCAAACACAGATGGGAATGATGAGCCCTGTCCAGGGAGCAGATGAATGCAGGGACCTGAGATTACATTTTGCGGTAAACATCCCTGGCAGGCCACTTTGTCAGGAGGCACAGCTGCCCCGGGTCCGAGGCCTTGTTTATCATTCTGGGCCTTTCTGAGCAGGGCACCAGCAGCACCCAGTCCTGACGCCCCTCAGCCTCAAGCGACTGTTTGCACCCTCCATGCCGCCGGCCCCTGGACACCATCCAAGGACTGAGTGCCTCCAGAGCTGCTCCTGGAAGGATAGTGGCCTGTCTGCAGAGTCCCAGGGCCACCTCCAGGAGAGGTGATGTGGCAGCTCTTCATTTTCACTGTAACTAGCTCAGACTTCTCATGCATAAAGGTCAAATGCAAACCCTGCTCACCACAGATCCAGAGTTCTGGCCTGACTGACTACCAGAACCTCTGAGTGTTTTAAGTCCTGTGACCTGGGTTTCCATGGTCAGCAGTTCAACTGAAAATCATAAAAATCAAGGAAGAGAGCTGCAGGGATTTCCATCTGCTCATCAAGTTCTGAACTGGGTCTTGGTTTATTCCGACGGGCTGGGAGCCAACATCCCTGTTCCTCCTCAGAGAGCCACTTGCCCTCGGCTCCTGTCTCCAAGCTCAGTCTTTCTGCCAGTTACTGCCTCAGCTTTTATTTATCCCCAGGGATAATACACACACACACACACACACACACACACACACACACACACACACACACACGGAGAACCTATGTGGGTTTTGTAAAACATAGGTGGAAGACAGTGTCAGAATTTACTAAATAATTCACTTGGAAGAGAAAATGCATTCTAATGAGCTTATTCTCGCAAATAAGGATATTACAACATAATATTGTAAAAATATTACACAAGTACTATGAAGATATGACACTCATGGGAGAGCAGAAGAGAAAGTCTAGAAATGGACAGATAAATCATTTTAAACCTGAGCCCAGATTTTTTTTCAATTGATGATACTGTTACGTAGTTAAAATAGAAAGTGTGAGGTGAAAGTCGCTCAGTCATGTCCAACTCTGTGACCCCATGGACTGTACCATCCATGGAATTCTCCAGGCTAGAGCAGTGGAGGGAAAGGCCTTCTCCAGGGGATCTTCCCAACCCAGGGATGGAACCCAGGTCTCCTGCATTGTGGGTGGATTCTTCACCAGCTGGGCCACAAGGAAAGCCCTAGAATACGAAAAAGGAGTCCCAAATGGTGGTAGCTGAAGGCAAAGAAAGGGAAAAGCCTGTGAAAAGGAAACAAAGGAAAAATCCATGGACCAGAGTGAGAACCTCAGGTGAAACAAACACGCCCCCTTCCTGGCCCACCCTAATTTGCATAGGGCAGGCTCAGGGAGGAGGAGAAAAAACGTTTAAAAAGAAGGAGCCAAGATGGGTGGAGGCCTCTCCTTTGGGGTTGGCCTATCTATAAAACACTGAGCTATAACCGAGCTGTAACTGGGCCACCATTTCTGTTGCAGCAAAACAGAACCAAAGAAATTACACACTCTCTGGTACAGAGGCAACTGTTTGGAAACAAAACAGAAAGGAAGATCCAGGTCTCAGCCATAAGAGAAAGAGAACCGCTCTTATAATATAGCTTTAAATGGATAATTTACAGCCTCAGACAGGCAACCTCAAAATTCAGAATTGGTTTATAACATGTGGATAGTGGAAAATTTTTCCAAAGAGGCCGCTGAAGCCAGAAATTATGAAGAAAAAAATTACTTTTAACATCAAAAATACCACCAATTTTTTTTTTTTCAGACAAGACTGTTGGGAGAGTATATTGAACAGAAGGTTCATATCCTTATAAAAACAGCCAATGACAAAAAATACTATACTAATAGAAATAAGGCAAAGGATATTAACAAATACATTAAAAATATCAATGACCAATAAATAAGTATTTATATCTCTGGAATATTAGAAAAATAGGTTGGTATTTCTTTTTTTACCCATGGTCAGTGCTCATGGGAAGAGGTCTGTATCTCTACCTTCCACTACTAGTTGGTCTTGACCTTGCTAACCCTTTTCATTTGGAAAAATGTCTCAAGAGTTTTTCCAGGTGATATAAGTTCAGACTTAGCAATTTCATTCTTAGGATTTTGTCAAGCAAATAATTTCACCAGTGAGCAAATATATTTTACAAAGAGACTGAAGGTACAACATTTCATAATAGAAATTAGCAACAGCTTAATGCTCATCAAGAGAAAAGTTAGTAAAGTGCTGTCCATGAATTATAAAAATACGTGTATTAAAAGACAATTGACTTTATTATCTGTGTGTTTTGTTATCTCTGTGTATTATGTTTATTTCTGTGTATTTATATCATGGAAAGACATACATGCAATTATTGGTAAGTGCCAAAATCAGATTTACAACAGTATGTATTTTGTTTTCTTATTTTATATATGAACATATAGAATAATGTAGGAAAATGTAAAAAAAAAGTTAATAGTTTTAATTAATTTAAATTAATTATAATTTTATATTTTATACCATTACTACAGTAGACATGTATTTCTTTAAAGTTGAAAATTTTGAAAAGTTATGAAAAGACTATCTTTAAACTTTGAAATCCCTTGTAAAAGAAACTACCCCCCGACACTCACATTTCTTCTGTGAATCGACTACCAGGAAAACATTTGTCCCTCTTGACGAACTGGTGTCAGAGTATGAGAATTATGTTAGCCATTTGCCTCAGTGTATTCTAAAATTTGATGATTTGTAATATATACAGGAGTGAAATTGCAGTTCCCTTAAGTGGAAATGCTGAAATGGGAAGTGCTTCCATTTCCCCATGCCTGCCAGGAAGCTCAAAGCCAAATTAGCTTAGAGCCCAGGACAGATCTGAACCAGGCGCCTGGTTCAACACGCACGCAGGCCCCTGCAGTCCTCTGGCCCACGCCCAAGTCTGAGACCACTGATTCTGTGGGACACTGTACCTGCTTTTCCCTCTTTCCACATGGGTTCAGATTTTTCTGTTTCTACCGAAAGAGACTTAGACTTTAGGGAGATGCCTTCACCCTTGGGGAAACTTCTAGGATATACATTACATTAAGTGTTTAATGTTTCTCCATTAGTGTTTCATGCAAAAAAATAAAAGAGCACTGGCTAAGGAAGGAAAAGCCCAAGCTGGGACCAAGTGGTCAAAATTGTCCCAATTGCCTTTGTTGGGGGCACCCTCCAGCCCTGTTGGTCCTGCACAAAGCAGATTGGTGGCAGGAGAGAGTCAAATCACCCTGCAGCAGGCATGACCTGATGACCAGGACTGTCTTCTAATAAGTGAGAATATTCCACAGTAGATTCATTCCTTGCCCCTTGGCCTAGAGTAGACTGGGTTGTCTTCTTCTTTGGGAATCCAAGAGTTCTGCTTTGTGATCTATAAACTAGCATATAAATGGTGAATAAGAAAATGAAAAATAACTATGATGAACTAAGATGCATTTCTCTGACAAATACATTTTCAGGATTGATTTTTTTAAAAAATCAGCTTTGAAGATGCTGTTTTTTTGTTGTTGTTGTTTGTTTGTTTTTTTAATCTCCATTCTCCTGTAAAGCCAGGGAGGTGAGGAGACATTCTGGCTACAAGCATGGGTTTGAGAATCAGCCTGGATGGGGTCCAGGTTCTGGTTCCCATACTGTCCACATGAGCTGCTTCATGGCTCTGAGGCACACTTTAGAAAGGGAAGGAGTATGATATGTTCCTGTATTCACAGGAGGTTTCCCAGACAAAGCAGTAGTGAAGAATCTGCCTGCCAGTGCAGGAGACACAAAAGACATGGGTTTGAACCCTGAGTCAGGAAGATTCCCTGAAAGAAGGCATGGCAACCCACTCCCTTGAAAATCCCATGGACAGAAGGAGCCTGGCTGCAGTTTATGGGGTTGCAAAGAGTCAGACACGACTGAGCACACACTTTTATTCATAGGAAGATAGAGGTAGTGCTGTGATTGCAGTCACACACCTGGGTATGATGGTAGCCACAACAATGCTGAGAACCTCGTTCTCTGAGACAGTGAAGGAGATGGCTGTACTCGTCTGGTGCACGTTCAGCATTCAACAAATATTCTGAGGTGAAACATCGTGTGAGATGCGATGCCTGAGTTTCGGGAGCGGTGGCCCTCACCCAGCATTCACACTGGCGAGCAAATAGGAGCGGTGGGAAATGTAAAAATGTGTTGATTGTGCTAAGGAGGCAGATGGTAGCCGTGTGCTCATCTCAGCTCAGACACGCACACGAATTAAGTCCTTATTGTCATAAACTGAGTAATCGTTCTTCAAAAACACTACTCTGTATTTTTAAAAATAAAATATTTCCTGTAGTTAGGCGTTCTTGTATATACACACACACGCAAATACACTTAAGGGATCATCTAGTGGAACTAATTTATCTTTGCCATAAAAAAATCTTGGTTTATCCAAATCAATGCTGTTCTTGAAAATGGGAATAAATTATATTAGCTTTGGGGAGGAGGGAGATAGCAACTGCTAAACTTTAGGAGTACTGGGTATCCAGTATATTCCCTTAATTTTTGTTAATACAATTTCATGCCCAGGCAGTATCTGGATGCCCTGATTTTTAGCATTTTTTCTTCTGACTGACTCACAGTCAATCCTGCGTTCTATCCAAATGGTTCACACACTGCACTATGGTTTTATTTGATGTGCTTGTATTTTCTTACTATGGTTGGTTTTGAATACACTTGCTGTCATCAAAGCAGTTCATCTCACCCCACAGCATAGGTTCCCCACACCCTGGTGGAAATTGACATGAAAGGCTGCTCCCGCCCTGCACACCTTCTCATGGCAGGTGCACAGGAAGAGGGCCGCCCCCACAGGGCACTCACCCAGGGTGGGTGTTAAGGGCAAACCCCACTGCTTCAACTTCTAAACTGTGAATGCAAACAACTTTACTTCCTTGCATTCCCACTTTGGAAATAAAGTGTCACATTAAATCTACAGAAACCGTCTTCTGTGGGCAGGGCCAGGAGGTAGCAGACAGAACAGCCCCTTGGCGGTGTGCCCTTGGTGGGAGGCGGGCACGGGTCCTCGGGGTTGTTGGGTGTTGGTGGGGAGAGCCCTGGGGACCTGTCCAGAGGACAGAGCAGCCCTAGGCTCCCAGCAGGGCAGATCTGGGGAGAAGTGGGCAGCAGGGTGGGACTGCCCTGGCAAAGCAGAGTTGAGGAAAAAGACCTGAACAGTGGCCCCATGGTCTAACCTGCAGATCAGAGATTTCAAGCCCATCTCACCAGATGGGGTAAATATTCTCCAGCATTTACTGTTTTAGGGCCACTCTCTCATTTCAACTAGTTACCTAAGCATACAAACACAGCAGGTCTTCCCAGAAAGGGTCACTGAAAGTCACAGTATTTTGAGCAGTATCTTGTGGGTCCTTACTGAGATAACCAGGAGGCTGCTGCAGACCCTAGTCCAACATGGAAGCTAGGCCAAGATTGCAAGGTCACGGTCGAGAAGGACCCTTGGCTTCCAGAGACACTTTGACCATCGGGTCCCCTCTGCGGCTATGACCTCGGCTCTGCTTACAGGGTTTCACTCCCTCAGCCGAACTCTGCTGGCAGTGTGGGTGTGGCAGGAGGGGGCACTGTGGCTCAACTGCCTGGACCCAGCAGGGTGCAGGTTCGTGCAAAATAAATCCAGATGTTGAGGGCAGGTTCAGTCCTAGAGGTGCTGACAGCTGTGACCAGCACTGATGCAGACAGAGGGACTTGGGGCTGTGCCTAGAGTCAGGGCTGCTGTGCACTCTGATCCCTGGCTTTCTCTCCCACCTATTCTGTCATCCAGGTATTGACTGTGTGTGTGTGTGTGTGTGTGTGTGCGTGTGTGTGTTATTTGCTCAGTCATGTCCAACTCTTTGCAACCCCAAGGACTGTAGCCGGCCAGGCTCCTCTATCCATGTGATTCTCCAGACAAGAATACTGGAGTGGGTTGCCATTCCCTTCTCATGTGATTCTTTAAAAACTCAAGTAAATTGCTGCTGCTGCTAAGTCGCTTCAGTCATGTCCAACTCTGTTCGACCCCATAGACAGCAGCCCACCAGGCTCCCCCGTCCCTGGGATTCTCCAGGCAAGAACACTGGAGTGGATTGCCGTTTCCTTCTCCAGTGCATGAAAGTGAAAAGTGAAACTGAAGTCACTCAGTCGTGTCCAACTCTTAGCAACCCCATGGACTGCAGCCCACCAGGCTCCTCCATCCACGGGATTTTTCAGGCAAGAGTACTGGAGTGGGGTGCCATTGCCTTCCCCGTCAAGTAAATTACCTGACATATAACAAGGAACTGTTGTATAAAGCACTGCAGTACATCAAAAGATGGAACTTAATCATGTCTGCAAATCATTGGAATCATCTATTTATCTATCATCTATCTGATAGCATCATTGAGTTTCTGTTCCCTTTGGGAAAAGAGTTCTCTCTCTTAATTTGTTTATCAAACTAAAGTCAGTTCTATGCACTTTAGGTGATCCGTTTTGTTGCATTTGCTATTTAAAAGAATATGTCTCAACTGCCGTCTCATAAAGGTCACAGAAATCTTAATGCACTTCTAAATCAGAGGACCCAGAGGTTCTGCTTTCAACACAAGTTAAAGTGTGGTGATGCAAATTGCAGGAAATCAGTGGCCTGTATCTCTCTAAGAATTATTTAATGATGAACTTACCAGTTGAAAAATAAAAGGATCTCTCTGGGGTCAGCAGAGAAATACACAAGGGGTTTTCAAAGAGACCTTCTGACAACAACAGGGGGACAAGGGGCTAAGGTCCACACACCCTGTGGGTGAATGATCGAGACCTGACCCAAGGTACTGGGGGGCCAGAGCAAGCCAGTTTCCTGGAGTGGCGTGTGTGTGTGTGTGTCTGTGTGCAGAAGAAGACTGTGCAGGGTTGCATGGCAGGATGTTGGGTGTAGGGACCTGTCCCCTCCCTAGGTTCCTGAGGGGCAATCTGGAGGACGTCCAGTTCCTCCCAGCAGACCCAGATGGGGCTCCTGGCCACCCGCAGAGGTCTGGGTGCTGCATGTTTGAGGAGAAGAACACTGAGGTGTCCACGGACCCCTGCAGTTGGAGATGGATCTGCAAGGGCCAATGAGGAAGGCTCTGCCTGGCCTGTGGGTGGTGCAGCCGTCCTCCTGTGGGCCTGGAAAGCACACCCTCGTGCCGGGTGCTGGGCTGCCTTCTGAGAGGGTCCCCCGTGACTCAGGGGTAGAGACCACCACACTGTGGAGATGGAAGCGCCTGACATTTCTCCAAAGCCCAGGAACCTCTGCAGAACCTTTTGTCCTCTTCTGCTCAGAAGGTGAAGTTAGCGAAGGCGGGGACAATGTTTGTGTTGCCTGTGGTTTGATCACAGTTCCTTTGAATTCTTCATGGCTCGCCCTTCACGGTGCCTGAAGCAGGCTCCTGAGAGAAGCTGCTGTTCTTCAGAAATCCTCAGCCCTCTTCAATCACGGCGACCACACCCCTCCCTTCCCCACAGGCTGCACCACCGAGAGGTAAACCTTTCCATCAGAAGCACCTCTTGTGAGCAACTTTTCACTTCCTGCTTAAAAAGAAAGCAAGGTCTGAACTGGAGGGAGACTGGGAGAAAGAGGACAGGGCTTCCCTGGGGTCCAGAGCAGAAAACCCATCCTAGGTGTGGGGGTGGAGGACCCCAGATTTCTGAAATTCACATGCATATCCCATGAAGACAGTGACCTATCCCCTTGAGAGGGGGTTTTGAGTCCATGAGACCCTCCCTCACAGCCAACTCTCCAGCCCAGGTTGAAGTCAGTGTTTCCCCAGAACAGGTGGGCTTGGGGGAGGGAGACTGCATGGCACCTGCTTTGATTTGTGGCAGGAAATTCATGTCCTCACATTTCTCATTAAGAAAAATGCTGGGTGGTTGAGGGTATCAAAAGAGAGAATATTCTTAGGTAACTGGTGCCTTAGAGATATTGAATAATACTAATAATTATTGTTATTATGAAAAATAACATTCCTCTTAAACAAACCTTAGCTTCCCTTCTTAGACTGGAAGCACTGTTCACATAGTAACTGGCCAGTCTCCCACCACTAACCATGTCCTGTGGCTTCCATCCCAACCCAGCCTCCACAATTTCAATGAGCCAGTGATTCCATGACTCACCACAAGTTGAAGCTGGAAGCTGGGGGTCACCCTACAACCAGTTTGAATTCTACTTGTTCTCTCTTTTGCTACAGCTCTCAAATGCGCCCTCCTATTTCCATGCCTGCTAATATTGCGTTACTAAGATTTTGTATGTAATGTATCATAGCAGCTGTCACGATAGGATCTGTTTATGCGTTTTCCTTTTCCATTCCTTGAAGTCTAGAATTGTGTTTTATTTATCTCAGTATCAACCAAGTTCTATACCTGAAAGTGAATGTCGCTCAGTTGTGTCTGACTCTTTGTGACCCCATAGACTGTACGATCCATGGACTTCTCCAGACCAGAATACTGGAGTGGGTTACCATTCCCTTCTCCAGGGGATCTTCCCAACTCAGGGATCAAACCCAGGTCTCCCACATTGCAGGTGGATTCTTTACCAGCTGAGCTACCAGGGAAGCCCAAGTTCTATACCTAGCCAGGCACTTACTAAGTAGTTAAAAATATCTACATAATAGTGAATGGGTGGGTAGACAGAGGGAGGGATGTATGCATGGATGAAGGATGGTTAGATGAATGGGTGGATGAATGGATGGGTGGATTGATGGATTGATGGATGTACAGACAGGCACAGGGATGGATGGGTAATGGTTCACCCTGTACTTTGAGCAGTTCCCTAAGCAGAAGGTGAATTTGACCCTACAACCAATAAAAGTGAAAATCAGGATTCTTTATACTTTTTCTCCTCTGACTGTACCTCCACATACTCCCTCTTTTGTTCCCTGTGTTTCCTCCCTCCAACCACTTTCCTTTACCTTGTGCTCAGGTGATCATCCTTCCTACTCTTGTCTTCTGCTTCCCTCTGCTCTCCACATCCCTACCTCATTGCCTACAATTTGAATCTGCTGCTCCATCCCCATTAGGGAGCATTTGGAGAAGCATTTAATTTCTGCTTATTGCTGAGAAAAGGTATCAGCATTTCTCCCTTCCCAGCTGGGGGACCTTGAACTTTCTGAAATCACATGTATGCAAGCATGCACACATATCTGGGACACAGAACAGGTTAAGGTCTTCTATTTTAGCTTAAGAATCTTGATTAACCATATATCACTAAGGGCTAAATTATATACTGCAAATTATACATATGTTGGAGCTTCAGAGAAAAGCTTTCAGGTCAAGGAAATTGAGAACCTTGAAAGATGTGGAAATGGATGAAAATTGAAAAGAATTGCAAAAGTCAATTTTAAAGGTTATTTTTATCCAGTACAATCTCACTAACTCGGACCCAATAATCAGGATTCTTAAATAATCTTACTATGCTTTCTCTGAATTTGTAAAGTGAAGAGGTAAACAACACTGTAAGAGGAATGATGAATGTGGACTGGAGACCTCACCTTGAGTTAAGTGAAAATGGGGGAGCAGACAGAATGGAAGGGAAGCAAAGGGGTGCAAGGACCGCCAGCCCCCATGGGCGAGGTCAAAGCAATATTTCATTTAATTACCCCATCTAACCCTCTGGGGGACAGTATCTTGCATGTTACAGACAAGGAACTGAATTCAGACAGGTGCCCAAGGCTACACCCTGCTTCTTGGTGGCATGAGGAATCTAGCTGGTGTTTGGTTTTCTCAAGACACTTGGCATCTGTAGGTCTGCTACCTCCAACCCGCTCAGACAACTGAGAATTTTTTTTGCAACTTGTGTGTGCTAAGTCACTTCAGCCATATCCAGCTCTTTGGGACCTCATGGACTGCAGCCTGCCTGACTTCTCTGTTCACAGAATTTTCCAGGCAAGAAAACTGGAGTGGGTTACCATTTCCTATTCCAGGGGATCTTCCCAACCCAGGGATCAAATTGGTGTCTCTTACATCTCTTGCATTGGCAAGCAGGTTCTTCTGCAAACTATATTTAATGAAGTACCACTCATTTTAATTGTCAGTGAAGGAGAAGAAACTATTTCTTGGAAATTACCCTGTAATTCAGATTTTACCTTTCAGATGGAACTGCCAAATTCCTTCCAAAAAGCAGCACCTTACTTCATGTGTATGTTCCATTCCAGAAAAAGTGACTGTCTTCAGCTGTTTCTCTGGTCATGAGATCCACCTTCTTGAATGTAAATACATCCACCGTCTTTCTTTTGTATCAAGCTCCTTGTACCTCTCTGTCTTCAGCATGGATCTGAGTGTGCTGTGCCAACTGGTCTCGTTCCTCAGCTAAGGCATCTCGGGTTGGGGGTCTCACTCTAGCAAAACTAGGTTCTGGAGGGTGGGTAAAATGTGGCCCAGTCACAGAGATAAGCACGGCAAGGTCCGAGGTATAGCTAGGGAGCTATGAGAGCGGAATGGAAAACAGACGACGCTTTGTGGGGGTCCATGACTCTAGCGGTTCACTAAGGGAATGGGGAAGGAGACTGTTTGAGGCAAAGAGGAGGCAGAGCAAAGGAAGAAATACACATCTGCTTCTGAGCAGACCTCCTACACCGTGTGGACTGGCAGTTCTCGAACATTTTATCTCAAGACTCCTTGACACTCTTAAACATGATGAAAGTCACCCAGGGCATTTGCTCATCTGGGTTATGTCTTTCATGTTTGCTGTTTTAGAAAGTAAAACTAATAATTTAAAATTTTTTATTCATTTTTAAAACCACAATGTCATTACATGTGACTTCTTATGAAAATAACTATATTTTGCAAAACAACAAAAATTACATGAGTTTCATTGTTTTAATTTTTACAAATTTCTGGTATCTGGCTTACTGGCAGACAACTGGATTCTTGTAACTACTTCAGTATTGCCAATCTGTGGCAACAGGTACTTTTGGTTGAAGTTTGCAAGAAGAGTGAGGTCTCACCTAGGCAGTTGGTAATGAGAAGCAAGTCTTAACAGACTTGTTAGACAAGTGGAACTATTCTTCTTTGATTCTGTGTAAAAAGTGAACCTGTGGTAGTTTCTTCAAGCTTAATTACAATGTGGAAACGGAACCGTATTCACACTTTGTGATGGCCAAGCTGAAGTCCACTCCCAGAATTCCTCTTCTAGTACGTTTCCTGTCAGGACAAGGTATAGGGAGATTTTCTCCCCAAAGTTAAGGTGGAAGGGAGGCAGTGGCATTTTGGAACTCTGTCATCCAGATGTTCAAAGACTAGTCTGTCAAACACAAGGAGTGGAAGCCATTCCTCCCTCCTCCTTTCCTCCTGGGTGTGTGAGTGTGGTTACTGAGGAAGGACCTGACTTTCCCAGGAAACCTCACCACTAAGAACAGAGGCAGCAAGAACAGGCACAGCTTCCCTTAGGTCCTCATAATGCCCCAGCTCCACCTGGGGGTTCCAGCCTGCTCACAGTCATTCCTCCTGATGGCCCCCAGTGGGCTTGGGGCTCCAGCCTCAGGTGCGGGACAGCCTTCTGTATTGGGTTCATTGAAGATGGGGTGTGTGTGTGTGTGTGTGTGTGTGTGTGTGTGTGCGCACGCACGTGCATGTGTGTCTGCATGCACTTAGCTGCTCAGTCATGCCACTCTTTGCAACTCCATGGACTCTAGCCCACCAGGCTCCTCTGTCCATGGGGATTCTCCAGGCAAGAATACTGGAGTGTGTTGCCTTGCCCTCCTCCAGGCTGTATGTATGTGCATTTGTACATATACATCTGTATGAAAGTGAAAGTTGCCCAGTCATTTCCAACTGTTTGTGACCCCATGGACTCTATAGTCCCTGGGAATTCTCCAGGGGGTAGCATTTCCCTTCTCCAGGGGATCTTCCCAACCCAGGGATCGAACCCAGGTCTCTTGCATTGCAGGCGGATTCTTTACCAGCTGAGCCACAAGGGAAACCCATACATCTGTATATCTACATACAAATATACAAAGTATCTACATACAAATATACATATACACACACACACACCTATATGTGTATACACCTACACTTATACATATATGTTACAGGTTCTACTTTTCTGGTTTGTCGTCTAAAATAAATCACAGCCTAGAAGTCAAGAATTATGATTTATTCAGTGGACTTTCTGAGGACTGAAGCCCTAGACACAGCCTCTAAGATAGCTCTGAAGGACTGCTCTGAAGAAGTACAGAGTGGGAGGAACCAAAATACATAGGAGTTTTTACAACACAGACCAGGCAATCACAACATGAAGAGAGAACTATTAATTAAAGAAAACTAGACACCTCAAGGTAAAGAATTTAGCGCTTTCCTATATGTGGGACGAGGCAGGAGGCTGGGCGCACTGAAATCATTCCTTGGATCAGCACCTCAGATACCCAGGCCAGCACCCTGTGTTCCACATCCCGAGTCTGCTCAGGGTACACCCTGGGGAGGGCGGCGACGGCAGTGGATGATGGTTAAATGGGCTTGGCGGTGGGCAGTTCGTTTCTTTCCATCCTGAGTTCTTTCCGGGCTCAGCATCTGGTGGCTGTAATGTGATGGCTTGACGGCTGCAGCATTCTTGGTTTACTGGTACGGCAGCAGCAGTTCTCGTTCATAAGACCTCCTTCATCCCAGGTCTGATATTTCGGCAACATCCTCCAGTGTGTTCTCTCACCCCCTCTCCTTCATCCTGTTTCTCAGTGTTGCTCGAGGAAAACGTAAAACACACATCTGCTTAACTTTTTTTCCTAAGAGTCCCTCTACCTTCAGGACAAATCCTAACAAATCCCAGAACAGATCCTCAGCCTTTAGCCGGGCATCCACGCTGTTACAGGACACAGACCGGACCTTTCTTTCCCGGATCATGTTCTGCCTGCCTCCCACTCATTCCACATCACCATCACAAGGTGGCCAGTTTTGTTTATACCTTCTTAAGAACTCTCTAAATGAAAGTGAAAGAGGAGAGTGAAAAAAGCTGGCTTAAAACTCAACATTCACAAAGATCATGACATCCGGTCCCATCACTTCATGGCAAATAGATGGGGGGAAACAGTGGAAACAGTGGCAGATTTTATTTTCTTGGGCTCTAAAATCACCGTGGACAGTGACTGCAGCCATGAAAATAAAAGACACTTGCTCCTTGGAAGGAAAGCTATGACAAACCTAGACAGCATATTAAAAAGCAGAGACATCACTTTTCCTACAAAGGTCCGTCTAGTGAAGGCTATGGTTTTCCCAGTGGTCATGTATGGATGTGAGAGTTGGGCTATAAAGAAAGCTGAGTGCTGAAGAATTGATGCTTTTGAACTATGGTGCTGGAGAAGACTCTCAAGATTCCCTTGGACTGCAAGGAGATCCAACCAGTCCATCCTAAAGGAAATCAGTCCTGGGTGTTCATTGAAAGGACTGATGTTGAAGCTGAAACTCCAATACTTTGGCCACCTGATGTGAAGAGCTGACTCATTGGAAAAGACTCTGATGCTGGGAGGGATTGAAGGCAGGAGGAGAAGGGGACGACAGAGGATGAGATGGTTGGATGGCAGCACTGACTCAATGGACATAAGTTTGAGCAAACTCCTTGAGCTAGTGAAGTACAGGGAGGCCTGGCATGCTGCAGTCCATGGGGTCACAAAGAGTCAGACAAGACTTAGTGACTGAACAATAGTAACAGGAATTCACTTGCTTTGCCTTGAAGGTCTGCCTTTCCTACAAACTTCCTCACCCCAAACCTAAACACTTGGTAGTAATATTCCAGGCCCTGCTAACCCCCTGGTGGAATTAGTTATTCTATCATTTTAATTGCATTTTGTACATATATCTATTTACTTAATAAACTCCCTCATAATTGTTACGCTATATGCCTGTTTGTCCTGTAATGCTGGAAATTATGTCCTGTAAGGGTAGAAACATTGCCTAGAGTATACTGAGAACTTGGTTGGGTGTTGGAAGAAGTAAACTGAGGTTCAGGCATGTGAAGAAAGATTGAAAGTGAAAGTGTTGGTGGCTCAGTTGTGTCCAACTCTTTGTGACCCCATGGATTGTAGCCCACAAATCCATGAAGACTGTAGAAGAAGAGCTGTAGCCCACCAGGATTTTCTGTGCATGGTATTCCCTAGGCAAGAATACTGGAGTGGGTTGCCATTTCTTTCTCCAGGGTATTTTCGCGACCCAGGGATAGAACCTGGGTCTCCTGCATTGCTGGCAGAAAGAGAGATCATGTATTCATTTATACCTCTACCATCTTATCTAACGTCTTATCTACTCCTAAGATGTTGAGGATGAGAGGGGAAAATTGCAAGCTCATTTATTTCAATCTCTCACTATTTTAGGAAACATCAAAAACCTACAAAAGCCCAGGAGAAAAGTACCCTGTGTTCTACCTCCTGATAGAAATAAATAAAATAGAAGCATTTCCCCATCTAGTCCGGCAGAGAGAGCTGGTCAAGTAGGAGAGGAAATGATCAAGACAAATGTATTGGTTCTGCCATCTGATAGTGAAATTTGATCCAGCTCTACTCCTCAAGCATTTCTACTCCTCAAGCATTTCTACTATCAGCGAGAGTCCTTTGCTCACATCCAGGTCACTGGTTGATTCGAGTGGGAGAATATGCCACGGAACCGTCTCATATCCTTTCCCTGTGAGACTGATTTTCTGCTATCTTAACTCAAAAGAAATGTTTCCATCTGTTCATTAGCTGGAAACCTACTTCCTCGATTTCATGTCCCAGGTGAGATCTCTTCCTAACATCCCAGATAATTCCTGAGGTCATTTTGAAACACAGTTTGTGCTTTTCTGCTATTAATTTTACTTACAGAACACCTGGGTACTTTGTGTGGATGACCATCATGTCAAAATGTTTTTCTTAGGCAACTGAAGTATTAAAACTTAGGTAAATAGCCCATAATTATTTAGGCAAAAGTATTTCACACAATCATACTTTTATTTTTATGATGACCTCAGAGCTTGGGCTTCCCTGGTGGCTCAATCAGTAAAGTATCTGCCTGCAATGTGGAAGACCTGAGTTTGATCCCTGGGCCGGGAAGATCCCCTAGAGGAGGGCACAGCAACCCACTCCAGTATTCCTGCCTGGAGAATCCCCATGGACAGAGGAGCCTGGTGGGCTACAGTCCATGCGAGTCACAGAGTCCGACATGACTGAGCGACCGAGCACAAGCACACAGCACATAAATAATATAAGAAATTTTAATAAAAATATAATAAAATATAAGAATTTTCTTATATAATGTCAACTGGTCTATAAGGATTTATGGAAGCAGAAATGACTTAGAAAAGATATTGGGGACAGTTGGCTTCTGCCTTTGATCAGCAGCATGATGTCAAGGAGTGCCGGGAGCCAGCATGAGGAACTCCACCCATGGCAAAGGTCATGAGGAAGGAGGCTTCGGCATACGCAAAGGCGGGATCGAGCCTCAGGAAACCCCCTGTTCCCAAGCATCTAACCCCAAAACCAGAGTCTGCCTACTTTACTGCTTTATGCTCTCACCTACACCTCTGACTTTACGGGGGGGCTGACCCCCACCACCTCTCTCGGAGAATGAGTTAACTTGCAGCTCCAGTTAATAAAAATTCCTGGGCATAACAAGCGTGTCTCAGGTCAAACCTCTCTGCTGGCAGACTAGCTTGTGTGACAGGATTATCCACACTCTTGCTACTACATATATGATTGTTTACAACCTCTCAACCATAAACAGCACAGAGAGTTTGGAGTATTTTGAAAGTCCTAGTTAGCATTGGGTTTTTCTAAAGATAAAAATCATGTTGGTGAAGGTTTTTTCATTTATTGGGCCAATGTTTGCTGCTAAATCCCCTGCCCTTATACATGTTAGTGAATATATAACTAGCATATAGGAGAAATAAGTATTAACCTTTAAGATTAATCATGTTAACCTTAGGCTAAGTAAATTCCTTTCTTAATTATAACCCACTACACCCTCACCCTATAGGAACGCAACTTTATCTGGTACCTTCGGAGGGTGGCACCTGGTTTAAGAAAAAAATCACCCCTGGAAAATAAGTTTTCTCGTTGACTGACCATTATCAGAAAGAAAGGATCATAAAATGTTAGTAGGCCCCCTGGCCAGAAGATGATGTAAAACCCCTAAGATCTTTTACATGAAGCACTTGATTTTGATAAAGGTCAGGTCTGCTGACCCCGCATGACTCTGTATTCATCCCTATGTATAACAAAAAGTATATAAGCGAACCTGAAAAATAAAGAAAACGGACCAGTTCCTGGAAAGACTGGTTTCCCCCATGTGGTCTTTTCTTCTTTTCTGGCTGAATTCCCATCTGGAGCGTGGAGGCTCACCATGTCTACTTACTTGCCCTGGCTTCTAAGACCCACACGAGAGGGAGTCCAAGACGGGGCACCCTCCGCTATTCAAGTGGGTGCCAGTGGCCTACGTAGATGGTGCAAATTCCTTGTCTTGGAGTTTTATTGGTTTTCTACGTAAACCAAGTTATTCAGCATCTTTTTCTCCACTAGTATGTTCCTACTACACTATTTCTTTCTAATCTTCCTCCATATCTTTAATTAAGTAATTAATTCCTAGGATGCTGACTCCGTCCCCGCTTCGAATTACCCTGGATCCACTGGGGCTGGACCCCAGCAAAGGAGGTCACATGGCATCCTTGGGCCTCAGGTGCCCCCCCATAAATTAAAGTTTAGATTTCAAGCATTTCTAAGCTCTTATCCGCCTCTTCAGAATGTTGTGAGTAGCTAGAAATTTCCTGACCGTATCAGCCAGCTAGCTGTGAAGCACCTATGAGGACCATATGGGCTACTTTAGAGGCTTGTTGGGTTTATATGATTCCTTAGATCTCTGGGTCCTCATTTGACTAGTCACTTACTGCCTAAACAGAATCGCAGAGGAGGGTTCATACAAAGTACATTGGGTATAAAGTGGACCATGCGGTTTTGTTAACGTTGGACTTCAACTCCCAGTTCTCAGGGTCTAGGTCACTATCTTAAGGGTCCTAGGTGCCTAAGCTTCACCCAATAGCATTTCTGGGTGGAGAGTGTGTGGGATGAGATGGCAGACAGAACAGTGACCCAACAGCATTCTGTCAGCTTCTGTGGGGCTACTCAAGTTGCTCCAGGGATCCCTGCCCAGCCCTAGAGCCCAGGTTGGCCAAGCCCTTCCAAACTGTGGTGGGCTTCATAGCCCACTACTCCAGGTGCACCTCCCTGCATGCAGGCCAGACCTCTGAGGTGGCCTCGGCCATCTTCCCAGGACCAAGGCTGGGCTAAGCACTCACCAAGGGTGTCAAGGGTCCATGGGGTTCACAGTGGCCACTATGTGACCATGTTACCTGATCTGCTGTGCATATACTTTTTTCCCTTCTTCCCTCTCAGTCTTCTCTGTGTCCTCCTCCAACACTTTGGGCAATTCGTGTTAACTCTTCAGTTTCCAGAACCGTGGCTTGGATCAGAGCCATGGCTTAGATTTATTGGGTGTGTTGTCCTATTTCAGACCTCCTGGAAGAGAGTTCTCTCCCTCTTGTTATAAACCCATCAATGGTGGTAAAAAATGTTCAGCTGGTAGAAATGCCAAATGAAGGAGCACAATTCTGGTTTAAATGCAAGGCATGCACACAGATTAGACTGAGGTACAAATTCAGTATTCATTTTCCATGAATAGATTACTCAATTGACAAAGATTTGTTAGATTAGGTGTTGGTAAACACAGATATGGCAGGACAGATTGTCTTGTCTTTTAGGATGTGTTTTCCAGCTTTAACCTTCCCATTCCTTTCAACAAATAAAAATCTTGTTAGCATAAAACATGCTATGAGAGAAGACTGATCCTTGACTTACATCACATCAAAAATTTCCTCAAAATGGATCAAACACCCAAATATAAGACCTAAAACTAGAAAAGTATTAGAAGGAAACATAGAGGCAATGCTTCACGACATTGAACTTGGCAATGATATCTTGGATTTAACACCAAAATCATAGTCCACAAAAATAAAACTGGGTAAGTTGGACTATGACACTAAAAACTCCTGTAGATCAAAAGACATGATCAACAGAGTGAAAAGGCAACGAATAGAGTAAGGAAAGATATTTGCAAATTAGAAGTCTGATGAGGAGTTAATAACCACAATGTATAAATAACTCAGAGCATAACAGCAAAGGATAAATAACTCAATTAAAAATGAACAAAGGATTGAGTAGACATTTCTTCACATTTGATAGACAAATGGTCAACAAGAATGTGAAAACACTCTCAATGTCACTAACCCTTAGGGAAATACAAATCAAAACCACAATGAGATGTTACCACATATCACTTAGATTACTATCAAAGAAAAAAAAAAGAAAATGCCAAGGGTTGGTGAGGGTGTTGAGAAATTAGAACTCTTGCGCACAGCTGGTAGAAATGTAAAATGGTTTTGACCACTTTGGAAAATAATATGGAGGTTCCTCAAAAAATTTAAAATATGATTCAGCAATTCCACTTCTGGTATAAATCTGAAAGAACTGAGAAAGGGTCTCAGGGAGATATTTGCATGCCCATGTTTGTGTCAAGATTATTCACAATAACAAAAGAGTGGAAGAAACACAAGTGTCTACCCAGGGATGAATGGACAATAGAACAAGGTCGGTAATTAGAATAAAATATAAGCTTTAGAAGGAATAAGAAACAAATTCTGACATGTGTGACAACAGGAATGAGCCTTAAGGACATTGTATTCAGTGAAATGAGCCATACACACACACACAAACCCAACACCAAATACTGTGTGATTCCATCATATGAGCTATATGGAGAAGTCCGATCATCAAGACGGAAAGCCAAATGGTGGTTGCCAGGAGCTGGGCGGGGCAGGGGGGAAGGGCAGTATTTTCAAGGGAACAGAGTGCCACTTTTGCAAGAGGAAAAAGTTCTGGAGATTGCCCAATGATGGGAATGTACTTAACCCAAGCTTCACACTTAAAAATAGGTACATTTTGTTATGTGTATTCTAACACAATTTTTTTTTTTAATTCTTATGCTATGAGAAATGGTCAATATTGGCAACCGGAAGAAAGAAGGGAGAAGACTAACAAGAGATGAGTCATCGGATTCTCCAGGGAGACAGGTCTGGAGGGACAGTGGCTCTCTCAGTCAGATTGGTACATATATATTTTACATCATTCCTTGGGTATACCTTGTGTATTCCTGGTCAACTGAGAGTTAGCTGGTATTCTTTAGTGTTGGTTTATGCCAGGACAGGCTTTGCAGACTGTTGTGGGCATAAAGAAAATAAACATATACCCTGCACCCTTAAGTACCTCGGAAGACAGACACGTATCCAATTAGCCAGCTCTATAATTTCATCAATGCTCTTAGGGACATATAAGCAATGTGTCCTGAAAGCAGCTCCATTTCCCCTGAGAACATTAGAGAAGCTGTTATAGGGAACGTGAACTTCAGAACAAGACGATGAAGGAAGGTGCCGACTGGGCAAAGCACAGAGATGCTGAAGGGACAACTCCATGTGGCTAAAGCAGGCTCTGGAGACATATCCGTGAAGTGCCTCAACAGGTAATGAAGACAGGCAGGGCTGGCTGCAGTGGCCGTCTGAGCTGGACAGGCCTGGCCTCCCTGCTGCACCCTACTCCCGCCTCCAGCTGTCCCCAGCACTCCCCTCAGGAAGTGCCATGCACATCCCTGGAAAATGAGATGCATCTGCGTATAAACCAGGTTCTTGAGGGCTTCCAAATGGAGGAAAATTGAGGCTTCAAAGTTGAGTTTTCACTCAAGGCTGCAATATTCCAATCCCCCATGCCTTTCATTCAGCCATCATTTTAAAGTACATACTATTTGCCAGCATTTGTTAGGTTCTGGGAATGTAACAAAAACCAAAGCACATTCCTCACCCTCCGGAGTGCAGGAGAGAACAGAAGATGGACACACAGAGGTGGCTGGGAAGACAGGAGAATCTGTGGTTGTTTGCAGAAACTGCACTCCGGGTGGAATGTGCCAGACCAGCACTGCCTTGATGCCTCCATAAACTCAAGGGGTGGTGCTGCCATGAGAAATCCCATTTTACAGATGAGAAAACTGAGTCTTGGAAACATTCAGTAATTCAGGGGAAATGGTGTGAGACCCATAACAGAGTCGGGGAGTGGGACCAACATTCTGTCATCACAGGGAGGCAAGGGCATCCCTGGAAATGAATGGGCAGGAAGACAAGCCCAGACCAGGACACGACCAGGCTGGTGGCAGAGATGGTATCTTGAAGATGGGAGGGTGGGAGGCGTGGGGCAACTGATGCAGCACTTTGAATGCCAAGTCATTCATTTTTCCATTGTGCCCAGAGATTGGGCAGATTTCCTCTGGGTTCCACTGGCAATTCTGCTTTTGCTTTAGCCTTAGACTTCATTAAATGAGTGTGCTGGCCGTGATAGCCATGCAATTATATGCCCTGAGCGCCTTCACACATGGCTGGGCTTTATGCCAGCAGATTAACAACCTGGCTGCCACGGTGCTTTCAGCGAGTCCAGCCCAGATCCAAAGGCTGTCTCTGACCGAATCAGCTTCTGAGAGGTCCAGACCACAGAGCTGGGTCTGGGGGCCTAGTGAGCCCGGGAGGAACCCCTGGAAGACCCCTGTGAGTTCAAGCTCAGAACAACCAGCTGAACCCCAGGCATGCCAGGGGCAAAGGCACAAAGCAAGCACCGGGCCCAGTGGTGCCCATTTGTCAAACTTTCCAGGAAAGGAATCTTGTCAACTTTACCAAGTTCCCCCTCTCTCCAGACACTTCCATCAGAAACACGTTTTTGTGTATAATAAATTGCTTCTCCCTGGCGGAAAATCATTTCTTGCTGTTATCTCTACGATCGGTAACTTCTGGTGTCCTTTAATGGACTTGCCCTGATTATATGGCTAGTCATTAAAAGCTTAGTCCCCGGCACAATGGTATCTTATGTAGCCTGATCCCTGAGAGCTTTGAGGGGCTCACCAGCCGCGGCCTTAATTTTACTCATTCGTCTTAATTTTTTGTAATCATTTTTTGTAAAGAGGGTATAATGTCAGGCTTGCTTCCCTGCCTCTGACAGATCCAATCTAGCAGATAATTACCATAAGGAAATTGATGCTTTAGAGTGCAGGAGAGGATTTAATTTACTCAGACATCCTACAGTACAATGCATTCCAGAAGATATGAGGATTTAAGTTTTTAAGAAATTAAATTTTACTATTTAACATGATTACTTATGTTGAACATCATTAACTAGCTTTTTTAACTGTTTGAAATAATTACGAGCCCACTTGCTGTGTCTCAAATCCAGAGGCTGCATTAAATATGGGTTAAGGGTCCATGAAATGAAAAGAATATCTCGTCCTCTATTCCTCTCTCCAGTCTTCCAAATTGTGCTCTTCAAAACCCATGGAGGGGGGCCGAGAAGATGCCCTCTTTGAAAAATATATATCCTTTACTGCGTGAAGTTTTAGTGCAGACTTTAATAGAAGTATTATAGTAATGCGTCTGGCCTGGGACGAGGTTATTGGCATAAAGTTTGGAAGAAAGAGAACAGCATTCGGGGATGGAGTGACCACAGTTACTCAGGCACTTTGTAGAGCAGGCTGTGTTGTAGACATGAACCACTTACAGTATTTCCTGTTTTTCTTTTTTTTTTTTTTTCTTCTGAGACCTGGAGGAAGAAAAAATCATCGACAACGCCAAGTGCAAGCTCAGGACCACCAGCAAGTCGAGACACGAAGGCAAGGCGTAAAACCTCCTCTTCGCAACACAACCTTCCACCCACTGTTGGAAAGCAGTGTCCCAGGCTCTGAGGAGGGGCTTGGGTGGAGAACGGCTTTTCTTGGAGTCTAAACCTTTGTTAACTAGATTCCCAAGAGTTCCTCAATCCTTTCCTAAACGTGAAGTGAAACACTTAACAGGAAATTTCTGGACGAAGCCAGCCCAGAAGTTCCCTTTATCCAGCACCTCTGCTCGATCACATTTCCTCTCAGGAGAAACTTTCAGAGAAGCCCGTCCTGTGCTTGGTCCCAGACAGACCCTGTGACCGTTTGGGTAACAGCAGGGGATTGCCCAAGGGTCCCAGCCAAAAAGTCCCCCAGTGCCTGGGCCCAGGAAGCTGGGGGCCAGCTGACCTCTGCGGTGGTCCTGCTGTAGGGGCTTCTGGGATCCACGCTTGCAGCCCCAGCCATCTTGGCGACATCCTCCTGGGATTTCAGGGAGGGATGTGTAGGTTTCAGATGCCTGCTTGCGTGCATGCTAAGTCACTTCAGTTTTGTCGGACTCTTTTCGACCCCATGGACTGTAGCCCACCAGGTTCCTCCATCCATGGGATTCTCCGGGCAAGAATACTGGAGTGGGGTGCCATTCTCTTCTCCAGGGGATCTTCCTGAGCCAGGGATCAAACCGTTGTCTCCTATATCTCCTGCATTGCCAGGTGGGTTCTTTACCACTAGGATCACCTGGGAAGCATTGACTCCTGGAAATGATGCTTCACTGGGACTGATGAGGCCCCTGAGATGGAGGGCCATTCCATAAACCAGAACCATAAATGTCAAGATTTACAAACCATGTTCATCAGGTACAAGAATGATGCATTCTGTCCTTACCTCTCTCTGCTAATTGCTAGATCATTTGAAACCTTAAGTATCATTTTATTTCAGAACATATTTGCATTCTATGTATGTACTTTTCAGCTATGAGGGACAAAAAAGGAAGCAAAAATGTGGGCGATACAAAATTAAAACTGGATGGTCTTGGTCTGAAACAGTCAAGTGATAAGGGAAGTCTGGGGTCAGAGTCCATCTGCCTCATTATTGCATTCATCTTTTACAGTCATCTCCTTCTGCAAAGGAGATAAATGTTCATACATACAGTCAGAAAATGTGAAAATTGGAACTTAGGCTACATAGATGTCCAAATATATACAGCTGCTGTTACAACTAATAATACTAGCTAATAATTTCAGACACTTAGCTCTGTGCTAGGCATGGTTCTAAGCATCTCACTTATGGTGGCAGAGTTCACACACACACAACACGTGCGCACATACACACACACACATACATAGTACTATTATTGTTCCCTTTTACAGTTGGGGAAACCTGCATATGGAGAGTTAAATAGCACACTCATGGCCTCAGTTAATAAGTGGCAGAGCTCGAATTTGAACCTCAAACTAAACAGGGTCCATGAGCTTAACTATGGCACCCCACTCCAGTACTCTTGCCTGGAAGATCCCATGGATGGAGGAGCCTGGTGGGCTGCAGTCCATGGGGTTGCTAAGAGTTGGACACAACTGAGCGGCTTCACTTTCACTTTTCACTTTCATGCATTGGAGAAGGAAATGGCAACCCACTCCAGTGTTCTTGCCTGGAGAATCCCAGGGACAGAGGAGCCTGGTAGGAGGCTGTCTCTGGGGTCGCACAGAGTCGGGCACGACTGAAGCAACTTAGCAGCAATAGCAGCATGCTGAGGGAAAGGGCACAACAGATGATGAGATGATTGGATGGCATCACTGACATGATGGACACGAGTTTGGGTATGCTCTGGGAGTAGGTGATGGAGAGGGAAGCCTGGCGTGCTGCAGTCAATGGGGTCACAAAGAGTCAGACACAACTGAGTGACTGAACTGAACTGAACCGATAATGAGGAGAAAGTGGGGCGGCTCACAAGCCTAGATCCATCTCCAATCTCCATGCCAGATTAAAAACCCCCATCCCTCTATGTCTGCCTAGAGACACGTGTTTACATCCTCCCTTAGCCTCTCAGACCGCCGTGTTTGTCATGGAGAGCAGGACTGAGTCCCCCAAGCCCGGGCAGCCCCTTGTCCAGCTCCTGCCTCGTCCTCCCCCATCCTGACCACACCAGCTTCCTCTTTCGACCAGGGCAGCTCTTCCCAGGGCACCAGCTCCTAACTTCTGCCCCATGGAAGCACACGTTGCTGGGCAGTGCAGGTTAACCAGTTCATGAGCGGATTCAGTCTGAAGTCTGGTCTACCACCCTTAAGTTCTCTAATTGTCTGAAAAGTTCTGTTCTGAGTTCTAAATCAATGCAGCATCCTGACCCGTATCTATAGCGGCACCACCAGCCTGGTTCCCTAGCTGATGGGAAGCAGGGCCACTGATACTCACTTGCTTTGCTCAGAACCTGCCCTGAAGGAGGGGCTAAGCCCAGGGAGTGGGCATCAGGGATGCACTGGGCAGGGACCAGATGCCACAGACTTATATTCGTGTTCATAAAACGTGCCACACAGCAGTTCTAAAGTCATCACTGTGATGAAACAGGTACGTTAGCAGAAAGGGCTTCATTTAGGGACCAAGATTGCCCACCCACCTTGCCCTCCTGCCTTCTGAAATTTCCCATCATGGAACATGGTAGGGTAGCAAATGGCAACCATCTCCAAGTCCAGAATTGTCAAGGAAAAGTTTTCAGGAGTTTAGGAGCTAAGGAGACTCCAGGAAGCTTCTAGCAGGTGATAACCAGGGGCCGCCCCTGTGTGTGTTATGACAGTGCTTCCTCCTCAGCGATTCCTCCAGTGACCAGGCTTGCTCACTGATGACCACTTCCAAGACAGTAAGTTCCACAAGGTGATGGGTCCTCTCTCGTCCATTACTCTGGTCCTGGGGCCCAGCACAGACCTTGGCACATGGTGGAGTTGGGTGAGTGAATGATTGAAAAGATGGTTGCTTTGGGGTTTTCCAGTTGATCGGTTTTCTACCCTTGTTGCTCAGCCTATGACCTGTGGAACTTTTTATTGAATTATAGTTGATTTAGAATGTTCTATTAATTTCAGGTGTATGGCAAAGTGATTCAGTTATACATGTGTATTCTTTATCAGCTTCTTTCCCACTGTGGTTTATTACAGGGTTTTGAGTCGAGTTACCTGTTCTATACGGTAGGACCATGTTGTTTATCTATTTCACATATAGTGATGTATATATGTTCATCTCAACCTCATAATTTATCCCTCCCACCTTTCCCCTTTGGCAACCATAAGTTTGTTTCCTGCCTGTGAGTCTGCCTCTGTTTTGTAAACAAGTTCACTTGTACTATTTTTAGATTCCACCTATAAGTGATATCATATGGTATTTGTCTTTCTCTGTCTGACTTACTTCACTTCGTATGACAATCTCTACGTTCATCCATGTTGCGGCAAATGGCATTTAATTCTTTTTTATGGCTGAGTAGTACTCCACTGTGTAAATGTACCACATCTTCTTTATCCGTTCATCTGTCTTTGAACATTTAGGTTTTTCCACTTCTTGACTGTTGCGAACCGTGCTGCTGTGGACACTGGGGTGCTTTGTGTCTTTCCGAATCAGAGTTTTCTCTGAATATACGCCCAGAAGTGGGATTGCCAGATCTTACAGTAGCTCTATTTTTAGTTTTTAAAAGAATCTCCATATTGTTTTCCATAGCTGACTGCACCAATGTACTTTCCCACCGACAGTGTAGGAGGGTTCCTTTTTCTCCACAGCCTGTCCAGCACTTGTTATGTGTGGACTTTTTGATGACAGCCATTCATCATTCATCATCGTACCTCGTTCATCACTGTCCTTGCCAGTGATACCTCATTTAGTTTTGAACCTGTGGAACTTTTTAAGACCTCAACTCACTAAATTAGAAGCTGAGGAGGTGTGGTCTATAACAGACATGTTTGCTGAAAATTTTCAGCAAAATTTCAGTGAGGAAACTGATCCTCACACTTGGCTTAGTAGCTGCCAGGGCTGGTCTACAGTCCTGGGTTCACTGACCGTGGGTTTGCTGTCTGCATGTCCACACACAGGGCACCTGGCTCCATTCATAGCCTGGTCCTCAGACCCTGGCGGTTATTGGGGGCAGGGCCCTCAATGGGCTCTGTCCTCAGAGAGCTGGGCCCCCAGGTTGACACCCTCCTCCACAAACTGAAAACCTCTATCTCAGAGGAACTTCCTTTTCAATTGGGGTGGGGGGTGGTTAATTCTTAAAATCAGTTTGTACTTTATAGTCAGAGATGCTATCCATGCACTAAAAATCTTAATGTTTTCCACTCATTGAAAAATAAGCTGGTTTGGCTTCCTTCAGGCTCATCTTGCCCTTTTCTAGACAGGAAAGCAGGATTGCAATCTTGGTGGGGGGGAGGGGGGCACTTGATTAAACCCCACCCCATGCTCTACCAAATCCATTTGACAAGGGACCTCTAGCCCCTCCCTCACTTCCTGTGGACATGTGTGTTTGTCTGACCTAACAGCAGGTGGCCACAGCGGGAGCCAAAGAGACCAGGTGAAATGGAGCTTCACTCCACCTGCTCTCATTAGCAAGCCTGGAATGGAGGCCTTTCAGCTCGGAGGCGGGGATTTCACCTCTTCATAACTCTGTGTTATGCTAACTAAACTTCTTCAGACAAAGTCCCTTGTTTGCTTAAGTGGTCATTTCTGCTGCTTGCCATGCAGACCGTAACACCCTGTCACCGTCCCCTGCATGTGTGCTCATCCTCTTAACATTCATCCTCAGTGTAATCAGCACCGAGTACTGATGATTCTACCGGTGAAGGAAGCCTCAGAGTCCTCATCCTGCCCTGCCTGGACCACCACGGCAGCCCCATGACTGGTCCCAACACCCAGCTCTCCTGCCTGCAACCCACCTTGCTCCTGTCACACACACAGCCATGCAGTCAGCCTAACCCAGACACTTGATGGCCCAACTTCCGGAGTCGCTGCCTTCCTTGAGGGCTCCTCATCATCAGCTGGACCAAACCCCCAGCACTGCAGGGCCTCAGGGCCCACTGTGATCTGCCCCACCTCCGGCTTGCCACTTCCTCTTCTCTCCCTATATCCTGCCCCGCCCATCATCAGGAAGTCAGCTTCAGTAACAATGCATGTGGTTCCCAAAACAAGAGAGGACCTTGACCTCCAGGCTTCAGTGCAGACTATTTCTTCAACTGGGAATTTTCCTCTCTTCTTGTTCACTTGGCAAGTTCTCACTCAAGCATTGAGATTCCAGTCAGATGGTGCTTCCTCCATGCAGCCTCCTCGGGTTTTCCCTTTGTGCTTTCTGTCTTCCTTCCACTCTGGAGCCCTGTGGGGTGGTCAAAATCTCACGCTCTGTGGTCAGACTACAGAGACATACATACTGATCCTGTTTCCTGATGGTCGCATCACCTGGCAGAGGTCACTTACCTCTCTTGACCTCAGTTGACCCACATGGATCATGTTTCTTTATAAGATTCCCTATGAGGACTGATCCACATTGAGCCTGTTGGCACCTAGGACAGAGGCTCAGTAAGTCCAGTATTTTACGGTCATTACCTCATTACCTCATACCCTGCACTGCTCACACCTGCATTTCTGCACTAAACTCTAGGCAACTCCTTTCCTATCAGAGGCTAGATCTTTCCACATATGTGTGCCCAGCACTCAGAGCTCTGGCACAACTTGCTTTGGGTAAATGCGTTGGCTCAATGCCCAGCTGCAGCAGAGCTTGGCTGGCTGATACTGGCAGGTTTTGAATGCACTTTGCACTTTGTTAAACCAGAAAAGGAAGACTCCCTGGGGCGAGTCTGAGAGACCCACTTATTGTGGTCTTTGCTGTCAGTAGAGACCTTCAAAATCACCATCAATGAAAGGCAAGCCGTGATGGTTTTGTTCTCAGTGATGCTTCCGAAGCTTTGCCCTTGAGAGCTGAGGGCAGAGGTGGGACTCACCACATCCTTGATGGCTGAGGAAGCGCCCAAGAGTCTGTTCAGGGAAATGGTCATGGTGGCAGGCTCTGGTCTCCATGGTGAGGGATGCCTGAGGGAAAGGGAACTGAAAAGGGCAGAGGTTTCTGACACCGCAGGCCCAGCTGGAGTCACTTTTCTCTGCTGGACTGGTGGGGGGCATCCTCCGTTAGGCCAGGTGCTTCCAGGCCCCTACCAGTGCAGTCATCAAGAGCTTGTGCCACAGCATCAGATGAAATTTCAGCTCCATCCCTTAAGAGGCATCTTACCTGTGAACCTGGGGACTTTCTAACATCTTCAAACCTCCGTATCCTCAGATGTAAAGTGGCTAAGTAAAGCCTCCTCTATGGGGCCACTGAGAGGATTGGTGTTCTACCACCTAAGCAAGATTTTCTGGTATTCCTGTCCTGTACAGAAAGTGCAAATGATGATTGTGATGAATATGCATTCTGAGACACTTACTATATTTTAACGCATATTCTAGATCCAGTGGGAAACTCCGAGCAGTTTGGAGAAAAAAAAGCAATATAACTTTTGGAGAATAGCAGCAAAAATTACAATCTACATGAGAAACAGAAGCTAATCCTTGAGTCCTTTTATGTTCCAGGCAGGATGCTAGGCACCTCATGTTTTGTCTTATTTCCTCGGCATCCAAGGGTTACACACCAAAGTGTTTGGAAGCTTCCTCTTCCAGAGATTCTCTGGAGGGGAGACCCAGACCACGCATCCAATGGGAGCAGATGAGCATCTGTATTTGAACATCTCTGTACATTGATCAGCAATAACGGGGTTAATGATGCTCTTATGCAAAGAGTCTCAATTATGTCTCAACATTAACACCCATTAAGATGAATGACAATGCATTATAAGTAGCGTTTCAATTTGAAATTGAAATTGTATCAATTAGCCTTTAAACTAGCCTAAATAAATTCCGTTTGTTAGCTCAAAAATGATTCAAATGCCATGGCTTTGAATAAGAGGTTTTTAAAAAGTTTTTTTTTTTATTCTCTTCTAAAAAGTCATATCTCTGCGTATAGTCTTTTAAGAGAGAAGAGGAACAGGGACCATAGTCAGTAAATTATTCCAGTTGATGAGGGGTGAGCAGCAGTTATAAGAAGGGTGATTTCCCAGAGGAGGAAAGAAGCGCAAAGAACGAGAGTCCCTCCCACTCCTGCCGAGGGAGAGAAATCTTAAACTCTGGGAAGCAGGGGCCTAGAAGTTCAGTGGGTCTTATGATGCCACAGCCTCTCAAAGCCGTCCTGGGTCCAGCCTTCAGTGCATCCTCCACCCCAGGCAGGACCGGGCAGGGCTGTGGCCCCGAAACTAGAAGGTATTCCTGTTCTCAGGTCCCATCCGGCCCCTCCTGCCGCTTCCCTCTGATGATGCACACGCCTGCCTCCCATCTGAGCTCAGGCACCTCTGAAGGCATCAGTACAGTTCTGTTCATCTCTCCAGCACCCCCAACCCCTTTACCTGGCAGACATGTGCTAACCACACGCGGTCGTGTAAATCAATACTCCATCCTTTAGCCAATGGGCCAGATCACTGACATGTACACATATTCAGTGCTTGCCTCTTGATGAAACTTCAAAAATATAATTCTTCAATAGCTCAGACCAGAACATTCCTCTCTGTATTCAAGCCCAGGGGTGGACTTTGGCAAAATGCAACCAAAATCCAGGGCTTCTGCCTGATGATCATGGGACTGGCACAGGGTTGGACATAAGGGTCACAAAGAGGAAAACGTTCAAGAATTACCAGCTCTGGCCCACTGCGGGCTGCAGGGGTGTGGTGCTCATGGGCTCCTGCTGCTGGAAATCCAGCTGCTTCTTCTGGTCCTGGAACGAGGAGCAGCGGAGCAGAGGGATGAGCCCCTTCCTTGTCTTCCTAGTTGCTGCCCTCGGTGTAGCTCGCCTGACCCTCAGCATGCCCGGGAAGTGGGACTAACACAGCCAGTGTGCAGAGGCGCTCATGTGTCCTGGCCCCACGCCGGGGTCATCACCACAGTACCCTCCTCCGACTCTCCATCACCAGCCCATCCACCCTGCTGAGGGTGACACTCCGCTCCTCTCTGCTGGCCCGGGGCCCTCGATGACTGCCAACGTTTAAGGAGGGGCAGTAGAGCATGCCACTCATGCCCTTGGCCCGAGTGTCTTGCCTCCCTCCACACACATACACACACACACTTTTTGAGAATAATGACTACAAAATTTTTATTAGGGATTAATAAGCCAGACAAAGGTCCATCTTGTCAAAACTATGGCTTTTCCAATAGTCTTGTATGGATGTGAGAGTTGGACCATAAAGAAAGCTGAGCACTGAAGAATTGATGGTTTTGAACTGTGGTGCTGGAGAAGAAGTTTGAGAGTCCCTTGGACTGCAAGGAGATCAAACCAGTCAATCCTAAAGGAAATCAGCCCTGAATATTCATTGGAAGGACTGATACTGAAGCTGAAGCTCCAATACTTTGGCCACCTGATTTGAAGAACTGACTTACCGGAAAAGACCCTGATACTGGAAAAGATTGAAGGCAGGGGGAGAAGGGGATGACAGAGGATAAGATGGTTGGATGGCATCATCAGCTCGATGGACATGAGTTTCAGCAAGCTTTGGGACGTGGTGATGGACAGAGAAGCTGGTGTGTTGCAGTCCATGGAGTCGTAAAGATTTGGACATGACTGAGCAACTTGAGAGTCCCTTGGACTGCAAGGAGATCCAACCAGTCCATTCTGAAGGAGATCAGCCCTGGGATTCCTTTGGAGGGAATGATGCTAAAGGTGAAACTCCAGTACTTTGGTCACCTCATGCAAAGAGTTGACTCATTGGGGAAGACTTTGATGCTGGGAGGGATTGGGGGCAGGAGGAGAAGGGGATGACAGAGGATGAGATGGCTGGATGGCATCACTGACTCGATGGACGTGAGTCTGAGTGAACTCCGGGAGTTGGTGATGGACAGGGAGGCCTGGCGTGCTGCGATTCATGGGGTCGCAAAGAGTCAGACATGACTGAGCGACTGAACTGAACTGAACTGAGTGGCTTGAAAAGACCCTGATGCTGGGAAAGATTGAGGGCAGGAGGAGAAGGGGACGACAGAGGATGAGATGGCTGGATGGCATCACCAACTCAATGGACATGGGTTTGGGTGAACTCCAGGAGTTGGTGATGGACAGAGAGGCCTGGCGTGCTGCAGTTCATGGGGTCACAAAGAGTCGGACACGACTGAGCAACTGAACTGAACTGAACTGAACTGAATAAGCCAGAGTCTCATGGTTGAAGTCCCATTAACTGCATGAGGTGCAAAGTAAACCAACTGCCTGACGGTTCTCTTTCCAGAATTTTTTCTAATTGCAGTATAGTTGATTTGGGCTTCTCTGGTGGCTCACTGTAAAGAGTCTGCCTGCAGTGCAGGAGGTACAGGTTCGATCCCTGCATCAGGAAGGTCCCCTGGAGGAGGGCATGGCAACCCACTCCAGTATTCTTGCCTGGAGAATCCCATAAGCAGAGAAGCCTGGTGGGCTACAGTCCATGTGGTCACAAAGAGTCGGACATAACTGAGCAACTAACACATACAGAGTTGATTTACAATGTTTCAGGTGTACAGCAAACATTTTTTTTTCCATTGTAGTTTATTACAGGAAATTGAGTAGAGTTCCCTATGCTAAACGCTAGGGCCTTGTTCATCTATTTTACACATAATAGTATGTATATGTTGAGCCCAAACTCCAAATTCATCCCTCTGCTCATCTTCCCCCTTCGATAATCATAAGCTTGTTTGTTGTGAGTCTGTTTCTGTTTTGGAGATAAGTTTGTGTTATATTTCTATATTTCATGTATAGCTGATGCCACGTGTCTTTTCCCTTCTGACTGACTTCACGCAGGATGATAATCTCTCAGTCCATTCTTGCCACTGCAAACGGTATGACTTCACTCTTCTTTATGACTGAGAAACACGCCAGTGTGTATCTGTGTCCCATCTTCTTTATTCATGTACCTGCATGCAATTCGAGAGGCTCTCGGGCCACTGAAGCCACCGTTAGGGAAGGACAGCCCCTCGAGTCTGTTGTGTTTTCTTCCCTGGAAGGTGCTGAGAGGTGCCTTGGGCCACAATCTGTCTCCATGTGGTGAAATTTTTTATCCTTTTGTAAAATTGTCTTATATCGGAACCCCCATAAGGCCTTTGTTTCTTAAACGTGTTATAGAATATTAATAAGCTCTAAGTAGCTTGTTTTTTTCAGGACAGGACCAACCAAGCCTCACTTCAAGACATTTGCTTCCTTTCTCCTTGGACTTCTTGTTTCTCTAGAGTCCCTGGGCCAGGCTGGAATCTCAGCTCCAGCACAGCTTGGCCTTCTATCCTTAAGCATATTTAGTTTTCAAATGATAGCTGATTTGAGGGGGGCATGGCAACCTACTCCAGTATTCTTGCTTGGAGAATTCCCATGAATGGAGGAGCCTGGCGGGCTATAGTCCATGGGGTCACAAAGAGTCAGACACGACTGAGCAACTGAGCAGAGCAGAGCACCTCACTGATTTACAATATTGTATTAGTTTCAGGTGTACAACATAGTGATTCAGTATTTTTTTTGGACTATACTCTGTTTAAAGTTATTATAAAACCATGGTTGCTTTTCTCTGTGCTAAACAATATATCCTTATTGTTTATCTCTTTTATTCATAGCAGTGCACCTCTTCATCCCATGCTCATAATGTGTCCTTCCCCACTTCCCCACTGGTAACCATAAGTTTGTTTTCTCTGTCTGTGAGTCTGTTTTGGTTTTTAATTTTTGAAAGGCTTGATTTCTTTGTCTATAAAAGAGGTACGCTACTAATGCCCATCTTGACAAACAAGACAACCCTGGAAAAGAGAAATCCTCACTAAGCAGAAGTGCGTGCTTTATGATGATGACACTTGCCTGAGCCCCATGGCCACAGCCCAGAGACAGTAACGCTGCAGCGGGAAGGATGGCGGGCTGAGCGGACACCCCTTGCTTCACGAGCACTGGTTATACGACCTCGACAAACAAGCTCCTCTCCAAGGAAGGGTGATGCCTCTCTCCAAGTGTCTTCCACCTTTGCTCTCTCCAAAGGCACCACGGAGCTGGGTCTGAGCAGGTTGTCTGTTAGCCATGCACATCTGAGGAAGACCCCACCTCAGGGAGCCCAGGCTTGTTTATGAGACAGGGACAGTGGTCCTCGCGTGCTCAGCACTGCTGGGGAGCCAACACAGTCTCTGGCATACGTGCCTGGCAGGTAGCACTCAGGTATGAGACATGATACATGAACCGGGGCGGTGTGAAATCTGTGAACCGTCTGCACGGCTCTATTTGTTTTGTGATGACATGACTATAGGACTGTCTGGTGCAGATGCAAAATGGAAAGAAAGAACAGTGAGTGTCCCCTCTTGGGAGAAGATCTAAGTCCCCACTGTTCCTCTTCCTGGGCTCCTACCCCCACCATTTCAAAGTGCACATGTGGCTTCATAGACCGCATGCTGGCGGAACAGAATGGATTTTATTTGCAGAGAGGGCTCAGTAATGTCTGGGGAAAGACATGTATGAGTATCCACATTGTGTAATCATGTGAAACAGTGAGAAGTTGAAGCTGTTGGTAAAAGTAAAGAACTCTGAAATTGGCCTCCCTTACTTAACAATTGAGTAGCCCCTTGGGACATCTGTTTTCTCTTTGGTAGAATGGGGCTCTGAGCACAGACTAGCTCATGGAGCTCCAGAAGAATTGGACGAGATACTGTGTGTGGATGTGCTTGGGAAACTGTGTTAGTCACTCAGTCATGTCCGACTCTGCGACCCCATGGACGGTAGCCCACCAGGATCCTCTGTCCATAGAATTCTCCAGGCAAGAATACAAGAGTAGGTAGCCATTCCTTTCTCCAGGGGATCTTCTGACCCAGGGATTGAACTCAGGTCTCCCACAGCGCAGGCAGACTTTTTACCACTGAATGGCCAGGGAAGCCTGGTAAACCATAAAGCTCTGTGCAAACGTAACAAGATATTACAGGTCCAACCTGGAAAATACTCTTGGAGGTTTCCTGGGATAGTAGCCTGGGGCAGGCGAGAGCCAGGAGGAGGCCATCCTCTTGTAGAAGAGAAGCCCTTGATTAAGCACCCACCCAATGCACACGCACAGGCTCCGACTCCCCCTGTCTGGAAGCAGACCTGTGTGCACCGGCTCTGTCCCGGCTCCCACCCCTCTGTGGGCGCCTGCCTTTCCCTCCAGCCACCGCCTGTGGCCGGTTGTCCTCTGGGCTTGCTGACTGCTCTGCGACCACATACAGAGAGGATCCCTGTCTGCTGGCCTGTCCCCCTCAGAGGTGGATGCTGAAGTTGGGCCCAATGAAGAGTGTGGGGGTGAGGGCACCAGGGGGTGCTACTCCTCCCCGGGACTGGAGCCAGAGGACAGATGTCCCTCCTCTGTGACCCCAGGAGCAAAATCCAGGGTGCATCCCACAATCCCCTCCAAAGGCCCTGACTGGATGGAGCCCAGCCCCCCAGCAGGGACTTTGTCCCCTCTCTCTTCCCATCCAAAATCCAAGGGACGACTCCCTGCCCACCGGCCCTTACCCCCCTCTCCGTGTTGCTGGGAACCCAGGCTTCATCTCTGAGCCAGGGGGCTGCCCCCAAAGAGGACTCGGCAGCCCCCCTTCCATGGCGCTGCTGGCTCCCCATGAGCTCAGCAGGGTCAGAGCTTGATGGAGCTTCCACACGACTCGCTGAGGAGGCAGCTCAGAAAGGAACACAACTCGGCTGGAGCTTTTGCATCCTTGCCTCCACACTGGAGGCAGGAGTCTGGCAGAACGAGCAGTGCTGAGGAGTTAGAAAGTAAGGCTGAAAAACCAGCTCCATGAGTGACCTCTGGGTGAATCTGGGCGGGTCACTTCAGCTCCCTAAGCCTCACTGCTTCCACCTGTGAAACTGGGAAAATAGCCCCAGCTCATTTGCACACACAGTGATGGCCACATTAGATGACCGGGCAGAGCTGTCGCCTGACGACTGGTGAGTCTGATGAGGACAAATAGCGTCCGTTTTACCCAGTGCTTTCTGAATTTGCTCTCTGTATAAGGATGGAGAGTCTCTCCTGTATAATCCTTTTCCTTGATATCTTAAGGCAGTAAGAAAAAAAA
>NW_024070202.1:6171415-6330080 GCF_014754425.2 Oryx dammah | reverse complement strand
CCAGGCGGGTAACTCTAAAGCTACGGCGTGAACCTGTCTAACCATAAATACAATTTGACAAACTATTTCCAAGCAGCCAGTAACACGAGAAGGGAGGCAGCCCTCGCTTCTCATCTCAGTGAGTCTCATGCGTCCTTTCAACGTCCCGGGCAGAGCCCAGGGAAATGGTATGATTTTGCGTAGATTTCAGACAATAAAAACCAATCATCCACCTGGGCACCGATTTTCAGACTCGCCTCCTTTCTTTGCTGCTTAGAAGAGTCATGGCCGTTATGAGATGGATGGTGCCGGTCCGGAACAAAAAACCCCAGAACCTGCAACTGGTGTACACGATGTCGTTTGTACCAAGAGCTTGATGGGGACTTGGTTTCTCATTATAAGGCCACTGAACTGAATAAGGGAGGGACATCATCAGAGGATAGAGATGAAGGCAAACAATAACAGAACTTTAAAAATAATTTGTACTGAAATATAGTTGATTTATAATGCTGTGTTAGGTTCAGGTATACAGCAAAGTGAATCAGTTATACGTATACATACATTCCACTCGTTTTAGAATCCTTTTCCCATATAGGTCTTACAGAGGATTGAGTAGAGTTCCCTGTACTATTCAGCAAGTCCTTACTAATTATCTATTTTATATACAGTAGTGTGTATATGTCAATCCCAATCTCCCAATTCTTCCCATCCCTTCTAACCCTCTGGTAACCATCAGTTTGCTTTCTACTTCTGTGACTGTATTACTGATATGTAAATAAGTTCTTTTGGACCATTATTTTTTAGATTCCACATAATAACAGCATTAAAACTTTGCTAAAAATTTTAGAATACCCCCAGATAATTCCTTCATGTGATATACAGAAAGTGCCAGGGCATTGCCTTTTCATCACTTTTTCTACAGGTTGTGAGCAACAAGGAGCCATTAGCTGTGTCTGGAGAAGTCAGCTATTTTTACCTACTGCAGTGAAAAACAGTTTTCTCTCTTGATATCTGTATGTGATTTTTTGTGAAAAAAATAAAATCAGTTTTTTTAATCATTTGCCTAAAGTCAAATGAAAGATCACTCTATCTTTTCCTGCCGTTTGAGAGATTTAACTCAAATGACTATACTTGTCTATTTAACAGACATCCTTTCCAAGGTGGATGTCTGCTTCCGCCACACAAAGTTGTGGTAGAAGTAATTAAATGAATACAAATTTAAAACCAGGTGTTCGCTGTTTAAACACTGGTACACCTGATGTGTAGGGAAAATTAAGCTGTCTTGTTGGTGCCCTCTTCCTGGCTTCTGCCGTTCCGGCCACCTCTGTTGCCATCTCACACTCTTGTGGTACTATTCCTGGTGTCTCCCTGATTGGGGTCCCATGAACATCACCCGTGCAGAGGTACGCCCGCCCTGTTTCTCTGACCGCCTTGCATTGCAGCTCCTCAGCGCAGCCCCAGCTCCCCACCACCTCCGCCGTGCAGAACACTCAGTAGAGACATCTCCTTCAACTTGGCAGTTCCTTCCACGCTCTCCAGAGCTTGACCAGGAGCGAGAGATTTCCACAGGGGTGTTTTATGGCAGCCAATGCATATAGTACATGTAATGTCTCAAGGGGTGAAACTCTAACTATGATTCTTCATTTGTTTAATGGGTCTCATGTAAAGCCAGGCTGTGGAATGGGGTACAGGACAGGGCTCTTTAGGGAATGAGGAAAGACTCAGAGATGGGGCAGGGGCGGGACAGAACCACAGATGGTCGTGACTGTCCTTCCCTAGCATCTAAGCCACCAACACACCTGAAGCATTCAAAGAGCAGCCTCCAGCTTCAGGCAACAAGACACCGCAGGGTAGCCTGTGCTTCATCCACAGTCACAGACAAACCCTACGAAGGGGAACAGTATTTCATGCTGCCCAGGAATGCCCTACCTTTTCCCCACAGCTACTGAAATCCTCTCTGTCCTTCTAACACTTGTTCAAACTCCAAGTCCCAGAAATACTTCCCCAGATTTCCACAGCTGGCTCTGTAGTTCTTGGAACAGCAAGGCATCATGCACTCCATCAGCTCAGGATGTGTAACAGACGCCACGGACTGGAGCCTAAACCACAAGCATTTCTCTCTCCTGGTCCTGGATGCTGGACATCCAAGGTCAGAACACCAGAAGATTTGGTGTCTGGCGGAGGCCTGCTTCCCGCTTCATGAGAGTGTAAAAGCGCTGGTCGCTCAGTCATGTCTGACTCTCTGTGACCCCATGGGCTGTAGCCCACCAGGCTCCTCTGTCCACGGGATTCTCCAGGCAAGCAGACTGGAGTGGATAACCATGGTTAAGACGCCAAGCTTCCACTGCAGGGGGTACAGATTCGATCCCTGGTCAGGGAACTAGGGTCCCAGGTGCTGCGTGGCACAGCCAAAAACGAAACAAAGCAAACAAACCAAAACATAGAAGAGATGAAGGGCCAGTATGTGCTTGACGGGGAAGAACCTCAAGAACACTGTGCTAAGTGAAAGAAGCCAGACAGAAAAGTCTACGCATTACATGGCTCTGTTTTTATTAAATGTGCAGATTAGGCAAACCTATAGAGATGTAGACTATTGTCTGCCAGGGGCTTGGGGAGGTGAGTTGGGGTGGGGGGTATGGTGATTACTAGCAGGTACAAAGTTTCTTTTTCGAGTGATGAAATACGTTAGTTCATGGTGATAGCTGCACAGTTCTGTGAATATATTAAAAAACACTAAATGGTAGTTTCAATGGGTGAATTTTATTGTATGGAATAATATCTCAATAAAGCTGTGAAAACTTGAATAGAGAAGAAAAGTAAAAGAGAAACGTCATACTTATTTATGGCCTGAGCAATGGCATAGATCTGTTTAATGAGATAGGAATACCCATTTACTGGTGGTGAGAGCTAAGAGCTTGGCCGTGACCATGACAGGATGGAAAGACACCCACACAGACAAGCTGAGCATGAGGGTGGAGGTGAAAGCCTGGATCTTCAGGGAGTGGCCAGACCAGCAGAAACAGAATTAGGGTAAAGAGTGCAAGCCTGATGTTCGAATCCACAGAGCTGGATGAGGTTCAGGTCAGGGCAGGTGAACAAGAAAGAAGCCTAGATCAGGCTTGTTGGGCCCAGCAATGTCTCAACAGTAAGCAGAGAGACAGAAAGGAAGCAGAGATCAGAGGAAGAAAATAGAGTAAATGTCCCCAGAGGCCTGCAGGAGAAGCAGATTTAAAAAGGAAATGGTGCTGAACAGTGGCCGGAGGTTGAATTAGATAAGCTCTGAATGTGTCTTTTGGGTTGTGGCCTGGAGCTCCTCAGTGCCCCGGCAAGAGCTGCAGGGGCTAGGGGGCTGGCTGGAAAGCACAGCAGGGCTGGATACCCAGGAACCTTCCTGCAGGGAGTTTGATTGGACAACCAGGAGGAAAAGGGTGCAGGAGCAGGAGAGGGGATATGAGACCAAGCGAGGGATTGTTTTCTTCTTCTTTTAGGATGCCAGATCCTAAAACATGTATGTATGTGCATATCCATGATTTAAGAGAAGAGTATGTGTGTGGCAGAATTTCTTTTTCCTCAAGAGATCTAGTCTTTGCTCTGAAGACCTTCAACTGATTATATGAGGCCCACCCACAAATGGAGGGCAATCTGCTTAATTCAGTGTCTGCAGATTTCAATGTCGATCTCATCTAAAATACAAACAAACAAAAACCCTTCTTAACAACATCCAGAGTGGTTGTTTGGCCAAAGACTGGCCTCGGGAACCTAGCCAAGTTGACACATAAGATTAGCCATCACGCCAAGTAGATTAGACATTCAGTCTTGGTGTGGGTGGATGTGGGGGGACCCACTGATGTGGGTGGACCTGTCAGCTGGCTGAGGCCATTTTGCTAATATTTAGTATGGGGTAGGGCCTCCCTAATGGCAACCCACTCCAGTACTCTTGCCTGGAAAATCCCATGGACGGAGGAGCCTGGTAGGCTGCAGTCCACAGGGTCGCACAGAGTCGGACACAACTGAAGCGACTTAGCAGCAGTAGCAGCAGGGCCTCCCTGATAGCTCAGTTGATAAAGCATCTGCCTGCAATGCAGGAGACCCTGGTTCAATTTCTGGGTCGGGAAGATCCGCTGGAAAAGGGATAGGCTACACACTCCAGTATCCTTGGGCTTCCCTTGTGGCTCAGCTGGTAAAGAATCCACCAGCAATATGGGAGGCCTGGGTTTGATCCATGTGTTGGGAAGATCCCCTGGAGAAGGGAAAGGCTACCCACTTGGGTATTCTGGCCTGGAGAATTCCATGGACTATGGGTCTCAAATAGTCAAACACGACTGAGAGACTATCATTTTCACTTTAGTATGGGGTAAATTCCAATCCAGACCAGGCTGGCCCTTTCCCTTCCCCTGGGGTCTTTGCCTACACACCCCCACCTCTCCATTCTCAGGGCTTCCCTCTGGCCTTGGGGGTCTCTTTGTTTCTGGATCACATGTATCTTCCCAGGATATGCTCTTAAGCTTGCTTCTTTGCCAGAGTTACATGTGAATAGATCTTAGATTGAGGACAAACTGACATCCAATTTATAATGAATTTCTTCTAGAACTGCACTAAAATGGGAGAATTTAAGTGTCACCTGACCACCTCTGGGGCTTCCCTAGTGACTCAACTGTAAAGAATCTGCCTGCAATGCAGGAGACATAGGCTTGACCCCTGGTTCAGGACGATCCCTTGGAAGAGGAAATGGCAACTCGCTCCAGTGTTTTTGCTGGGAAAATTCTATGGACAGAGGAGCCTGGAGGGCTATGGGGTTGCAAAGAGTTGGACCCCACTGAGCAGGCACACGCAGGAAATGGTGTGTGACCACCCCCAGCGTCCCTGCCTTTCCCACCATCGTCACAGTCAGCTCCAGGCTGCCCTACCCTCCAAACAGCCTCCCAAGGAGCTCTCACTTCCCCGCATTCATCCTGGTGGGGGCTGTCAGCTCCTGTCATGCCTCCAGTTTTCTAGAAGCCTCCAGCTAGCTCTTGATGAGATCACTATCAGAGCTTATCCTTTTTAAGCTCAAATCACAGCTACACTCAAGACTGTTACCTCTAACGACTCTCTTCAGGTTTGAGGCTAACACAGGGGATTACTGTGTAGAAAGGAGGCATATCAGCTAGTCCTGCTCCTGGCATCACTCAGATGCTCCTCCTGCAGCCCCTCCTGAACTCAGTTCAGCTGCCATGGTGCTGGGGTTCCCCCTTCTTCCTCAGGATGTCCCCCCAGACTCCAGCTCCATCGTTGCCTCCAGCCACAGGCGCAGAACACAAGTGGATTGTGTCAGTCAGAAGCCGCTATGCAACCAAAAGGACCATCAGATCGCTCTGCACCCAAGAACAGAGAAAGAACCTTCCGCCAGACTGATTCAACCCCCTGAGACTGTCTCTAAGTAAAAATAGCTTATTCGTCTTTGAACCAGCTGGTCAACAAGGCCTGTAGACTGTGCTCCCTAGTCACAGGAGAAGCTAGGCCCTGGGAACCCAGCACCGCAGACACGTAGCCAGGGCAAGAGGCAGGGAGGTTACTGGAGGCTCAGTGTCGGTGAGTCACACCATCGAGCCAGACCCAAGTGGGTGACAGATCCCGGTCCCTGTGACTCACCGCCCTCCGTGGGCACAGGGCACCGCCTGCCCACCTTGGTGGGCGTATGCAAATGACGGGCCATGACTCATGGAGGTGCTGCCATCAGCCTGGGCACTTAGTTGTCCAGAGATATGTGGCGTTCCGGTTCTAATTTCTTTTCTGAGCTTAACATGTTGCTGGATATGTAAATACAGTTTGAAAACCTTACATGTAATTTCCAAATCGCTGAGAACATATTTGAATCACAGAATAAGAAAACAAGACAGAATGTATCTATTGTATCTTTATAACTAAGAGTATATAGATTGACTGATGTAGAAAACAAACCTATGGTTACTGGGGTGGGAGGGAGGGATAAACTGGGAGATTGGGATTAAGATATATATATAGCTATATACAAAATGGATAACTAGTAATAATAAGGACCTACTGCAGAGCACAGGGACCTCAACTCAAGACTCTGTAAAGTCCTATATGGGAAAAAAAATCTTAAAAAGAGTGGATATATGTATATGTATAACTGATTCACTTTACTGTACACCCGAAACTAATATAGCATTGTAAATCAACTATACTCCAATTTAAAAAGAAGTCTTTTTCCTATTTTGCTTTTCACAGAAAGAGAATTTGATGAGCCTGCCATGAAGCACAGTTCATAGTTATTAAAACTGACTGTAAGGGAGAAAACATGAGCTGAAATTTCTCTCCTGATCTTCCACTCTTAATGAGTAGCCATGAGCAAATGTAATTACAACCTTGCCACCAGTAATGCTATGCCTGTAGGACATAGTTTTCTGGGATGAAATGATGAATCCCCCCGTTCAAATCTGTTAACTGCCAGGCATCTCTTTACAATGGACGTGTGCTGTAAGAAAACCTAACTTAACCCGAGGAGCCCCCTCCTCACTCTGAACTGCAACCTCTTGTCCCTTACATCCTTTGCCTCCTGTTTCTCCAGCCTCAGATCTCAACCATGCCAACCTTTCTTTCTGAACTTCAAAATCCACATTTTATTTAACTTTTGGTGCATGGAGAACAGTGTCTATTGGCAACAATGACCCTCGTTCGTCCATTCTTCTGTTGACTCTCAAACAGTAAGAAAATAATACGAAGTAACACGTTCAAATCTTAACCTCTATAGTTCCTCATTTTCTGCTTCAGCTTCACATTTTCTTTCCCCTGAGACTTGCAAAGACCTTTTCCTTTCATTGTTTGGCTGTAACTCATGTTTTCCTCTCCCGAACTCCCAAACGTGTCACCAGCGTGCTGGGCATTTTGTGCGCCTGATCTCTTCTAGGTTTAAGGAGACATGTGGATAGCTCACGGTGGGGCGTGGTAGGAGGAGCTCTGGGCACGTGCTGGGGGAGTTGGAGAGGGAGGGGAGATGCTATGATCTCTCATGGACCCTGTGGTCAGGGCCCCAGAAGGTGGGAAGGATGCAGACATATGAAGGGTCAGCACGAGGCAAAGGGGCGAGCCGGGAGGGGCAGGCCTGTCCAGATGTGAGGGCGGCAGGTGTGGCTGCGGGAGACGAGGCGGGACGCCCAAGAGGGCGGGAGTCCGAACCTGAAGCCACTGGGATGCTTTCTGCTGGATGGAGGAATTCAAACATTCCCCTGTTACGGTAAGAGCGCCGATCTTTCTTGTGAAACACAGGGGCTTGAAGAAAGTGTCACTGGGGGAGTTATGTGTGTGTTCACATTTGTTGACTATTAGCTGGGGGATGCTGGATCAATTTACTCACCTTCTCTGTGCCCCCAGGTGGGGGTGAGACAGAGGTATGAACATGCATTTCACAGGGTGACATGTGTGTGAAATAGGAGGACACAGGCAAGTGCCAGCAGAATGCCCGGTAAATCTCTCTGCCCAGCCCAGCCTCCGTGCCCGGGCCATGCTGCCTGATACCAAATTGCACTGAGGAAAGAACGTGAGGGTTAGCCTAGATAAGCCAGTACGGAGATCAGATGTCACTTCTGAGGGTTTTTTAACTGAGTGGAACTTCTTTTGATGCAGGAAAACAAGGTAAAAATTTCCCAAGGGGTTTCTACAAGATTTCCAGCACTTCCTAAATTAGCCCCAACCAGTAAAACCACGAGCAAAGACCTCCTGGCAGGGCTGGCACGGCCATTTCCAGGCCCAACCGAAAGCAGGAAGCCTTGAGACAAGTCATAACTCATCTCTTCAGTTGGCTTCCAAAATTATCCACATTTAGATCCCTGGGCATTTGCACCAAACGTCAGGAAGTATTCTGATTTTATCTGTTTCAGGTTATTGACTTGTTTTTGATCAAACCAATTTCAGATTCCTTTCTAGCCACTGGTAATAGTTTCACCTCTGCCTCATCAGCAATGCACGCTGAGCACAGATCCCCATGACAAGCTGTTTCCTGCAAATGGCAAGAGCCCCTCTAAGCCTGAGCTGGTGTGTGGTGAACCAGGGAAAGGAGTGAAAGAAAACCCTTCCCTTTGGATTCAGAGCCCTGAGCGCCATTCCCAGCCCTGCAGCTATTTGCGGGCTGACCTCAAGTAAAGTGTTGAAATGTGCTAAGTCTTCATTTCCTGTTCTACTAAACAAAGAAGCCCTGCGTTATCCATTAGGATAACCACTATTAAAAAAGAAAGTGTTGGTGAAGATGGGGAGGATATGGAGGGACTGGAAGCCTTCGTTGCTGATGGGGATATAAAATGGTGCGGTTACTCTGTGAGAAGGTACAGCCATTTCTCAGAAGATCAAGCAGAGAATCAAGGATGATCAAGGGCTAACCACGTGTGGATATATGCTCCAAAGAATTAGAAGGACAGTCTCAAAAATTATTTGTTGATCCATGTTCATAGCAGCATTATTCATAACAACCAAAAGGTAGAAATAACTCAAGTGTCCCTTGATGGGTGAATAGATAAACAAATGTGAGATATATATAGATATGTGTGTGTGTGTGTATACGTATATAACAAATTGTGTTCATCCTTAAAAAGGAAGGGAATTCTGACAGTGCTACAACGTGGATGGACTTTGAGGACATTATGCTCAGGGAAATGTCTGATGCAAAAAACAAATTCTGTATGATTACATCATATGAAGCATTTAGTCAAATTCATAGAGTCAGAAAGGAGAATAGAGGGTGCCAGGGCTGGTGGAGGGATAGAGGATAGGGCCTTAGTGTTGAATGGGGACAGAGTTTCGGAGGAAGTCCTGGCAGCATCCTGGCAGCATGGTGGCAGCAGCTGTACAGCACTGTGAATGTGCTTCATGCCGTGGAAATGTATGCGTGTGTGTGCTCAATTGCTCAGTCGTGCGTGACTCCTTGTGAGCCCGTGAACTGTAGCCCCTCAGTCTCCCCAGTCCATGCAATTTTCCAGAGAATACTGGAGTGGGTTGCCATGCCCTCCTCCAGGGGATCTCCTGACCCAGGGATAGGACCCGTGTCTCCTGCACTGACAGGCAGATTCTTTAAAACCGAGTTACCTGGAAAGCCCATGAAAATGTGTGGAAGTTTCTTAAAAAACTAAAAACTGAACTACCATATGATCCAGCAATCCCACTCCCGGACAGGCTGCTGCTAGGTCGCTCCAGTCGTGTCCAACTCTGTGCGACCCCATAGACAGCAGCCCACCAGGCTCCCCCGTCCCTGGGACCCTCAGGCAGGAGTACTGGAGTGGGCTGCCATTGAGAAAGCTCTAATTTGAAAAGATATATGCACCCCTGGGCTTCTCAGGTTGGCACTAATGGTGGGAAATCTGCTTGCCAGTGTAGAAGACGCAGGTTCTATTGCTGGGACCCCCTGGAGGAGGGCAAGGCAAGCAATCCACTCCAGTATTCTTGCCTGGAGAATCCCAGGGACAGAGGAGCCTGGCGGGCTACAACCTACAGGGTCGCAAAGAGTTGGACATGAATGGAGAAACTGGGCACACACGCACAATTGCACTTCTATGTTCAAAGCAGCAATTTTCACAATAGCCAGTATATGGAAACTACCTAAATCGCCATCAGCTGATGGATGAATGGAGAAGATACGGTACACATACATGATGAAATACTACCCAGCCACAGAAAGGAATGAAATAACACCATTGGCAGCAACACAGATGACCTAGAGATTACCGTACTAACTGAAGTAAGTCAGAAAGAGAAAGACAAACATTCATATGGCATCACTTACAAGCAGAGTCTAAAATATATATATATAAATAAACTCATTTACAAAACAGTAATGGACTCACTGACATAGAAAAAAGACTTGTGGTTATCAAAGAGGAAAGGGTATTATAGGGAGGGATAAATTAGGAGTCTGCGATTGACATAGACACACTACAGCATATAAGATAGACATCAAGGTCCAACTATATAGCACAGGGAGCTATACGCAATATTTTATCATAACATAAGGGAAATGAATCAGAAACATATATATATATATATATAAAATCTGAAATATATAAACATATATGAGTCTCTGTGCTGTACACCTGAAACATGATATTGTCAAGCAACAATACTTCAAATAATAAAAATGTTAAATAGTAATTTTATGTTACAGGTATTTTACCAGAAAAAATTTTAATGGAAAAGCTCCTTTTTTTCATAAACAGTGTTTAGCCATTACGATTCTTCTGTTTGAGAAGCCCTGCTCTAGTCCACCCCAGATTCTAGGCAGAGCACACACAGACAGTCAAGGCGGTCACAGAACACGCTGTCTAGCTGACCTGGCAGACCTCAGTGTACAGAGAGTTCTGGCTCTGTCTTCAGTGTGCAAACCTTCTCCGGCAGGTGTCGGGTTGCAGTGTTCCAGTGCCTGAAGGTCGCTCCAGCCTGTGCACAACTGGACCTGCAGTTTTCTAGCTTCTCTGGGAGGGAAACTTAAGGCTGGAGACCAGATCCTCCTTCACAGGGAGCCCTTCCACTGAGAGTCTGGAGCAGACAGTCTGAGAGATGATGGTGACTGGCAGGCTGCCTCCCCATTTTTCCTCAGCTATGTTCTTGTATTGTGCTATTCTTTCTCTCTTTTCCTGCTCCTCTTGTGTTTTGTTGAATGATTCTGCCTCCTGCAGTTCTTTGATCAAAGACCAGCAAGTTGAGTGGGGAATGTTTCCATCTTTATCAAATAGATTTAGTTAAGATAGAGAGCAAAGAAATGCTAGGTAGCGCTTGGTGCCACGGAGGAAAGGGCCATCCTGTGAGGGGAAACACCCTTTGAAGTGAAGACTTGAGATCATAGAATTGCCAGATTGTCGATCCAAAGGCAATGCCTCCATTTCCCTTTGGAAAATGTCAAATCCTTTAGAGGCTGGCGGAGACTCACAGAGATTTAGAAAAGTGTGGATATTTTCCAGGGGGATGAAATCAAATGGCATACTTTCTCTTTGAATTATCAGATAATTCCTTCACTTCTGTTCAAATCCCATAGGCGTACAGACTTTACACAGTCACTCTGCAGGGTCACAAGTCATTAAGCCGTTTGTTACTAGAACAGAGATGATCAAACTTCCTGCAAATACTTGGGAATGTTGCTGCCAGTATTTTCTCCTGTGCAAGAGTGGAGGTGGCTGTAAGAACCCTGGGTCAAACGCCATGAACCCCACCTACCCCCCTCTTGCATCCCCCACCTGATTAAGGGCTCCCTAGATTAAGGCATAAAAGGTTTTTATTCTTTAAGTAATTTATTGATTTTAATTGGAGAATAATTACTTTATAATACTGTGATGGTTTCTGCCATACATCAACAAGAATCGGCCATAGTTATACACGTGTTCCCTCTCTCCCAAACCTCCCCACCTCCCTCCTCACTCCACCTTTCCAGGTTGTCACAGAGCTCTGACTTTGGGTTCCCTGAGTCATTCATCGGGTGCTGACTTTCCTTCATTCTCCCTCTTCCTCCCTGACCAGGCGATGGATTGAATCCTCCCACCATCAGCCACATGCTTAGACCTGCTTCAACCTCTTCCCATGGCCTACAACCTGCAATGTTAGCTGACAACTTCACTGAAATCTTGTCTCCCTTGGATTTCTTCAAGTTGCTAAACTTGAGGACAGCTTGTTACCCAGCAGAAGAACAGTAGCTCCCAACACCACCAGTGTTTTCTTCTATTACATCCTCAAATTGTGTAGCTCTGCAGAACAGCTAAGAGTGTGGGTCTCAGTCACGGTATTTTTTGACTCACAAGAGTTTTTAGTTCTTGTTCAGTAAAGTCAACAGAACCAAGCCCATCCCTTCTTCATTGGGGTCCTGGAGGCCTGGTGCCTTCCTTGACTCCCCGTTTCCTGTGACCAGATGGAGCAGACCTGGACAGGAGCCCGTGTTTCTAGAACTTAATGCGCTGTCTGACTTCATCTCTGTGGTTGGTGACAAGTGAGTGAAACCAGGTGAGTGCAGGATGCAGGCCAGGTAGACAGTGCAAACATTAGCTCTTCTGCCACTTACTGCCTTTGCGCCATCTCTGGGAGGCTCAGTTTCCTAATCTGTGAAATGGACAAATAAGAGCCTTGCAGGTTGTTGTGAGAATGAGATGAAATGATGCAGGGCGAGGTGCTAGTGTGAAGGACATGATGTTGCTGTGACTTACTGATGCGTAACCAACCTCCCCAAAGCTCAGCAGCTTCAGACGCCAATGAGTAAGATTCCTGAGGGCCATGAGAATGGGCTGCAGCTCCGATCATCTGGCCTAATCTCATCCGTTCAGCTGCCTTCAGTGTGAGTTCAGCAGGGCTGGGCTCACATGCTGGGTAGTTGGTCTTGACCTTGGTTCTTCTTGTGTGACCGCTTGGCCTCCAGAAGACAAGATAGGCCTTCCTAGCTGGTGGTCTCAGGGCAGAGTTTCAAAGGGTCAAAAGCAAAACCGCCGGATCTCCAGAGGTTTAGACCCTGAACTTGCAAAATCCCGTTTCCATCAATTGTATCAACACTAGTCACAGCTCCAGATGACAGGGCTCGGAGATCCACACCCCTTTTGGATGGAAGAGCCACAGAATCACATTGTCAGGAGATACCGGTATACTTTAGCAGGAAGCTCTGCCCATGTGGCTCAAGCAGTAAAGAATCTGCTTACGCATGTACACCCGTGGTGGATTCATATCAATGTATGGCAAAAACAATACAGAATTGTAAAGTAAAATTAAAAATAAATAAATAAATAAATAAAAAGAAAAAATAAAATAAAAAAATAAAGAATGTATGCTTTATGAAGGAAAAAAAAAAAAAAGAATCTGCTTGCAATGCAGGACACACAGGAGAAGTGGGTTTGATCCCTGGGTCAGGAAGATCCCCTAGAGGAGGAAATGGCAACACACTCCAGCATTCTTGCCTGGGAAATCCCATGGACAGAGGAGCCTGGTGGGCTACAAAGAATGGGGTCACAAAGAATCAAGTACAACTGAGGACACACACACTGCCCATATTCTGCAGGCTCCCACAAGCGTGCAGGAACCTGTATCTGTACAATCACCCCCACCCCGGGGTTCCCAGGCAGGCATTAGAATAAAGCTCTGGAGCCCGGTGACCCAGGTCTGCTCCCCCCATGGCAGAGTTCTCTGTGAGGCCTCAGCATGGTTACTTAGCCCCTCTAAGTTTTTCTTTTTTTATCTGAAGTTCTTTTCATGCTTCCACTGTCTTCAACCCTTATACTTTCACCCTGAATGTGATTTCACAGTCCAACTTCAAAAATCAACATAGCAGAGACAAGTGGTAATGTCCACAAATGCCTCCGGAAGCCTGGGCCCAGGGCCCCCGGAGCCCCCCACGCAGCCTCAGCAGAGCCCCACGTGGGTAGGACCCTCTGGGCCATGTGGACTGTCTCCCTTCCACTTTTGGTTTCCTCCACCTCAACCTGTAACATCACTCCTACCGCTGTGACGGTTAAGTGAGGACAGGTCCAGCAAGTAGGAACAGTTGCAGAGATGAGAACCAGAGCCACGGAACGAGAAAGCAGGGGTCTGTTTCTGTTGTATCTCTCAAATGGTCCATTCATTACCCCTGGACCTGAGCAATCCAGAAACATCCTCCTCATTGAAGCTGAGGGAGAGGAAGTGAAAACTCAGGAGGAGCTGGGAACATCCTGGGCTGGAGGCCACCTCCTAAGGTTGGGGCAGAGGACTTTTTCATTTACTCAGCAAACACTAAGCATCCGTGGCAGCTCAGGCGCTGCTCTGGGTGCAGACACCCCCATCTGGGAAGAGCCCCTGCTCTCTTTGCACATCCTCTGAAGGAGCATTGGACAGCCCACCTCACGTTTCACGCAGCTGTCTACTAATCTCCCCCAGGACAGAAACCACCCAGGGCTCACTGTGCTTTCTCCCATGGGGCCCCCAGGGGTTGGGCGGGGGACTGCAGCCTAGCAGCCCCCGGCCCGAGCTCATGACTTCTTGCAGATCCTCAAAGAGGCCACTCTGCTTCCTGCCCCTGAAACTGAGCCTCGGCACCTCTGTCGGGGCCAACCCTCCTCTACCTGCAACTGAAGTGGCTCTCCTCTGTCTCAAGCTCTCTTCCCCCTTCTTTGGGCAAGCCCATCTGAGCCCAGGCTAGGCGAGTTTCTTAGCTCCCTGTTGTCATGTACAAGGTAGCATTCTCCACGTCACCTCACACCCATCACGTGATATTATGGTGATTTTCCATCTCCCTCTCTGAGAATAGAAACCATAGAGGCTTCATCTTAACATCCTGCCCCCGCCCCGGGTACAATCCTTGGCGGTGGATGCTCAATGAGTACTTGATGAGCAAGTGAACGAATGAAAGATGGTGGTGTGCAGATATCCTACGAGCCTGCAGGTGGCCAAGTGAAGTCCCAGGACAAGCTCTCACACGGGAGTAGGGTCCTTCCCAAGATACTCGGCACACCTTCGTCTTCTCCTCCTTCATGTCCTCAACCTGGAGCCTCGTGACTTTGCCTCCGTTCTGAGAGTCCTTCCTGTTATTTCTCCCAGAATGACTGGGGACACTCCTGTGAGTGTTCTCCTAGCCCCTCAGATACTCCACACCCAAAAGCCAGGTCCCATCCATGCCTTGCATAATGCAAGATTCTACACTGGGGATCTTGGGCATCTTAACGGCCACCTGGTCCCGGGTCACAGGTGAGGACCCGGGAAGATCAGGGAAGCTGCGTCAGAAGCAGGAGCATGAACTCGCAAAGAGACACCTTCACCCAGACAACACACAGACGTGGCTTCCTGTGGGCTGCTGACCTGGACAGCTTGCCTGGGCTGATGGCAGGGCTGGCTTTTAGGAGAACTCGACGCCCATGTTTGAGGGGTCAGGTCGTCACTGCAAGGGCCGAGGATGAGGACACACGGTCACCATCTGCTGGAATGAAGGTCCTGATGGGAGAATGCTGACAGCCCAGAGGGGTGCTGCTGGCGGCCAGTGCTTCCTTGTTCCGTGAATGATTAGAGACATGAGGAAACGTAAACCAGCTGAAGTGGCTGGTCGAGCCTGGTATTTAATACACATTTTTAAATGATTTGTTTTGGCTGATGGGCAATCAGTGCTTTTGAAGGCCTGGAGCCGAATTCAACCCAGACCACTCTACTCCCACTAGAGGTTCCTCGGTACAGACACCCTCAGCTCCAGCGCGCTCCTCCCGCAGGAGCTGTCTGTGGGAAGCATACATCTGGGTTTGGTGGGAGGTGGGAGAGGAAAGCAAGGGAAGGAGATTCTGGCCCTCTCACCCTAGAGGAAGCCTTCTTCTCCTAAGATTGGGGAAGGAATGATTGCACCAACCTGAGATCAGAATTACCTTGCCGGAGCTGAGCCTGCAGGTTAGGTACCTGGCCAGCAGGTGGCAGTAGTAATGGGTCCCTACACCTGTCGATCAGAGCCCGGCCCAGCCCTGGGTGAGAAACAGGCCCACGTGGTGGGTAACGCTCATGCCTGCGGCTCCCGGTCAGCTGGGCAGCAACTTGGATTCTGCCCTCTTTTGGGCCAAGTCTGTCCCTTTGCCACCTCAGCTCTCCGTCCCGCATCTGGGGGGCTGCAGGGGCTGCTGTCTGCCTCCCCCAGGTTGGGGGGCTGGTGCTCCCAGGAGGAGTCTGCCCCAGAAGCCAGTCTTTGGGGGCTAGAGGCCTGGGGGCGTGCAGCCTAAGCTCGTGCAGGCGGGGTGGGTGAGGAGAGGCGAGAAGCCAGGAGGGCAGCTGGGTCCTTCCTGCACGGGACAGGACAACATCAGAGTCCACTCCTGAGACTGGTCACCCAGGCTGACATCCCTCTTGGACTGAGTGACTGGACCAGGACTTCAGGTGGGGCGGGAGCGAGGCAGGGATGGGCCTAGGGGAGTCCACGCACACTCCCACCCCCCAGGTCTGAGCCGGGGTCCCCCACGAGCTCCACAGTGTCCCCTGTCACCTCTCTCTTACCAGTGTCCCCGGGGTCACCAACTAACATGTCAGTCGTCCCCTAGATAACACGGAGAGCTCTGGAAACTGCTAGAAAGATGCTCCTGTGCTCACATCAGCATCATCCTGTCAATCTCAGTGCTGCCCACAGCAGTGCTCGGGGGATGGTGCAGGAGGGGGTGGGGGACAGAGCTGTCTGGGGAGGCGGCCACATTGACGAGGGAAGCAGGAGGACACGTGGACGCCTCGGGTGGTGGCCCCATCTCCTGTCTGGCCCAGGACACTCAGGTCCAGGATAGAAGCCTGAGTACAAGCTGAGGGGCTCAGGAGAAACCGCAGTTGGAAAAGTGTTGGTTGGAACATCAAACAGCCACTCAGCATTGCCTGGGCTGAAACCTGGTGATAGAGACAGGACAAAGGGACCACGTCTCCCACAGGGAGCTCAGGCAGAGATAAAGTCAACGCAGCTGTCTTCCTCCCAAGGGTCCTGGTGGCGGCTGGGGGTTAGGGTACCCGGGTGATTAGGGGATGCCTCTTTGAGGAAGGGGCTTGAGGAGGACCTGGGCCCTGAAGCTGCCACGCCAGGCACCAGAGGAACAGTGAGGAGGGGAGAGGCAACCCAGCTCCCCTGGGACCTGGAGGCCGGGCAGGAGGGGGGGATTGCAGCCAGCAGGCACCTCAGGTGGGGCACCCAGGTGGGAAGGGAGGCAGGCTTTCCTCCGAGAACAAGGGAGGCCAAGGGGTGTATAGGTGGGGCTAACAGAGGCCAGAGGTGAGTACAGCTGTCTCTCTGGTCTCTACGTGGAAAGTGATTAGAGGGCAAGCACGCACGTGAGGCAGTGGTGGAAGGCCACAGCTGTGGTCCAGGGCGACGGAGGCAAGAGTTTGAAGATGGGATAAAGAGAAGCATGTAGGTGCAGGATGTTGTTAGAACTGAAGGCAGAGGTGTGAGAATCTGCTGATGGAGTAGATGTGTCAGGGCAGAAAAAGAGGAACAGAGAAAGGAGAGTTGGATGAAATGCCCTTGAAAGATCCACCCTGTGACATTGGGGCGATGTGGCTGGAGATAGTGATATGACATTATCAAAGACTCGGCAGCTCAGTCTGAGGTTTCTGGTGAAAGCCACCTTTCAGTTCATGCAGGACTGAGTGGGAGTAGGGATGCTCAGTTTAGTCAGTCAGTTCAGTCGCTCAGTCGTGTCCGACTCTTTGCGACCCCTGGACTGCAGCACGCCAGGCCTCCCTGTCCATCATCAACTCCCGGAGTTGACTCAAACTCACGTCCTTTGAGTCAGTGATGCCATCCAACCATCTCATCCTCTGTCTTCCTCTTCTCCTCCTGCCTTCAATCTTTCCCAGCATCAGGGTCTTTTCAAATGAGTCAGTTCTTCATATCAAGTGGCCAAAGTATTCGAGTTTCAGCTTCAATATCAGTCCTTCCAATGAATATTCAGGACTGATTTCCTTTAGGATGGATGCTCATTTGGGTACCAAATAATAACTGGGAATGTGGATGCTGACTTGAGTACCAAAGAATGAGTGGAAGTACGGATGCTGACTTGGCTACCAAATAGTGGGTGGGAGTAGGGATGCTGACTTGGGTACCAAAGAATGTAATGTGTGGGAGTATGGCAGCTCACTGCTATCAAATAATGAATAGAGAGACTTGGATGCTCACCTGACTCCCACCGGCACCTCTCTCACCGGCACCCATGACAGGCTGGCACTGCCTGGCTGCTGGTTGTGCCCTTGGTCCTCATCACAGACACACTCCTCCACAGGCTGGTCACTCAGCCCAGTTAATTTGCCATGAGAAGCTCTGCTTTCTGTGTTGTCAGGCACCCTTCTCCAGCTTGCCTGTGTTATTTTGTTTCTTTATTTTCTTAGCACTGATCAGGGTGAGGTCTCCCACCTCTTTCTTAACTACAAAAGGCATCCATATGTCCAAGTCCTTCTGACAAGAGCAGATGGAATGAGGCCATATCTGAAGTCACAGAACTGTCTTGGCAGATCAGAAACTGTTCTCTTCTTTCTTCAAGAAGAGAAACACGGCATGGAAGCCAGAGCCACTCTGTTAAGGAACCACAGACTTTCACAGCGTTACCATAACCACGCCGGAGGTGTCCTGCATACAGGCAACGTGCAGAAATTAGCTTAGGTTTCCCTGAAGAAACTGTCCTTAAGTGTGAAGATCTGTTGATCATCACAATACTTTTCGAGAACAAAATATTTTTAAGCATTTACACAGAGTCTTAGAGAGGCTTTAAAGCAGAAAATTAAATTGGTTTCCTGACAAAGGGAAAGAGTAAATCCGTAAATTGAGATTTTTTTTTGGTTCCAATTATATATATATTTAAAACATAATACTTTACAGATTGTTTTTTTTTAAAGCTATCATCCCTAATTTGATTGCTCTAAACTAATAGGCAGTTATTTTTCAAATGAGGAAACTTCAGTGTTCGTCCAGGAGCACATGACTTTCCAAGGCAGATTTCAGGCTGCGGTGTAGGGGTGGGTTTCCCACCGACCTGTATGACAGCCAGTGTGGAATCCGGAGCAGGGGTCAAAGAGTCACCAGGCAGTGGGCACATTCATAATGCCTGCTGGAAAGAATGTTTTCATGTTTTCCTTCAAGGGACATTTTGAAGATTTTGGAAACCTTTCCTGCAAAGTCCAAGATGTAAATTCACATATTTTCGGTGAGATGACAGGCCAGGCCAGCAGCCTTTGGACTCAAACAGAAGCATCTCTTAGCCAGGAAAGGCATGGTCACGTGCAGGAGCCCTGGCCCTGTGTGCCCAGCTGGAGACTGCGGGTCGCTGGCTCTCCATTTACCTCACTGCCCAGAGTCTGCCCACTGGACACTCTCCTTCTCTGGTTCCTTTGAGTGTAACTCAGATAACCCCCCTGTATCTTCCCTCCCGACCACCAGCCCTAGACAGACCCGTCCCCTTTCCAGAGGGAGGTCTGAGGCGGAGGAGACGCCAACACAACCAGCCCAGCCCATCTTCTTCAGATGGGAATAGGGGGGCTGGGATGAGAGCTGAGTTGTGACCTGGATGTCATCCTCTTGCTAATGAGAGATGCTACCAAAAGTACTTCTATCGGTCATACTCGTCGAAGTAGCAGATAAATTAGATGATTCTCGAGAGAGTAGAAGAGGTGGTTCCCGCGGTTCTGCAGGGGGAGAAAGACAGTCTGCGCTTACAGGGCTCTTGCTCTTGCTCCTCCACGGCACCCGATGAAATAAACTCTGTCTGGGCAATGCTTTTCCCCCGCGGTGGAAACCAACACCCAGAGCACTCGCCGGAATCACAAAGAACGAGCTAGAGCTGGAGTCGGGGGCTTTGGGCCTCCAGATCACAGATTCCTAACCTCGTCCTGCTGCTGATCCACGTGGAACATTCCCTGGACGCCAGCTAGGCGTTGCACTAGCCTCTAAGTTCCTGAGTTAGCAGGTGGCATCCATGGTTTTCACTGAACTCGCCCACCAGCGAGTGATTTCATTGGGTCAATTGCGAGTGTGTGCACACCAGCTGGGGAACTTCGCAAATCTCTCCTTATCTGGGCGGCCTCCGCTGTGCAATAACCGTGTCCCCAGCACAGGCGCAGAGGGCACCCGGTGGCTTCACTGAGCAGCGCTTGTGCAACCTCTGTGTCCAGAACCCTGTTACCCAAGACCACTGTCAGGGTCAGGGTGTGAGAACTGGGAAGCCGTGGGGCCTCAGCCCAGGCATGGGAGGCCCCAGATGGGGACAGGAGTCCTACCCGCTCTTCTCGCTGCTCCCAAGGGTGGGCTGGGCCCAGTCAGCCCCCGCCTCAGTGTCCCCTCTTGAAAGTGTTGTAATAAATGCCTGCCCATCCTCCTTCATAAGACAGTATCAAATGAGCGGAAGTTACTCAGCAGATACAAAGGGATGGAATTTTACTCATCATCATACCAGCGATTCTGTCTGTCTCCCTGGATCACAACAGCAAAATGTGAGATATCCCAGCCCTGGATCTAGAGCACCTGTTGCCTGCAGACATCAGGGTCACCTCCTGCCTCTTCATCTTAGTTTCGTCTCTTTGCCATCCATCCCTTTCTTCCCCCTTAAGCCACTTGTAATCTCATATTTTGTGTCCTTAGAGCATGCAAGTATCAAAATAAATTCCTCCTTGTGACTTTAGTTTTGAGTATTTGTAGCATCTTTTTGGTGAAATGAGAATGACATTACCCACATCACAGGGTGCGGTGGAGTGCGAGTGAGGTGGTGGATCAGAAAACCAGATGGTAGAGAAGCAGATACATTTACAAATTGTGCTTAGTCACGAAATTTTTTTAAAATAGTTTCTCTGCTATTTTTTTTTAGGAAAGGACATAATTTATAACAATTTTTCATATGAAAATCTGCTTTGTAGTATTAAATCTCTATCTCATAGAATTAAAACACGACTTGTAGTTCCCTGGTGGCTCAAATGGTAAAGCGTCTGCCTACAATGTGGAAGACCCAGGTTCAATCCCTGGGTCGGGAAGATGTCCTGGAGAAGGAAATGGCAATCCACTCCAGTATTCTTGTCTGGAAAATCCCATGGATGGAGGAGTCTGGTAGGCTATAGTCCATGGGGTTGCAAAGAGTCGGACATGACTGAGCAACTTCACTTCCTTTCTTTCTTGTATTAATATTTATCAAAGAAGATTACATAAATCATCCTTAATCAGGATGAGAAGAGTTAACAAAATGAGTAATTCTGATGGCATAGCTTCTGTGAGTGACATAAGGCATACCCATCAACTGTGTGAGATGGAGAAGCAGTCAGCTCTTGGCCGAGTGTGGGGGACTTGAAGGTGTTTATTCTCTTCACACCCCATGTGTCTGCCTCATCGTTCAGTCCTGAGCCCTCCTGGCCAATACAGTCAAAAGGGCACCAGTGGATGAAAAGGACTGTTTCATCCTTCTTTGTTTCATTCATTCATGTGATAACAATCACTGAATACCCACCAAGTGGCAAGCATCATGTTTGATACTGAAAATGCTCATAAATGACTCAGCAGAGGTCCAGCACTAACAGCCTGTCTCATTTGGGAGGTGGGGTTTCTGTGGCCACATTGATCGCATTGATACTCGTGGGTGCGTCCCTAGGATGGAGCGGTGGTGGGGGGGATGTTGTGGGGATGGGAGCTGGGTCATTCTCAATGCCTTCCTCCACCAGTGGCCTCACTGGCCAGAGCCTTCACTTTGGGGGAATGCACCCCAGTGCAGCCACATGGACAGAGAGATGGGACATCAACCAGATGTGTTCCAGGCCCCGTTCAGAAGCCCTGGCAGCTGAGCTCAGTCACTAGCTGGCAACAGGAGGCAGCCACGGCCACAGGTATTCTGGGCTCCATGGGTCTGGGGGCCAGTCACCACCCTCCCCAGGCCCAGGCCACTTCCCAGGCTGGGGGAAGCTGAGCATGGGCCAGCAAGGCCATTTGCCTCCCTCGGGGTGGATGCCCAGGGCCCAGCAGTGGGCAGTGCCTGTCCATACCCTCCCACGTGTCCCCAGCTTTTCCCCTCCTCATCCAGGCCTGCTGTCCCCTGCGCTGTCCTTGCATCGTGGGATACACAGTTCACATTGCAGTTTACGATGCATTTTCACACTCTCGGTCCTGGTTAGGGTGCGTTCGGGATGCAGGAGGAGAGGCGGGCAGAGAGGGTGTTTGTGTATGTAACTTACAAGGGCACCTATGATACCACGGAGGTGATGAAGTCAGGGAGCCATGGCTCCGTCTTTGAGGCCACAATATATTGGGTAAGGAATGCAGGTGCACTAGGAGATGGTACCGGTAAAATAAGAAAGGGTGCTGATAAGGTGCCCAGCGGGGCAGCCAGGGCCTGGGCTGAGGAGCTGGAGCGGTGAGGCCTAAGTGGAGGTTTTGCTGGGGCCCCCACTCAGCGGGAGGCCAAGGCAGGGGAAGCCATGTGCCCTTTGGAGGGGAGCAGATGGGCCAGATTGGCCCTGTCTGGCCCAGGGATGAGCCGGGCATGGGGCATTGAGGCAAAACCACTTACAAGCAGGACCAAGGCACGCAAGTGTCTCAGACGTACCCCTGCTGAGTTCCCTAAGCCCTGATCCAGCCGCTTACTGGAGTGCTGAGAGCCCGAGGGCCTGTCTGTGGCCATTGGACAGACAGATCCCCAGGGCTCAGCTGGGCAGGGGCTCCAGCAACATGGCTCGGGGTGGTGGGCAGAGGGCAGGGCAAGGGAGAGGGCGCCGGGGAGGCAGGAGACACGGGGGAACCTGGTCAATGGGGAGGACCGAGATTCCGCACCAGGCACCCCCTCCCCATCTTCATACCAGACCAGCACTTATCTCTAAATCAAGCACACAGGCGGCCAGGATGCATATCTTCAGGGGCCTCCAGAGAGTTGGAAACCACATCCGTACCTTGGCTTCGACAGAGGAACTGCCCCGTGCTGGAGAGCCCCTGGGCTCCGCCAGCTGCCTCCGCTTCCTCCCAACAGCCTCCGCTCTGCCCAGTGGGAAGGGGTCTCCTCCCCGCTGGAGCAGGCTGCTATTCTTGGCTTTTCCACATGTGCCCGCTCTGCCCTCTGCATCCCACTCCCCAACACGCAGAGCCCACACACACTTAGTTCCCTTCCCAGACACATGGCCAGCACCAGGCCTGGCCTGGCCCTCTGGTCCCAAAGCACGTGGCATTCAGGGTTGGACAATGCTTGAAAGTGGCATTGGCTCCAACCTAGGTGTCACGAGGAGGGGCTGGCCTTGTCTGGGCACTTTCAGGGACCCCAGCTCACTGAATGTTTTCAGCATACGCCTCCTCAGATCCCTCACAGGAGTGGCTTTTACTTTGCCAGCAAAGAGCCCAGGAAGGGCAGGAATGTGAGGTCAGGTATCAGGAGCCAGGGCGATCTCAGGGGACCACTTCTCAGGATGTAGGATGTGGCCTCCATTTCCCCATCTGTAAAACAGGGGATCCTAAGAGGCTTGGCACGTGAAATTTGGAAGTTATCGGTTTGCCGGGCTCAGAGCTGCCCCTCCATTGACAGGGCACAGTGGGCACTTTAATTGCCTGGGCCGTGAGAGAGGACACAGCTGCTCGTGTCTTGTCTCTGCTGGAGGCCAGGTCAGGCCTAGACTTCATCTCCAGATGCCGCAAGGCCTGAGGTGCCCGGGGGGAAGGAGTTCAGGTTGCAGAGGGAAGGAGACCCACAAAGCACCAGCCAGCACGGCTCAGCTGCCGCAGGGTGTGCAGGCCAAGAGGGAAAAGTCATTTTGGAAAGTGCATGATGTCAAGTGGCCAGGTGGCCATGGTGCTCATTGTAGTGCTTCCAGGGACCGCCCAGGCTCGGCTGTTCGCAGAGTCTCAGCCGCTGCCGTCTTCTCCTGGGGAGCTTGGGGGATGGAGCAGAGCCCTGGAGAATCAGCCCCAAGGACCTGCTCCCACATGTGGCCTGGGAGTGTCTGGCCTCCTCCGGCTGCGCCCTGGGAAGCTGGAGGAGCCCACCATGCCCGGAGCAACACAGTGAAGCCCCCACAAACCTGGCTCATGCCAGGCATTGATGGAAGGTCCCCAGGGCATAGGCAAGGCTGCAGCAAACAGAAGACAGTACGTGGGAGGGTCAGGGTCTGCTGGCTACAGGCTGGCCCGCCCCAGCCCAGCTGCCTAAACGTCTCTCTGTTTCTGTCTTATCTTTTTCCCTTAAGGTCTGTCCTTTCCTGGATATTAGAAGTCACAAAATTCCCCTTATCTTTCCCTGTGGTTCCCCAATTTTTCTTTCTGTCCTTCTGAGATAATCTGCAGAAGACGTTGCAAGAGGCAAGCACAGAACGGCCAGTCAACCAACACCAGTCCACCCAGCCCCCAAGTCCTGCCTTGAAATTATGAGCCTCAACACCAGCCCGAATGAACCTCCTGGCGTCTTTGTAGCAACGGTTACGAGGACAGGATGTGAGTGTGTGCTGAGTTGCTTCAGTTGTGTCCGACTGTTTGCGACCCCATGGACTATAGCCCACCAGGCTCCTCTGTCCATAGGATTCTCCAGTCAAGAATACTGGAGCAGGTTGCCATTCCCTTCTCCAGGGCATCTTCCAGATCCAGGGATCAAACCCAGGTCTCCTGCACTAACAAGCTGCTTCTTTACAGCTGAGCCCGCGAGGGAAGCCCCAGGGATATGAATACGCATCACTTAAATTTCCCGAACAGCAACCAAGTTCTGTGTGTCCCAGAATTCATGAATTCACTCATCTGTACGAGACCCCCCAGTCAGGATGGAGAGATCAACCACCTCCAGCGCTCAGGGTCCCCTCACTCAGAGACAGACCCAATTCCCAGCACAGAGAAGTCAGATATCCACCTGGGTCTGGGTGCTCCAGCACCCCTGTCTGGATGCTTCCGGGGGTGGAGGACCAAACACACAGCATGCTGGGTCCAGGCTCTGCGGGATCAGGAGTACCAGGAAGAGTCGGGAGCGGGCACACAGCCAGCTGTTCTGGAGCTCCTGGCTCTGCTTTAGGATTGAGGCTCCACCCCAATCCTGCAGATTTGGCCCCATGGAGTCTCAGCAGGGTTCAAACTAGGAAGAACAAAGTTCAATTTGGAGCCAAATGCAGAGCAAGGATTCAAGAGGAGGAGCTGGTGACAAGGAAAGCAGTTCAGAATCATTTCAGAATCTTGTGTGAGGAGGAGGCAACTCAGGATTCCTGGATCCTCAGCAAACACTTCCCGCTGCCTCAGTTTCCAGAAGATGCCCCTGTCAACCCCCATCTGTAGCCACAGATGAGAAGCAGGAAATGACACCTTGAACTTGGCATCAATTTGGGCATAGAATCAAGAGTCTTGGGGTGTCTGGATTTAAGAATATTCTGCCCCTGCAGTGAGGAGCCAAGAATGTGGGTTTACAGAGAAAGAGGAGTCACAGGTGAGTAGCAGCCTGGTGTGTGCGTGTGTGTGTGTGTGTGTGTGTGTGTGTGTGTGAGACAGAGACCTTTGGTTCAGAGAAAGGCATCTGTGTACGATGCCATCATAAATTTTCCTACTTTGCCTCCGCTTCCCAAAGCTGACCTTTGCTTCCAGTCTTCAGCCTGTCCACCTAGCACCCCCTGCCCCACAGCCCTCTCCCAGGGCAGTGTTTTCACTCCCGTGCCAGGCCTCATGGGGGTAGTGTGCACGCCTTGGGTCCCCACCCCAGCTTGGCCGACGATGCTCTGAGTGACACTAGGCAAACCACTTCCCACTTTGGCCCAAACTTCCCTTTCTCTGACATAAGGGCTGAGCTTGGATCACACCCCAGACCCAATTCAGCCCTTAGGCCCCCGCAGCTCTTTCCTGATGAACCCAGACCTGAGCTCTGGTCCCTTGGATTTTGCTGCCTCCCAGGGTCTTCACTCTATTTTATCATGCTTTGGGGCCCTTTGATCTTGGTGTACGTAAATTAGGCTGGATGATAGCTGCTTCCAAGCATGGGCAACACTTGCCTGCGCCCCGCTACTGTGCATTGAATAATTCCAGAAGTCACCCATTCCATAAAGCACTCTAAGAATGGGGTTCCACTGGGTGTCCTCGTGGCCCCACTTCCACCTCCCTACTGAACACTTCACAACAGCCATGAGAGAGAGGAAGGGCCGGGTAGACGTGCAGCATCGGGGCTTGTGTGGTACTACCCACTGAACAGAGGTCAAGAGACGTATCCCAGCTTGTGTTGTGTGTTAGTCGCTCAATTGTGTCCGACTCTTTGCAAACCCATGGACTGCAGCCAGCCAGGTTCCTCCGTCCATGGGATTCTCCAGGCAAGAATACTGGAGTGGGTTGCCGTTCCCTTCTCCAGAGGATCTTCCTGACCTAGGGATCCAACCCAGGTCTCTTGCATTGCAGGCAGATTCTTTACCATCTGAGCCACCAGGGAAGCCCAGAGTTTTTCTCAGAAGTGGAATGTCCCAGCTTAGGTCTTCGCTTGCACAGTCATGGGCTTTCCCTGCTCGGAACCAGTTTTCCGAAGCTGTGGAAGTTGAAGGTGGTCTCCACGGCGCTGGCCGGCATGGATTCCGTGATGGTCCCCACATGTGAACCTTCAGGTTGTGAACCTGCAGTGAGAATGTGCATTCCGTCAAGGTCAGGTGTGAGTGAGACTGCAGCTGGCCCTGCGCCTCCTGTCGCTGATGACCCTTCAGCTCCACCGTCTCCTACCTTCCCTTCCTCCTCCAGTCAGTAACCCTTCTGGCCTGTTCAACTGATGCCAGTCCCTGTGTGCCTGCTGTTGTCCTGTACCATTGTACTTTTCAAGGTACTATGCTGCAAGGTTGAAAATCTTTTTGTGTATTTGTTTGTTTTTGATGTATCGTTGATGTGAAAAGTATTATAAACCTATTACAGTACAGAACTATATAGCCGATTGCGTTAGCTGGGTACCTCAGTTCAGTTCAGCCTCTCAGTCATGTCCAACTCTTTGCAATCCCATGGACTGTAGCACGCCAGGCTTCCCCGTCCATCACCAACTTGGGTTGGGTACCTAGGGTAACTTTGTTGGACTTAACGAACAAACTGGACTTCGGAATGCACTCTCAGAGTAGAAGTCATTGGTATAGAGGGGACTTACTGTAATGACCACTCAGGATAGAGACCTCATGGGAAACTGGACTTTCAGTACCATTGCCTCTCTGATTCTTTGGGGAAATGATTCACTGTGCCAAATTTCTCACCAGAAATCCTACCACACCTCAGTTGGCTGGAATGTCCAGGAAAATAAGCCAGAAACTGGGTTTAATGTTCCCAAGCAGCTGCTCTGTGACTCACACATTAAAGAGAATATTTTCAGGGTGGGCTCTCTCTGTGAGTCCTGTGTTTGAAGACTGAGCCCACTAAGACTGGAGGGCAGTGACTTCCCCCGTGGCTTCCTTGGGCCACCAGAATGCACACATTTCAGAAGTACAGAAACATGCAGGCCAGTTTGGATCCTTTAAGTTGCTCTCAAACCTGGCAGGACATTGCACTTTATTGGTGACAATAACAATAACTGGGCAATCTCTTTGTGTTTTTCACCGATTGCTGGAAGAGACAAAGTTTAAATGCCCGAGAGAAGCACCGCCTGTGAAGATGAATTGGGAGGGCTATGATGCAAACTCCTTATCAGGGTTGCATTGTGTGCTTGGCATCTATTTCATTATCTCCCGTTTCCTACTTATAATGTAATGACCAGCCTTTTCCTGTTGCCCAAGGGTAGCAATTTCCACTTTAGACAACATATTTCTTACATATCCTTTGGTAATCATGGACACCTTGGTGATTTCCCCTTGTTCTCTCGACAAGAGTGCCCTGCCCTCTTTCAAGAGAAATGCCAGACTCTAGTCTCCCTTTTGCAGGCAGGAAACCAGTGACCTCTAGTCAACAGTCTGAGATTTCACAGCTCACGTGGCGATGAAATTGAAGTCGTCTATAAATGCTAGGAAAAAAGCCACCTCTGAGGGTACCAGCAGGTCAGCCAGCCTTTGGAAGAATGTGGGCCAGCAACAAACTTTTCAGAGGCACAGTCCATCAGAAGAACAAAACATACTCCTAAAATAAATGTAGACCCCATCAAGTTTAGAAACAAGACTTTCTCATCACATCCAAACAGCTGCCTTGCTGGGTGAAAGAGGTAAAAGAAAGACTGTGAATGCCCTCCTTGGATGATGTCACAAAGGTGAGGTGTCTCTTCAGTCAGTGGTGGGCTCTCAGCCAGATGCACACAGAACTCCCAGGCTCAGGAAAAGCCCATGTGTCCTCTGGTCCAGTGGCCAGAGGAAGGGTCACCACCAGGTTAAAAGGGAGCTGGGGCCAAACCAAGGGACTAAGCTGGTCCGTGAACAGGGTGAATGCTTTTGAAAAGGTCCTGGAACAGATGTACTGAATCTGCCTGGTGGGATCACACAGAGAGAGACCAGAGGTTGGCTGGGGGAGAGACTTAGATGGGCTGAAAGGAAAGAGCCCAGTTGGAAAGGAAGGCTTGAAGGCAACAGAGTATTCCTGTCCTCCGTCCCCATAGGAGACAGGGAGGCCGGGAGTGTGCTCCCTCAATAGACACAAAACTGGGCTCAGAACGGGAAGGAGTTTGCCCAGAGTCGTGGACTGACGGTGGAGGGAACCGAGACAGCCACTCAGGAAAGGGAACCTCCAAGGTCCACCTTTTTGACGCCAGGGCCTCATTACTTGAGGTCTGCAGACCACCAGCACCTCAGTCTCCTGAACGCTTGCTAGAAATGCCCTGAGCCCTGCTTTGAATCCAAATTTGCCTTCCTGTGGTTTGTCTTCATGTCCTTTAGAGTCAAATCTCAGCACCCAAGTCAGGTGGTGGCATGTTCCCAGGTCAGGAAGGGGCTGTGGAATCTCTGGAGAAGAAGTTCTATGAGGCAGAACAAGCGAAGTTGCCCTGAGAAGCCAGTGTTCTAATGTGATAGTAAAGTGTGGACCGAAAGTGATGATTAAGTGAAAGCTCGTGAAACATTAAACCATCAGTAGATGTTGCCTCTCTCATTGATTTTGAGATTAGGAACTCTGTCCATCTCTGCATCCAACCATTCACCAAAGTTACTGAGGGCAAAAAGTCTTGTAAGGATATAGGTTATGTCATACCAGGAACTTATTTTGCCAGCTTAGTCAGTACAGAGGAGTTAAAATAGCACATCTTCAGAGTAAAGCTGAGCTTCCAAGTTTAAATTATCAGAATTCTCACCTGATGAAGATGACCACTCTCCAAGTCTTTTAGGAGATGGAGACAGAGCAAGATCACGCAGGAATCAAATAGACTGAGAAGAGGCAGATGGTTTAGAAAAGAGAGGCAGGGGATGATGCGGGTGAGTGCTTGTCTACAGTACCCTCCCCCAAAATGAGCTGATATTAGCATTCAAGAGACCTAAGTAGCACCAACAATTGTCCTGGGACTTTTCCCAGGGTCCTCAAATGCCATCCATTGTCCTGTACTCTTAATCATAGCAAAATAACTACAATTTGACATCTTTTGAGTTGTCATGAGTTCAGGAATATCATGAATTCATTTCTGAGAATGCGGGCACTTTGAAGCCTTGCCTCTGAACACCTCACAAGATGACTAGGACTTCACCTTTGAAAATCAATTTTCTAGATGCTTTCACCCCACCAGGCCTCATGTATTCAATACACTGAAAGTCTACACTCCATTTACCACTGGGATCCTATCACCTCCTACCTATCATAATCACATTCTTAGTGTTGACCCCTGACTGAAACGTGCCCCTTGGACACTCTTGTCTAGCCTCCCTTACCCCAGGCAACATCCTCAGCCTTGTGGGGTCCTCCAAACTCTGCTTGCCCTGGCTGGCAGACTAAACACTACCTAGACCCACCAATGTATTTCCCTCCATGGCTGAAGATGGAATTCCTTCTAAAAAGCTCACTTGATTTCAAGATAGAGGAGCTCAAAGGACTCACCAGCATGGAGGAAGCGACATGGTAGAGTTTAACACACGTCATGAAGATGAATTTAGGAAAGGGGTAGAAGAGTACCTCCAAACAGAGGAAGTGGGGTAATGCTGGGAGGGACTAGGCAATCACCAAGCTCAGCAGGAAATGGAAAGGAGATTGGTTTGTGGGGAGGCACCCAGATGGAAAGTGGGGAGGGGTGTGGCCGCCTGGAGCATGCGGCTCTCCCTGAGAGCTCGAAGCCCCTCCCTCCCCGGGAGGAATGGTGGGAGACCACTTCTGTGCTGAACATTCACTTTTAGCATAAAAGAAAAAAATAAAATAGCCAAAGGTATGATTTCAGGGCTCAAATCTATGTCAGAACTACTATGAAACTATAAAACAACCTAAGTTGAGAAATTGATTTCCATGTACCATTTCACTTTTTAAGCCAGTGAAATTTTGACTATAGACTTAAGCTAACTGGATTATCTCTGTGCACCATCTCATAATTCCCACTAAGTGTTCAAAATAAAATTGCATTTAGTCATATATGCACATATATATATTTATATATACAGTATATATAATACATATATGTGTATATACAGACACAACTTATTGAGGAGAAATTAAGTGAATAATGCCATGTAGTTACAAACTCAAAACTGGCAATATTAGAATGTTACTTTCCAGTCACTGATTCCAGTCAATGTAGCGATTAGAAAGGCATGCTAACATTTCTGGAATGTGACTTCAGCCAAACATAAAGAGATAGACTTATGCTATTTTTAATAGACTTTTCATGGTAATCCCACAAATATAAAGAAACAAAGGGCTTGGGAAAAGTCCATTCAAAAGTACATTATATCCCTGATACAAATACAAAGCCTAGTTCCTCTCTGTTTGGCCAACTCAAAAATTAGCTGTGTAAATGGGATAAAATGGATTAAGAAAGCCTTAGTATAAGTGTCAAAGATAGACATAAAACACAATATATCCTTTCCAGCTCATTCTGCATTGTCTTGTCATCTGAAGAAACTTCTCTGGTTGGTTAGTAGCCTTGGGACACTTGTAATCTACCCTTGCTCTTTGCCTTCTATGAATTCTAAAATCCTTATTGTCACCAGAAAAAGGAAATGGACCAATGTCTTTTATAAATATAGATGCCAAAACTGAACAAAATACTAGCAAGCAAAATCTACCAACATATTAAATGAATTATATAACCAAGTAGGATTTATCCGAGGAATGCAGAGTTGGTTTAACATCTGAAAATCAACTAATGTAATATAACATATCAATTTTAAAAAGGAAAATGAAACATATGATCAGTTAAATTAATGCAGGAAAAGCATTTGACAAAAATCCGACCCCTTTCCTGATTTAAAAAAACTCAAAACAAAAACAAGAATAAGTGATGTATTCACCCTCTAGGGCTGCCATAACAAAATATCATGAACCTGGGTGCCTTAACCAATAGAGATATATTTTTCACGGTTCCTGAGACTAGAAATCCCAGACAAAGTTATCAGAGTTGGTTTCTGGTGAGGTCTCTCAGGTTGCAGATGGTGGCCTTCTCATTATGGCCTCACACAACATTTCCTCCCTGTGTGCAAGGAGAGAGAATTCTAGTGTCTCTTCCTCGTCTTATTAGGGACACAAGTCCTACAGAATTAGGACCCCACCCTTATGGCTTCATTTAAACCTAGTTATCTCCTTAAAGGCCCTATCTTCAATTGTAGTCACATTGAGGGTTGTTATGGCCTCTATATATGAATTTGGCATGGACACAATTCAGTTCATAACAAATGGAAATATCCTGAACCTGATAAAAGGTATCTATGAGAAACCCACAGCTAACATCTTACTTAACAGGAAAAGACTAAATGCTTCTTCCCTAAGATCAGGAATAGGATGAGGGTTTCTACTTTTATTGCATCATTTCACTGGAGGTTCTAGCTAGAGCAATTAGGTAAGAAAAGGAAATAAGTATATGCATATTGTAAAGGAAGAAGTAAAACTATCTTTTGCAGGTGTTATGATTTTGTATATAGACTGTCCTAAAGAATCCACAAAAAATATTTGAATTAATAAGTGAGTCCAGCAAATATGCAGAAAATGGTATCAATATGTAAACATCAGTGGTAAGTCTACATGCTAATAATGAACAATGCAAAAATGAAATTAGAAGAACGATTCCATGTACAATAGCATCCAAAGAGTAAAATATTTAATAAATTTAACAAGAAGGGACAACACCTGCATAAGGAAAACGACAAATTACTGTGGAAAGAAATTAAGGAGATATACATCAATGGAAAGACATACCGTGTTAATGGATTGGAGAGTTTAATATTATCAACATGGTAACACTTCCTAAGGTAATCTACAGATTCAGTACAGTCCCTATCAAAATCCCAATAGTCCTTTTTATAGAAATGGAAAATTCAACGCTAAATTCCATATACAATTGCAAGCGACCTTGAATGCCAAAACAATCTTGACAAGGAAAGAACAAATTTGGAACATTGCTACTTTTCATTTTCGAAACTTACTACAAATCTACCCCTTCAGTGGTAGTGCCATAAGGATAGACATATAGGGCAATGGATAGAATTGAAAGCCTAGAGATAAACCCATATATCTATGGCTAATTGGGTTTTGATAAGGATGCCAAAACCATTCAATCAATAAAGAACTGTCTTCCAGAAATAGTATGGTGCAATTGCATACTCATTATGCAAAAGAATAAAACTGAAGCCTTACCTCATAAAATATACAAACATTAACTCAAAATTTATCAACAATTTAAATTATAAGGACTAAAATATTGCAACTATTTGGAAAAAAAAAAAAAACCTAGGAATAGACATCCATAACATTGATTTGGCATATTTCTCAGACATGACACCAAAAACACAAGCGACAAGCAGATATATTGGGTTTCATCAAAGCTAAAAACTTTTGTGCATCAATGGATACTAGCAAAGAAGGAAAAAACAACTCACAGAATGGGAGAAAATAATTGCATCTTATTTCTGATGAGGGTCTATCACCTAAATTGCATTTAAAAAACTCTTACAACAGAAAGACAAACAACCCAATTTAGAAATGCACAAAGGATTTGAATGACATTTCTCCAAAGATGATATACAAATGGCCAAGAGGCACATGAAAAGATGCTTAGTATCTTTAGTCATCAGGGAAACTGAACTCTAAACCACAATGAGATAGCACTTTATAGTCACTGGGATGGCCAAATTAGAAAGTGGAAAATAACAAGTGTAAGTGAGGACATGGAAAAACTGGAAACTAATTCTCTGCTGGTGGGAATGTAAAATGGTACAATTGCTGTGGAAACCAGTCTGGCCATTCCTCAATAACTTAAACATAGAATTATTATTTATTGTTATTGTTCAGTTGATAAGTCGTGTCCAGCTCTTTGCAACCTCGTGGACTGCAGCATGCTACGCTTCCCTGTTCCTCACTCTCTCCTGGAGTCTGCTAAAATTCATGTCCACTGAGTCAGTGATGCCATCCAACACTCTCACCTTCTACTGCCCTCTTCTCCTTTTGCCATATGACCCAATAATTCCACTCCTAAGTATATACCCAAAAGAAATCAAATCATGTGGGCAAACAAATCCTACACATGAATACTCATAGCTGCACATAGAGCCAAAGTAGAAATAACCCAGATGTCCACTAACTGATGAATAGATAAATATTAATAAAAATGTGGTCTTACCACATAGTGGGGAATAGGGAGTGACTTCTTAATGGGTGCATTTGGGGAGACGAAATATTCTAAACTAAGGGTAGGGATTTTTTATAAGCCACAATTTTTAAAAGTGTGATGACCAATTCTGTATCATGCTTTCAACTTCATACGATGTCTGCAGATGACAAATATTTTGGAACTCAAAGAAGTAGCATCATGGGCATTTGACAGAAGCAGAAAGACACAAAGTGCAGTGTCTTCCTTAGGCCCTCAGATCCTGCCTGAAACAGTATAAACTCAAGAGGTGAATGAATGAATGGCTGAACACAATAATGAACAAACAAACTGGGATTCAGGAAGCATAACCGACTTTCCCAAGTTGACAGAACTGGTGAGGGAGAGCTGACACGCATTGCGAGCGAACTGCAGTTCAATTCTGTGTTATCTTACAGGAAGTTGAGCCAGAATTTAAGCCAACACCTTCAGTCTTTGCCTGCCACATCCATTCTACTGCAACATGCTATCTGCCAGAAATATTTTTTTTCTGTACTTCAAGGAATTGTTAATAATTTAGTAAATGATTTAGTGAAACAAATGATGCACACTCATCATTCCCCATTCGTTTAGGCAGCATATAACAAAATACAACAAATTCTCCTAGAAAAGAAGCCAATTTTCACAAAGCTTAAAGGCAAGATTTTCCTAAATGTAGTTTTGATAAACTGAAAAATGTTCTCAAAATCTACCCACATACACAATCCCACACGACCAGCCTATTGTCAGAGTCTGTGACATCCCAGGGCTCAGCTGCAATGCTCCCAGGCATGAAGGGGCCTCTCGTGTCCTTCTTCATAACTCTGTATGGTGAAGCAGAAGTAGTTATAACAAGGAACTTCGTTGCTTATCACTTTGGGGCCTGCATTATGCCATGTAATGTTAGCTAGAGACTTCTTCCACAGGGCCCCAGGCATCTGTTTAAAAATAAAAAATAAGTCTCAACTTGTCAGAAGATTTGTTTACTTGACACACAATAGGAAGACATGGATGACTTGTTGGATTAAAAAACTTCAGTCTGGACATCGAATCACAGGTGTTCCTATTTACATACAAAGACTTGACATTAAGAAGTTAGATAAGTGATGAGACCACTCAGGATCCAACCCAAGGAAGGTGATAAAGTGTCCTGGCTGAGAGCTCTGCATCTGAAATCAGACAACCTAAACCAGGATGTTAGCCAGGACCTACCCTTCCCAGCAACACCCATCACCTTGACCAAGCCTCACTGGGCTCCCTTTTCTTTATCTGTTCAATGGATTAGTGACACTATCTAACTCAGAGTGTTAGTATGAGAACTGAAATTAAAATACACAGTGTATGTGAAATACTTAACATGGTGCCTGGCAGATAATGATCGCTTGAAAATATAAGCTATTATGAAAATCCACACCATTTGTTCGTATATGTTAGTCCAGAAATGGCATTAAGAAAAGAGTTGAAAACTATGAGAAAGATAACAGTTTGAGTCTCTGATGCAAGGAACTTACAAACGCAAAATTTCTCCCTAAAAACAGATTTCTGGGCACAGCGTTATCAGCATGAGAAAAATAATGAAAAAGAAGCTGCATTCCATGGTCCAGGACTTTCGAAAGGAAGTGTGTTGAAGGAGATTTAGGTAATGCTCAGAAATGTTCAAGGATTCAGCTTGGGTTGGAATTTTCAAAGCATATATACAAGATGGAAAGCGCGCAATCCAGGATGAAACCATGAGCTGATGCTTGGCCATCCAAAGGCAATGGGGCTTCTAGAAAACTGACTACAGCAATGCCTGCTCTTTAAGCTCTGTTCAGAGGAAGAAATGTGGGGGAGGAGTGGCTGGAGCTGGTGGTGGAAAGTGTGGGGAATTCCTAACAAAAGGAAAATGAAGCCCAAGATGAATGGGGAAATGAGAGCCTTGGGCTGTGCTGAATCAGGTCAAAGCCAAGAAAACTGCATTCCAGGCAATGGTGCAAACTTCAAGTAAGTTGACTCAATAACAGTGCAGACAGACCGGGGATCAAATTCCTGTTCTGCCTCTTTCACTTAGGGCTCATCTTTTTTTCTCTCTCTCAGCTCCATCTGTTTGTCTATAGGATGAAAATAGTAGTATTAGGTTGTTGACAATTTAATGATTCAATCTAATATTTAATTTGCCTATGTGTTAACAATGATGAGATTAGATAACATACAATTAATTTCACTGTGCTTAGTTCACAATACAGGTTAGCTGCGGCTCACCTATACTGGAAGACTTGCCAGATAGCTGGACATGGGAAAGTACCAGAAAATGTTCTGATTTTATACAAATAGAATACTTATACTTTAAATTTTTAAATATGCTAAACAGATCACTTAAATTTCCTAATAAAAATAAAGTCATGTATATCATTATGCCCAGGGTATTTTTCTTTAATAACCATTATCTTATTTTGATTCTTAAAGTGATCTTTTGAGCTGTGTGACTAATATGGGTCCCCTTGCCATATCCCAGAGAGTGATTGGTTTGAACACAGTCCATACATGGTAGAGATGAGACTCCCAGCAGAGGCTTTAATAACTGTTCACTGCACCACACCCCCTTTGTATTTATGAGTGAAAACTCCCAGAAATGGCTCTTAAGCTCTAAAGCAAAGCAAGCCCCTGACTGTGAGTGTCCCTGGAAGAGGGAGGTCTGGTTACTTGGGAACTGGCTGGGTGGAGTAGGGATTCTCTTTACTCTCTTAAGAGGGTGGTAAGTACCAAACATTTTCCAATTTGGAGGGATTCTTTCAGGAAAGCTGATCCATCTGAGCTGCTATTAATACGGAGGAATCCCTTGCATCATTATCTAGTGGAGAGGAATAAGGATTTGGGTTTTAAGCTGGTAGTTCTTAGAATTAATTTCCTATTTTCAACCAAAGGTCACCTTCCCCATTTTGTTCATTCTGTCATAGATTGTAACACTTCCTGCCTGACTCAGTTTAAAAATGGGGAGAAGAGGAAAAGTTCACTTATTTATTTATTTGGCCACTCAGCTTGCAGGATCTTAGTTCCTTGACCAGGGACTGAACCCACACCCTGGGCAGTGAACCTAACCACTGGACCACCAGGGAATCCTCAAATCCATGTGGTTAGGTATGTAAGCACTGAGCAGTAAGGGTAAGTTTGGAATACCTACAATAGCATCAAGTCAACACACCTTTCATGTCTGTCTTGCTGCTTGCCTGAAATAATCCAATTACAATTCATAACCAGAAGAGCAAGCATATTCATGCACAGCCCACTGTGTGCCTGGTCCTCTCCCCAACAAGTAGGCTATTGTGAATGTTGCTGGTATCTTGAGCTCACTTTCCAAACAGTTTGAACCTCCCTGCAGGGCCTGCAGCTCTGCTCTCCATCACATGTTCACTTCAGTAAATAAGAGACAGGATGCAAACACCAGCGCCAGTTCTCTTTGGTGAGGGCTAATTGTTGAAGGCTTCTTCAATTTATTCATATCAAAGAAGAAAATAACAATAATATAATAATATATATAATATATAATATATAATATAATAATATAATAATAAAAATAACCCACAAATGCCTCTTTTAGTGTGTCGCCTCCTCCTCATTCAATCTTATCCCCAGCGAAGATCCAGAATTGTACTTTGCTCTGCATTTGTAGTACAAGAGAATGTCATCCTTATCTTGTTAAATACAGTTTGTATTACGTTTCCACTAAAACTGTTCTTCTTGTTAAATGAGAAAAGCAATACAAACTCTTTCCAGTTAAAGTGTTCCTCTTTTCTCTAGATCTTCAGCAGTATTTTAGGGTTTAAAGGAAGCAAGTCTCGTCCTAAAATGTAAATATAGACCTTCCATTGGCTCCAGACATGGCTTTGCCTTGTGGCTGAATTTTGCAAACAGACAAAAACAGAATAGCTGCATTTCTGCATTACTCAGGTTCTCAAACTACTCTGTTAGACATTCAATCGTTCATATTCATAATGAAGACAGAGCTTACTATGAGGGGAATGGGCCCTACTTTTTCATTCCAGGATGCCATTGATTATATACCTACCATAAATTTAATCGCACCTGTAAGCATTCACTGTGAAGAAATACGAGATTAATTTCCTACATGTTAACCTTTATAATTTAGAATGCACTATATGATCAAAATACATATATTAGTCATATCTAGGTCATAAAACGCATCTCAACGTGAAGAATGCAAGCATATGAGAAAATGTCATATCTTGGCTTTGAGAAACTTAATGTTTGCTTTCACGCTTTCTTGTTTGTTTATATTCACTGTTGCCCCTTGTCTCGCCCCAGTTTGTGTTATTAATTAAATTGTAAAAATTATATTCTTTCCTGTGGCTGAAATACAGACCAGGCATTCGACGAGTTGGTAAATAGGAGAAACATAAAAATGAGTAAGGATGGTGGGGAAAAGTAGCTGTTTTTAGAGAGAATAACTGGCAAGAATGCCAAATCTATCCAGAGTCCAGGATGAGAGTAATCAGAGTCGTTTTGTCTGTTTCCTTAAGACTTCAGAGCCAGAATCATCTCTGGGAAAAATATTTCTACATAGAGGAGGATTAATAAAGTGACTGTGTGAAAAATCCAGGTATCCTGGGATTGCCTGGTTGCAAAGGTAATTTATACTGAAAACTGAGAGGTCATTACTTGGACCCCAGTAATAAAGGGCCCATGATAGAAGGAAACAAGTTACCTTGCTTTGGAGAGATATCAGAGGCAACTAAAAGAAAAATTACTGGGTTAATTTGAGTAGGTCTCTATTCAGTGAATTATCTATATATACATGGTGTAAGTAATCCACTGGGAGCATGTTATACTTAATATATGCCAAGATTGCTCTGGTCATTTTCTAATATGTTTCCTTGTCTCCAAATACTATTTAATGCATCATTTTAGAGAAACCTCATTGCAAGTGGATGATTGGATATTTTAGAGGTCAGAATATTCATCAATTGCAAACACAGTGCTCTTCTGTTAAAGAAATAAGATGATCGTTACAGGCACAGGACAAATGGAAGCATTCAGGAACCAAACTTATCTTGAAGATAGCCATCTCAGAAAAGAACTAAGCCTGCAATTATAGGGGCCCACCACCAGGTGGCAGTAGTGTTGAATCGCCGCCTGGTAGTGGTTCTGAAGCAGAAATCTACATCCCATCAGTGCGGAGCTCATGCCTGGGGCATAGCAACAGACATCATTTGATAATTTAGATTTCTTTATTTTTAAAATGCTCCTCGGGATATTTTTCCTAGATGAAAAATTATAACCAATGCTCTTTAGAAACATTTGAAGAAAATAGAATATCTTAAAAATAATCTGCAATATCACCTCTCAGAAATTGTCCTATTTTGTATTCCTGACAGTCTTTTTCCTTTGTGTATGTATTTTCATAATAAGGATATATGTGTATGTGCATTCATACATGTCAACACTTATATGCACATGTGTATCTCTCTACATATAAACACACACACATTTTTATATACATTCATTATTTTACACCCAGTGCTTAGCACAGTCCTTGGCAGGTAGTAGGTTAATATAAAATTAGTTAAAGTAACTGATAATTGGATTTGTAGATTTAAAAGATTGGAGGATTTAAAACACAGCCAAAAAAAAAAAAAAGAGAGAGAGAGAGAGAGAAATAGAATTGCTCAAGGGTGAAAAATGAGGAACAGATTCTTTTTGTCCCTTGTTACATCAGACATAGGCTATTGTCATACAGGTCTTTACCTTTGTTGTGCCTCTTAAAGAAAGATAAACTCAAGGAAAAAATGTGCAGTTATGGATTTGGGAGGGTGGTCATAAGTTTTTGAACCCACAAATTAATCACACAACTTCTTCCCTTCATGGGAAACAAATGATCACTTTATCAAACGGAAAGGCAAGATCACTGCAGTCAGGTAATAGCAACAAGGTTAGGGATGTGGCTTAGGGTGGGAGTCCCAAATCGGACTACTTAGATTCTCTTTAATGAACTCTGTAGGTGAGTGGTTAAGGAAGCGTCTTGGTGATTGGAGGTTAGCATAGAAGTCAAACCCTCTAGAAGTCTGACTGCAATTCCCTACTTAGGAGAAGGTAGAGAGAATCCCAGGGACGGAGGGAGGGGGAACGGGGGGAGGGGCCTGGTGTGCTGCCGTCTATGGGGTCGCACAGAGTCGGACACGACTGAAGCGACTTAGCAGCAGCAGAGGGTCAAGGAAGAAACACTAAATTCCTTAGAGAGAAACCAAGGGGTGGGGAAGACACACCCCACTTATTTTCCCTGTTATGTGTCATCTGTGTGTGCTCTAATCAGACATGACCACTCACCTAGTTATTTCTCTTATGTCCAGTGAAAAACTTCTAGGGTTTTCTTGTTCTGGTCTCATGGATTTATTACAACATAGTTTATAATTTTGGGTGATGCTGTCCCTGTCAATAGGATCTTCTACAGATATTTTCCCCATTATTTACTGCTAGGATAAAGAAATTCCTCTATATCTGTTCCATTTACCAAACTTTATTATTGGTTGTAATAGTTTTTACACTTAATATTCTCATATTTTCTAGATAACATTATACCATCTACAAATAATGAAAATTTTGTCTAGTCTCCAATATTTGAATCCATTGTTTCTGCTTTATTCCTTGCTTTATTGGCTATAAATTCTAGTATAATGTTAAATAATGGGTACAATGATCTTTTGACTTTGTTATATGAAGTCATTTCTAATGGATCACATTTAAATAGGATATTGGCTGTTGCCACTACATACATGGAGTTTACAAACAAGATCTGTAATTTTACGGTATATTTTGCTCAAAATCAGCTGGAGCTCTCTGATTAAACTGTTCAAGTGGAGGGCTAAAAATCTTCAGCATTTCTAGGTTTCAACAAAAGGAATTCTTTGAAATGAAGCTGAAACCACCCAAGGACATATCTAGTTTCTGCATCCAGCCCAAAGTTGAAAGCAAAGAAGAACTGAAGAAATTTAAGCATTAAGAGTGCAAACAATAAACTAGATTTAATTGTGAATATCTACAACTGAGTTTTGGATTATCTAGACGTGTACAAACATTTCAGCAAAGCTCTTATATCTTTATTTTGAATAAATTCATATTCTATACCAGAACAGTACAGAAGTCTCAGCTTGTGTCATCTCAATTCAAAACAATCATGTAAAAAAAGACTGTTTATCTCATGAGTTTTGTCTTATAAATGTTTGTCAAAAGGAGGTGCTAATGAATAAAGGCAAAAAGATGATGCCTATGAAAATATTTAGACTTCAACACATACCCATTTTAACACAGAAATGTTATACTACTCTTCATTTAACAGGATTTACTCAGAAGTACTAGATATCTCAGCTCTTCTGGAGAATTTTTTTCTCAATTAAAAGTAAGTTCTAAAGAGAAAACTCAATTAAAAGTGACAATTATTTAAATTATATTAACAATAAAATGCATCTATGAAAAACTTTTTAAGCCAATAAGAAAATAGTTTTTAAAAGTGTTTTGTAGGAAGGCAAGGTGTTGCAGTCTAAAAGGAATGTTTTAGTGTTTAGAATAAACATCAACAGCACTGATGGTAGTAAAACACTAAAGATGACTTTGTTCTACACTGCCTCTAATCACTTGATGCAGTTAACTTACAAATTTGATTCTAGATCACAGCTACCAAGCCTGAAGAAATTTTTGTTTTAGACTTTAAAAAAAAAAAGCCCCATTCATTTTGAGAGATTTCTATATTCTTGATATCTAAATGAAATAAAGTCCATGCAAAGAAAGAAAAATATATAAGTCCATTTCATGTGTGAGTATTGGTGCAAAAATCTTAAATAAACTATGGGTCACTAAATCCAATAGAATGTTTAAAATATAGACATATGCTAGGAACAGAAGTACACTTCAATGTAAGAAAATCTATAATGTAATCTGCCATGTTAGTATGTTAAGGATAAATATGCTATGACTATTTAAATAAATGGAAAAATGGTAACCTGTAAATAGAATACAGCTTCATCATATTTTTCATCAAAAATTTATAGTAAATATTCCCTTGATGAAGAAAATTTTGATGCATTTGATTTAAACCGGCAATCAAAAATAATGGTCACAATCACCACTACCATTTAACCTAGTGTTGGTATAGGATTGGGAAGGAAAACAGAAAGCTCTGCTTATTTGCATGTGACAAGGTTACCAATGCAGAAAAAGTATCAGATAACCTATTAAAATTAACAAGTTTTAGCAACTATCCTGTACACAAGGTTCATCTACAAAATTCAATAGCATTTTCAAATACCAGCAAAAACCAATGACTTCTGTTGTCAATCATCATTGTTCATGACAATTGTTTTCTACAAATTCAGCATGAGGACTGAGCTGGCAAATACAGAATTATCACTTCTGGAGGAAATACAGGCTTAAGCTCCTATGAAACTCTGGTTACAACAACCTTATCAACTGATCAACATATACCTTGATTTTGCATGCACTTCTGTTTAAAGACACCTTAGTTAATATACATTATTGATTCATTAACACTGGACACAAGGCCAACACACACAAACATTTTCTCCATAAGGCAAGTTCTTCCTTTGGTTATTGAATTGATGGTAATCATTAACTTTATTTCAAGAAATCTTATATTGAAGTTAACTGCAAATTGATTTTTGTAAAAACTTTCCCAACACTCATTCCACTAGCATCAACAAGTAACACAAGATTCTTAAATTAATTTTCTTCTATTTCTTTCAACACTTTCATAAACCATGGATGATTCATAGCCTTTGCACTTAGGTACTGAAAGAAATTAACAGATATATTCATGATCCTTTAATTAAAAGCTTCAAAAAGTTGAGCAAAAGGTACTTTTAATATTTATCAAACTGTAGAATGAAACCATGAGAGAAATATCAATGTCTTGCTTTAAAATTCTAAGAAATCCAGATTTTTAACCTAATATGGCTGGAACACTATTTTCATTGGAATTAATTTCTCCATGTCTATCAGAAATTACACTTAGAAAAAGTGTAAAAAATTCAATATTGTCTATGCCACAAATTCAGTTTTCTGGATTGTGAATTGACAGTATTGCCATATAAATTTGGAAGTTCTTTGAGATAAAATATACCAAAAGTATTAGTTGAGTAGCATTTCATAGCAGGCGACACCACCTCTAAAGCTAGAAACTGTGTTTACAGATTTTCAACTGTTGAGTCAATTGGTGTTGATATTCTTAGGGGAGTATTGTATTTTATGGCCAATTATTTGATAGCTTAAATGAAGGTTTTCACTTATAATAAAATATCTTTACTATGTATCTTTGCTTTATAATTTTCTAAGAAAGTTTCTATAGCTCAATAATTTATTTTACCATCTTTCTATCTAAAACCTTTCTTTTTTTTCTGTGCAGGAATTTAAGCTATTCTATAGATGGCAAAAGTTGTAAGTCCAGTTTCTCTTTATTTATTTATTTATTTATTTTTATATACAAACATTTAATTCAGAATTACATTTCATTATTTTTGTCAAGAAAGCATATTGAGAGTAAACTCACATTGTTGTATGGTATAAACCAACACAGTAGTGTAAAGCAATTATCTTCCAATTAATTCTCTTTAAAATCATTTAAAATTTTTGTGTTGGTCATTTAACTCTGATTTCAAATGATTAATTCTTTTTTTTTAATTAATTAATTAATTTATTTATTTAATTTTTACTTTACAATTCTGTATTGGTTTTGGCATAGATAGATTATTTTTCTTATAAGTTTTATACTTGCTGAAAATGTCTCTTAACATTATCATCCTTCTTATGTTTAAATTTTACTTTGTTTGCTGTGTTTGGGTAATCTGTAATTGTAAACTTTGTTGCCTATGTTTTCCAGTCTCTAAAGCTCTCTTTTTTTAATTGGTTTTTATTGTTATACACATCCACATCTCCACTTGATTCTGCATCAGCGGTGTGGTTTCCTTTTTTTTTTTTTTTTTACTTTATTTTGCTTTACAATACTGTATTGGTTTTGCCATACATTGACATGAATCAGCCACAATTTCCTTTTAAATGCAAACATCTGGTAATACTTATTTTTAGACTCAAAAAATAAGTTAGATGCATTGACTAAATAATAATAATTTTAAAATGTATTTAATAATTACAATTTGCAAGTATCAGACTAGCTCTTCCTTTTTCATAATGTGTTCAAATCAATACACCGCAACACTACAACAGTGTATAGAAAAAAATAATCTTTTTAATGAAACCAGTTGGTTGACACCAATCATTAATAGGTCTATAATATGTTTACCCATAGAAACAATGCATGTGCCTGACAACACACCACAGCAAAACAAAAATATCTTACATAATTAAATAGTTAAGTGCCTGCCTACCAAAACAGTTATGTGTGATGGAAAACACTTTACATAATTTCAGATTTTACATTTAAATTAAAACCAAATACAATTAAAAGTCAGTTCCTCAGTGGTAACCTAAGTGCACAGGAACAAGAGCTAGCAGAGTTCCAGATGAATTAAGTATTTCAGTGTGGAAGAGAAAATTTTACAGTTAATTGAGACAAATGTAGGGCCATACCTTAATGACCTAGAAGAATGACAAAAGCATAAAGCTTAAGTAGGAAACAACAGCCAATAGATTATTATCAGAGCATATTAAAATTATTTCTGTCCAATGATGAAAACGGTGAACAAAGTTCATAGATAAATTTGAAAGCAAGATAGAGCCAAGCATTAGTAGAAATGTGAGATGTAAGTCCCTTCCTAAAATACTGGTGGAAGTATAGACTGGTTTTGCTACAGAGCTCAATCCAGCACTATTAGTCAAGGAAGTATAGCAGTTCTTCAGCTGCAACCCAGCAGATCTCAAGGGCTCACGTGCGAGTATGCTTCTTGCAGCATCCTTATAATGCTGGAAGTTGGGGGCCAAAACGGAATCTTTCCTAGAAGATTAGGTATGTAAATGTGGTAGATAACTTCCACGGAGAATTTAATATTGGATTGGCCAAAAAGTTTGTTTGGGTTTTTTCTGTACCATCTTATGAAAAATCTAAATGAACTTTTGGCCCAACCCAATAGTGAGAAGAACCAGTTGTTGATCTTCAGTTGCTAAGTCATGTCCGATTCTTTGCGATCACCTGCACTACAGCACGTCAAGCTTCCCTGTCTTTTACTGTCTCCCAGAGTTTGCTCAAACTCATGTCCATTGAGTCAGTGATGCCATTCAACCACCTTGTCCTCTGTCTCCTCCTCCTCCTGCCCTCAGTCTTGCCCAGCAGTAAAGCCTTTTCCAATGAGCTCTTCACGTCAAGTGGCCAATATACTGGGGCTTCAGCTTCAGCATCAGTCCTTCCAACAAATATTCAGGGTTGATTTCCTTTAGAATTGACTGGTTTGATCTCCTTGTTGTCCAAGGGAAACTTAAGAGTCTTCTCCAGCATCAGTTCTTCAGCGCTCAGCTTTCTTTTTGGTCCAGCTCTCACATCTGTACATGACTACTAAAAAAAACCATAGCTTTGACTTATGGATCTTTGTTGGCAAAGTGATATCTTTGTTTTTAATATGCTGCCTAGGTTTGTCATAGCTTTTACAATTAGATGTACATAATAAACATAAAGAAATCTCTAAAACAAATAGTGCTTAATGGGGAAAAAAGTAATAAACAAAATGGATATCATGATATCATGTGGATAAATTAAAAATACATGCCAATCGCAACAATACTAACAACACAGTTTGAAAGAATACTCCCAAAATATATATTAAAAATATCAGAATTATTGTCTGTAGGATAAGAACAATTGCAATGAGGTGGACTAATGGTTACAATGTGTCATAAGCTGGGAGTATGATTAATTAAATTTTCTATTTTTGAGATCCAAGAAAATTGTTCTGAAGGACATTGTATGACAGGATGACCTGAGATAACTTTCCACACACACACAATTCAGTATAAAACATTTTTAAGACTATGTTCTAATGCATTGCTCAGAAGCAGGTAATGAAGTGTGAAAAGAATCCACAGATGTAAGCAGGCACTTAAGCCCTTTTTCCCCAGAAGCATTGGAGGAACACTATTGAAATCAACTTTCTGATTTTATTTCCACACATGGAGCACAAGAGCAAGAGAGAAAGTAATCTCCCAAGTTGGAGCATCAAATATATGCCCACTTAAAGTCAAAACTCAAAGGGATAGGGCAATTTAGAAACAAATGACATCATACAGAGGGACAAAGGGGAAGCTCACCTACCTTGGTTTTAGTACAACGCAGAAGGGGACAACATTTCCCTTGATATTTCATCATCTCTCCTGGCTTTCACACACATTTTCAACACAAATTCCAGCTGTCCCCATGTTTTGAACAATGTCAAGCCAGAAATTCAAGTGGTCTCAGGTTAGTAATATTCAAAATTTCTTAGAAAGAAAGACAATCCTTTCCAGGAAATCCAATTTTCACTCAGTTCTCAAAGAATTCCCGCAGATAAATTTCAAAGGAACATCATAAAATGTAAAAGGAAATATAGAAGAATGAGTAAAAACCAGTTAATGATAAAATATGGCAAAGAAAGAATTTCTTTCTCCAGGTATACTGGAAAAAGAAGGAAGCATACCAAAGCTCTGAAACTATTCTCTAGTTCTGAAATTCAAAAAGTAATAGCAGATTAGATACAATTGAAGGCAGAATTATTTATCTGGAAGTTAAATCTGAAGAAATTATTGAGACTGCCACACAGGATGAAAATGAAATGTTAAATTTGAAGATGAGCTAAGACATGAAGAATAGATTGTCGTGGTTTTATACACATTTATTTCGAGTCTGTAAGAGAGAAATGAAGCAATGCTTTTATTGGTGATAATATCAATATTCTAGAATTCATTATAAGACACCTTTCTTGAGATTCAGGTAGCCCAAGAAATCTAAAAACAAAAATTTATACCCAGATCCAAAGCACTGATATTTCAGAACACCAGTGATAAAGACTTGAAAATTAGGCAGAAAAAAGCAAAAGCTGAAAAAACCAATGGCAGTCACACTGACAGTTGACTTGGGGACAATGGAAGCCATAGGACAGCACGGGGTGCTGGCAAGAGAGGACTGCCAATCCAGAAATGCACACGCAATGAGCTCCCCTTAAAGGTCAGTCACTTTAAAAAGAGAGAGAGAAAACCAGAAATTTTCCTCTGATAAACAACAACTGATCTATAAACGTTCAGTAAAGAAAATTTTAAAGGATGCTCTTTAAACAGAAGGACTATAAACTTGGATAACTGACCAGCAAGAAGGTTAACAAGAAATGTATTTATAAATGTAACAGGTAGATCTAAATAACCATCAACTATATGGCAAAATAACAACAATACTTAAAAATGGTGCTTAAAAGTAGAATTTATCTAAAATATCTGAACCAAAAAACAAAAGCATACTTATCTTAAATCTTTGTGTTGTTTATGAGTAAGGCAGATATATTGGTGAGCTATGTTTTGTTCCTTGACCCTTTTAAAATATCCGGAATAATCACTGGGTTTGAACAACAAGGGTTTGAACTGTGTGAAAAAGTTAAAGTCAAAGTGTTTCTTCCTCAGACGTACCCCATTCTTTGTGACCTCATGGACTGTAGCCTGCCAGGCTCCTCTGTCATGGAATTCTCCAGGCAAGAATACTGGAGTGGGTAGTCATTCCTTTCTCCAGGGAATCTTCCCTTTCAAAATACCCAGGATAATCCCTAACGCATAGAGACTCTTAAACAACAGAGATTTGAACTGTGTGGGTCCACTTAAATGCGGATTTTTTTCAGTAAACACTCAACCTTCTCTATTTATGGTTCCACACCCATGGATCCAAATAACTAGTGACCACAAATTTGGTTGAATTCCTGGATACAGAACCTGCAGATAACAGAGGGCCAGCCACAGGGCATGAGCATCCCCAGATTGTGGTACCCTCCATGGATTCTGGCATCAGTCCCCCCAGATGATGAGAGACAGCTATATGTAAGTTCTGAAAGAATTGGAAGAGAAAGAAAAGGAATGAGAAGTTTAAAGTCTTAATCAATCTGAAAGAAAAAAGAAGGAAAAGAAATGAAGGAAAGGAAAAAGAAAAGAAGGAAAGGAAAAAGGAGGTATTAAAAGCACAACATAGGATGGTAGAAATACATCCAAATATACTGAAATAAAAATAACGCAAATGAACTAACATCCCAGGTTAAGTTCCACCTACAATAGAAACAAAAGTTGTAGAATATCTAGGAATAAATACAAGATGTACAAACTTAGAAGATCTGAAGAAAGAAAGTGAGATCCTTGAATAGTAAGACAATGTAGTAGAAGTGTTCAACTCTTTGTGACCCCATGGGCTGGAGTCCACCAGGCTCTTCTCCATCCCTGGCTCGGGAAGATCCCCTGGAGGAGGGCATGGCAACCCACCCCAGTATTCTTGCCTGGAGAATCCCATGAACAGAAGACAATATGAAAAGTATGTTGATTCGCCTTGGATTGCTCATTCTATTCAACACAAATGCACACAAATTTCCAACAGGTTATTTTCTGCATCAAGCTGGCTTTGAAATTTACTTATTGCCAACAGTCAAAAAGAGTGTTGTTGAAGAGACAAGGTGGAGGGATGTGCCTGACCACACATCAAGACATATTATAAATGACATGATTAGGACACATTTCACTGGTGCAGATATAAACAAATAGACTTAGAAGACAGACTTACACAAACACAGAAATCTCTCTGATCGTGACAGAGCTGGTGTTGGAGATGGAGGGAAAATGGTGCAGAAAGCAATTGCTTTTATATAAGGGAAAAAGGGAACTAATATCCCCATTTCATGTGACATATTAAAGTTATTTTAAGGTAAGTTTCTTTATTTATGAAATAAATATTGAAAGCAAAACTAATAAACTTTACTAAGATGATGTTTTAGATGGTTAGATGGCATCACTGACTCAATGGACATGAGTTTGGGTAACCTCCGGGAGCTGGTGATGGACAGGGAGGCCTGGCGTGCTGTGGTTCATGAGGTCGCAAAGAGTCGGACACAATTGAATGACTGAACTGAACTGAAGATGATGTAGCTGACTTTTACCTAGAAAAGGAAGACTTCATTAGATGCTAAAAACACATTCTGTTAAGGAAGTGGTAGGCCAATGGGTCTTAAAATTACTATGAAGATGTGAAAAGACAATACATATTGAAATAAGACATTTTGCATACATCCTGGAGAAAATACTTTTTCCTAAAACATGTGAGAATATTCCCAGTATAAAAAAATAACAAAAATGACAAATGATCCAGTAGAGAAGTGGGCAAACTATTTCAATGGGTGCTTCCTACGAGAGAAAAACATGTAAAAACATGTTCAATCTCCCTAATAAGCAAGGGAACTCCAATCAATACTACAGTAATGTTGATTTTATCACTAGATTGGCAAGAAGTCTGAAGCCTGACAATAACAAGAGTCAGTAGCATTGTGCAGTGGGAGTGTAGGGGGTCCTTCCCATGCCTGGAAAGCAGGACAGTGGTGTACCCACCCATATTAAGGGGGGTGATGTCTAAATGTATGGATGCAAGGTCAGCAAAGGAAAGAAGGAACCAGTAGTTTAAGCAAAACCAGCCACACTTACTATAATTTCCACATCTTAATTCAGTGGACCTAAGATTCATTCAGTATCTGAAATCGTAATGACCAAGATAAAGCAACAATACCAAAAAATCACAGAAATGCACAAACCAGCTGCCACATGTTTTTGCTGCCATAGGCAGATAATTTATTTTATGCTATCTTTATTTATGGTAATACCATAAAATAAATATTGCTCCAATATAATTGCTAAGAATCATTAAACTAATGATTATAAGAGAGAAGCCAGTTTTTATGAAATGCTTTACTATGATCCATATGTCACAAACAAGTTTATAAAATATTATATGGGTACTATATAAAAATGTATACTAGGGTTTTTCAAGTTTTGTTGGCTTTATTTATTTATTTATTTTTTACATTCTCTGTGAAGCAATGGATTCATGAAAAAGAAAAAGCACCATTGATAAAGGTCACCATGCCTTTGTGGTTTCATTCAACAAAATTCAAAGGGCCCATCTGAGTTTTAGTATCCAAGGATCTAAGTATCCTTGCCAAATTTGCCTCACTTCTCTGGGTGACAATTTCACAACTGGTTACAGAGAAGACTAATAAATTGGCAACTCAGTCCATCTAGTCCTGAAATTCTAAAATTCTAGAATATGCATAACTGAATCACTGAATATCATCTGAAAATAACATGATGTTGCAAATCAATCCATCAATAAATAAAATAAATATATTTCTAGGAGACATCATTGATTAGTAGTAAGATGGCAAGTTTTCACAGCTACCTACCAAGCTTTCCAATTCTAATTACATTATGCGTGCTCAGCCGCTCATCATGTCCACCTTTGCGACCCCATGGTCTGTAGCCCACCAGGCTCCTCTGTCCATGGGATTTCCCAGACGAGAATACTGGAGTGGGTTGCTATTTCCTCCTCAGGGACTGAATCCATGTCTAGTGCATCTCCTGCATTGGAAAGCAGATTCTTTACCCCTGAGCCACCTGGGACTCCAGCTGCATTATAGGAGGAAAATATTCCATCCTCTTTCTTCTGACATCACTTCTGCATCCTTTCTCGCTTAAGTAACTCTGAGCCACAGCACTAGTGGTGCAAGTTCTCGGGCTTTGGAGTCAGACAATACTGGGTCTCCCACTCAAGCAAGTGACTTAGCCTGAGGTTTCTTTTCTATTATCTAATCAATCTGGATAATATCCTTCCAGTTGGCTTGTTGCAGGGATTAAGCTCATAGTGTCTCTCGAATGCCCAGCCAGTTCTTGGAACAGAGAAGTCCTCAGTGTGTTCCTTGCTGCCTGGATAAGCAGAGAACAGAGGGGCATTACTTGGAGAACAGGGCCAGGAGCATCCCGTCTGAGCAGGGCGCACATCATGCCACCACTGGCAGCTCTGGAAATGACCCTCTCTCTCTCTTGCTGTCCTCTGGGCCTCCAGCTGGCTGACTTATCCTTCAACCTCACCTCTGCTCCCCAGACTCAGATGCACATCTCTGCCCTCAGGCACCGACCTCCAAGGAATGCCATTAGACACCTGTCACCCTGGCCCTGGCTGGCGTGGTCCTAAGACCTCCCACAACCATCATGAGCAGAGCCAGACACCAAGCAGTCTCTCTCCAGGCCTCTTCTGCTCACAGCCTCCCAACCCCAGGCTCTCACATCGTTCTTCCAGCCAGGGACATGCTTCCCTGACACAGTGTGAGGGCTCTGGGCACTCGTGCAATAGAATTTCACTTCTCTGAATGATTTAAAAATGCACATAGCCCAGGCATACAAAAATATGAAAGACCCCAAATTACTGTCATTATACCCAATTGTTGAAGCGTCCATCTCCTTATCTGCCCTGCTCTCCTTATCCTGTTCCAATTCAGTTCCCAGGCGACCTTCCTCCCACAGGCTCTTGCTGGGTTCCAACTGTCCTGTTCAATGAGCACAGCTCCCTGAGTTCTGATCTGACAGACTGCTTTACTAACAGTCTTCCTGTCTCATTAGCGTGTCTCCATCCTCTTCATTAAATCCTCTCTCAAGCTGCAAGAATGATGGTTTCTATGATGCAGTCTAGACCATAACATTTGTTTCCCGAAGATCCTAAAACATCAGAGATACAGTCATCAGGCCCTTTGTGATACGGCACTAAATCCAGCACCCACTAGTTCTTCAAATGCATCTTACATTCTTAACATATAGACTTATATGCAGTTTTCCAAATTGGCCACATCCTTTCTTTTGTAAAATCATGGCTTTTGGGAAACAGTCTCAAATTTAGAGACAAGTTTCGAATACACAAATAAAAAGCTTCTTCCCTGCAACATCACTTGATACTAGGTTGCTGACCTGATGTTCAATCAGCCTTCAAATGTGTTAGAGTATATTCCACAGACAAAGCAATTATCCTATAAGCCTCTGCTTGCATGTCTGGTTCTTTGTGACCCTCTAGACTGTAGCCCACCTGCGGGGCTCCTCTGCCCATGGGATTCTCCAGACAAGAATATTGGAATGGGCTCTCATGCCCTCCTCTAGGGGATCTTCCCGACCCAGGGATCAAACCCACGCCTCTTATGTTTCTGCAGTAATGTCCCCCTTTAATCCTTAATATTGGTAATATAGTTGGACTGTGAAGAAAGCTGAGCACCGAAGAATTGATGCTTTTGAACTGTGGTGTTGGAGAAGACTCTTGAGAGTCCCTTGGACTGCAAAGAGATCCAACCAGTCCATTCTGAAGATCAGCCTTGGGATTTCTTTGGAAGGAATGATACTGAAGCTGAAACTCCAGTACTTTGACCACCTCATGTGAAGAGTTGACTCATTGGAAAAGACTCTGATGCTGGGAGGGATTGGGGGCAGGAGGAGAAGGGGACGACTGAGGATGAGATGGCTGGATGGCATCACGGACTCGATGGACATGAGTCTGAGTGAACTCCGGGAGTTGGTGATGGACAGGGAGGCCTGGCGTGCTGCAATTCACGGGGTCGCAAAGAGTCGGACACAACTGAGTGACTGAACTGAACTGATGCTCTGTCTGGCCAGGAATCTACCAATTTGACTGGCTTATTCAAAGAAGTAACTTTCAAGTTCTCTGTTTCCTTTAATCTGAGGTGTAAGTCTTTTGTTTTCTTTTTAAATCATTTTTAAATTCCATGTAACAATCGCGACCTTTTTATTTGGAACATTTTCACATTTTCATTTTCATAACTACTGTTTTACATAGGTTTAAACCAAACATTTTATAATTTATTTTCTATTTGCTGCACCTGTTCTCTTCTTCATTTTCCTCCTTCCATTCTTAATGTTGGTCTGATTCAACTGGTGTTTTTTTAATAATTAAAAAAATTTTTTTTAATTTTTATAACCCTGTTTGTTTCTGCCATACAACATGAATCAGTCATAATTCTACACACATTCCCAGCCCTCCCAACTTCCTTCCCTTGCCCTCATCCCATCTCTCCAGGCCATCACACAGCACCTGACTGGGCTCCTGTGCTGCTCAGCAGCTGCTCTCCAGCTCTGCATCTTACCCCTGACAGTGTATAGATGTCGACGCCACCTCTCCTCTCCTCCCACCCTCTCCCTCCCCATCTGTGCTCACAAGTCCATTCTCTGCGTCTGCATCTCCATTCCTCCCCTGCAAACAGGTCCATCAATACCATCTCTCTAGATCCCATGTACATGTATTAGTATACCGTAACAGTCATTTCTCATCTTTCTCTACTTGATAGTTTTACAGTCTTTTATTGTTCTTTCAACAGTTACTCTAGATATTACAACATGCTTCCTTGGCTTATTTATAAGTATTTTACCACTTCCTAAGCAATGCTATAGTTCCTTTCCTGCCTTTTGCTTTCATGTTGGAGGGAGGAGGGGGAGTAACTTTTAAATTTGAAGGCAATTATAGATTCACATGGAGGTGCAAGAAATAATAAGAGAGATCTGTCCACCCTGCCCCTCAAAAACTAGGTATCACAGTCATGGTATGGGCCTTGCACCGACGCTGATGCGTTGATTGTATTCAGATGCACTGTGATACTTGCGTGTGTGTGTGTGTGTGTGTGTGTGTGTGTGTCCTTTTATCAGTTTTATCACATGCGTGGGTCTGTGCAGCTATGGCAACAGTCAACACACTGAAAAGTTCCCTGACCACAAGAATCCCTGGTGCTGTATTTTTGGAACACCTCCCACCTGTACTGCTGCCCACAATACCCAGTCCTAAGCCCTGGAGACAAGAATCTGTTCTTCATTTTTATAATTTTGTCATCTTGATTTACTTATGCCATTTTTGAGTGTGTTTCTTTGAGCGCTGCTCTTCACGGTGCTGGCTCTAGGTATCTACGCACATGAGACCTACTGTCTACTGTAAGCCCACTCACGGTCACATTTTACCTGTGGAGTGAGGTGTGAAAACCCCACTGTCACTTAGGTATCCTGACTGTCCCCACTTTTGAGTACCATGATCGTGAATATCAAGTGTTATAGCTTTTGTTTCCATTATCAAATATCACTTATAAAACTCAAGGAGGAGAATGGTCTCTTGTAAGCACTGGTGTTTCTGGGTTCTTTTGTTGTCACTGTTGTCTCTTCTTCATTCCTAATGCTCCAGAATTTCTTCTCTCCTCATTTCCTTTCCGGGTGAAAATTTTCCTTTAGCCAGTTGTTAAACATAGGTCTTTATGTGACTAATTCTTTTATTTTTCTTTCACTTGGGGATGTCTTTATTTCCTCTTCATTCCTAAAAGATGATTTTCCTGAATATGAAATTCACAGATAACGGTTCTTTCTTTCCACATTTGAAAAAGTGGTCTGCATCTGCCCTCCCTGGCTCCAGGTGACGCACTGCCATCCAAACTGATGCCCCCTCTCAGCTGCTTTCAAGGTTTCTGTTTTGTCTTTAATTTTCCAAAGTTTAACTATGATGTGCTTTAGCACAGGTTTCTTTTCTTTTATCCTATTTTTGATTCACATGAATTCTTGAATTTATAGGCTTATATTCCCCTCCAAATTTGGACATTTTCAGCTCCCAGTTTCTTTATGTTTTATGGTATGTTTTCAGCAATATTTCTTCCCTTTTTCAAATGTACTCTGTCTTTCCTTTCCTTCCTTGACTCCAATGAGGGATAAACCTTTGTTATTGCTCCTCAAGCCCCTACAGCTCTGTTTATCTAGAGTTTATCCCACAGGTCCTGGCCTGTCTGTGGGTGAGAGTTCCAATGCCAATGTTATGGTCAGCGCCTTTGCGGCGTTAGTTCCCCCTGGTTTGTCTGCTTCTGTTGGGATTCCCTTTAACCCTGCCAAGGCTTCCAGAGGACACAAGGAGAGTTCCCTCCAGCCACAAAACCAGTGGTCTCAAGGTAGGGGAAAGGATTCTCTAGCCCATAGGATAGAGACCCTTGACTGGCCCTGAAAACTTCTTTGTTCCCACTCATCTGAGACTGTCTTCCCCTAGCCAGAGGTTCCAGGCAGCTTCAAATTTAGATCATTTTGTTTTCCCTCTAACTACTCCTAAGACTTTGGGTCTCAGTGGGCTGGCTGTGAGGTGCTTGAATTTGGTTTTCTTTGTATTCATATTATTTGGTTTCGAGTGGCTCCTTGAATCTCAGGACTAATGCCTTTTATAACATTTGAAATTCTTGGCCATCATCTCTTTAAATAATGCTTTTGCTCCAGTGTTTCTCCTCTCCTGGAAATCTAATTACATATATGTGTGATCTTTTCATCATGTCTCGAATGTCTCCAAAGTTTTGTCTATATTTTGTACCCACTTTTAACCTGGCTGCCTTCTTCCAGCTAATTGTCACTTCACATTTGCCTATTTGCTATTAAAGTATCTCAATAGTTTCAATTATTATATTTTAAATTTAAAATTTTTCCTTAATTCCTTATTTCCTAGTTCTCTGTTATTCTCCTGCTTGTTATTTAATTCCTTGGGTGTATTAATTAGAGTTAAAATCAGTATCTGATAACTCCAACTCCTGGATTTCCAATTATTTTTATTTCACTGTATAGTATTCCTACTGATTTTTGGTCATTGGTCTTGATTCAAATGACTGGATATTTAATTGGCTATAAAATTCAATCAGGCCTAAACTCTTCTTTCAAGATATTGGTAGAAACATAAGTAAAGAGATATACATTATTTTTTTAAAAAGGACCAAATAGAAATTTTGGTCTGAATTATTATCAGAAGTTATGAATAACTTAAAAATTTTACCTCTCTGCAACCCTGCTGATTTAACTTATATGCAGAGTACATCATGAGAAACACTGGACTGGAAGAAACACAAGCTGGAATCAAGATTGCCAGGAGAAATATCAATCACCTCAGATATGCAGATGACACCACCCTTATGGCAGAAAGTGAAGAGGAGCTAAAAAGCCTCTTGAAAGTGAAAGAGGAGAGCGAAAAAGTTGGCTTAAAGTTCAACATTCAGAAAACGAAGATCATGGCTTCCGGTCCCATCACTTCATGGGAAATAGATGGGGAAACAGTGGAAACAGTGTCAGACTTTATTTTGGGGGGCTCCAAAATCACTGCAGATGGTGACTGCAGCCATGAAATTAAAAGACACTTACTCCTTGGAAGAAAAGTTATGACCAACCTAAATAGTATATTCAAAAGCAAAGACATTACTTTGCCGACTAAGGTCCGTCTAGTCAAGGCTATGGTTTTTCCAGTGGTCATGTACAGATGTGAGAGTTGGACTGTGAAGAAGGCTGAGCACTGAAGAATTGATGCTTTTGAACTGTGGTGTTGGAGAAGACTCTTGAGAGTCCCTTGGACTGCAAGGAGATCCAATCAGTCCATTCTGAAGGAGATCAGCCCTGGGATTTCTTTGAAAGGAATGATGCTAAAGCTGAAGCTCCAGTATTTTGGCCACCTCATGAGAAGAGTTGACTCATTGGAAAAGACTCTGATGCTGGGAGGGATCGGGGGCAGGAGGAGAAGGGGACGACAGAGGATGAGATGGCTGGATGGCATCACAGACTCGATGGACGTGAGTTTGAGAGAACTCTGGGAGTTGGTGATGGACAGGCAGGCCTGGCATGCTGCGATTCATGGGGTTGCAAAGAGTCGGACACGACTGAGCAACTGAACTGAACTGAACTGAACAGCAAATTTAAGATGGCAGAGGAAAGATTTAGTAACCTTCAAGGCAGAGTAATATAAATGACTCAGTATTAACAAAGATAAAAGATTGAATGAAAATGAACAAAGACTCATAGACACATGGTACAATAGCAAGTGTATCAACTTGTGGGGATTAAGAGTCCTACAAGAATAAGAGAGACAGACTGTAAACATTTTTTGAAAAAATAAAGACTGAAAACTCCTAAAATTTGATGAAAAATATTTATTAACAAATCTAAGAAGCTTAATAAACCCAATTTGGGTAAACACTAGGAGATGCACACCTAGACACATCTAGTTAATTTTTTAAAAGACAAAGATTTAGAAAAAATCGTGAAAACATCAAGAGAAAAAGGACTCATTATGGCAAGAGAAAAATAATGCAATTAATGCTGTCTTCTCATCAGAAATAAGGAAGCCCACAAGGCTTTGAAAAGACATATTCAGAGTGCTAAAAGGAAAAATGTCAACCAAGAATCATACATTCAGAAAACTACTCGTCAAAAATGAGAGAGAAATAAAAATATTCCCAGCTAGAAAAAGACTTAGAAAATGTGTTGGCAGCAGATCTGCCTTCCAAGAACTACTAAAAGAAGTTTTCCCAGCTAAAAGGAAGTAGCACCTAAAGATAACTGAAATCCAGGGATGAAATATTGAACACTGGAAATAGTACATATGTACTATTGCAAATGCAAAACTTGATTTTTTAATAATTTTTTTCCTTAACATCTTTAAAATACGTAAGGTAGTTTAAAGCAATAATTTATAATACAATACTGTTTTTAAATTGATAACCTGTAAGACACATTCTTTGGAAGGAATGATGCTAAAGCTGAAACTCCAGTACTTTGGCCACCTCATGTGAAGAGTTGACTCATTGGAAAGACCCTGATGCTAGGAGGGACTGGGGGCAGGAGGAGAAGGGGACGACAGAGGATGAGATGGCTGGATGGCATCACCGATTCGATGGACGTCAGTTTGAGTAAACTCCGGGAGTTGGTGATGAACAGGGAGGCCTGGCGTGCTGCAGTCCATGGGGTCGCAAAGAGTCGGACACGACTGAGCAACTGAACTAAACTGAACTGAAGACATAATCTATGTGACAATAATAGCTCAAAGGAAGGGTGAGTCAAAGGAGGTGGATGAGTATTTAATATGAAGTAAACTGTGATAAGATGTATACTGTAATCCCTACTGTAACTACTAAGAAAATAAAAATTTTAAATATAGTGAAAATAATAAATTACAATAATTTAATAAAAATATTTATCTACCACAAAGGAAGGCAATAGAAGAACAATAAAAGACATTAGACAAGTAGAAAGCAGATTTTTTTAAACCAACAACCATGTATCCATTCATATCAATAATTACATTAAATGTAAATGAAAAAATGCCATTCAAAAGGCATACATTGTTAGATGATATAAAGTAGACTCAGTTACATGCTGTCTACAGAAAAATGCACTTTAGACTCAAGACGCAAATAGTTTGGAAGCAAAAGGATAAGAAAAGATTTATAGCAATAACCATGAGACCGAAGTAATAGGATACTAATAGATAAAATACACTATTAAGAAAAGTGTATTGTTAGAGGCAAGAAGAGAGATTTCATAATGAAAAAAGGGTTAACATATCAGGAAGATATAACAATTATAAATGTATATGGACTTAATAACAGAACCAAAGAATACATGAAGCAAAGCTGACAGAATTGAAAGGAAATTAATCAATAATAATTATAAATTTCAACAAACTCCTTTCAATAATTGATCAGATAATTAGTCAGAAAATAAGCCAGAATAAACGATTTGGATAAGACTCTCCACCAACTCTACCTGACGGACACTTGTAGAACACGCCACTCATGGGCTGCAAAGTACATGTACTTTTCAAGGACACATGAAATATTCTCCAGAATAAACTATATCCTGGGCCATAAAGCAACCTCAATACATTTAAAAGATTGAAATTATATAAAATATGTTCTGACTACAGTTGATTTTCATGAGAGATACACAGCAGAAAGAAATCTGGAAAAACCCAAATATCTGGAACTTAACACACTTTTAAATAACATGTGGGTAAAGAAAAAAAATTGCAAGGGAAATTTTAAGATATTATAAATTGAATTAAAATTAAGACACTGATATGAAAATTTATGAATGCAGTTCAACCAGTGCTAACAGGGAAATTCACATCTTCAACATCTATGGGAGAAGAATGTCTCAGATCAGTAAGCCAAGCTTCCAGCTTTAGAAACTAGAAAAAGAAAGCAAACTAACCCTCAAACAAGCAGAAGACAAAGCCCAGGCCCAATCTACACTGGGCATCAGGCGCCGTCACACAACCCAGGATGGAAAACAGAAAAGAGGCCAGGACGCTTGCACTTGAAAGGGCCGGAGTATGAAACAGCTCAGGGCTCCCACTGGCCGCCTGTTTGCTCGTTGTGTGAATGTACATGCCTCTACGCCTCACCCTCCGTTCATCTCACCCTCCCCGTCTCCTCCCCACCCTCGCCCATAAGACTGTTCTCTATGTCTGTGTCTCCACTGACGCTCTGCAAACAGGTTCATCAGTACCATCCTTCTAGATTCCATACATATGTGTTAATGTATGATATTTGTCTGTGATAACCGAGAGGGGTGGGAACGGGCTGAAGGTGGGAGGGAGACTCATGAGCCAGGGAACATATGTACACTTATGGTTAATTCATGTTGATGTATGACAGAAATGAAACCAATATTGTAAAGCAATGATTGATCAAGTAAAATAAATATTTTTTAAAAATAGTTTAGGGTTTTTAGGCTTTAAGATCTGTGGAGTAAATAGTCAGCTCTGCAGTTGTGGCATGAAAGCAGTCATGGAGAGCTATTTGAAAAACACAAGACACGCCCTTGGCTAGGAATAGAATATAAACAGGCAGTGGACCAGATTTTGTCCCCGGCCACAGTTTGCACATCTCTGTATAGATGACAGAGTCAAAAAGAAAGAAAGGAAGAAAGGGAAGTCACTGAAAACACTGAGCCCCACTGAGGAAAGATTACATCGTCTCAGTCCTGTATCCCAAGTAGTGAAAACATGAGATAACAGAGTTTGGATGTGTGACACCCTGTAGAGTTCCTAGGACGAAAAAGGAGAAGCAGCTGGCTTACCAGTAGCAACAGTTTCTAGAAATGTGATTACTTAGTTTTGGTAAATCTTAGAGGGAAAGAACTAAAGATGCCATCAAACACGTATTAATAGTAACTGCCTGATATATGTCCATTATTTCATGTCATCTTCACAAGAGCCTTCATTTCACGAAGACTGAAGCTGAGGTCCAGACAAGTTCAGTTACCTGCCCAAGATTCCATAAATAGAAAGAGGCTAAAACAAAAATGGAAGAGCTTTGTAGCTCCAAAGCTCAACTTCTTTTCATGAAACTGAGACAGGTTGCATCTGGAACCTGGGAGCCTTTGCTGCAGTGTCTGCACCTGGACAAATGTCTCCCTGGGAGACAAAATACAGAGAACGCATTCTTAGGACTTCTCTTTCAGTATTAATACATGGAGATCAAGACCTCTTGTTAGGGAACCATAAGCCTGAATTCTAGCAACGGGTCACTTCCAGGAGGTCTTCTTAGCTGCCACGTAACATGACCAAGCCTCCAAGTTTCCCAGCTGTGCTATGGTCATAAAGCTGCCTATCTCAGTGGTCAATTAGGAAGAAGATCAAAGAAGATACTGTGGGATAAGGGGAGCAAAAATGCTCTGTAAAGGGTTAAGCGTCATCCAAATAATGGTGGAACTTTTCATCATCTTTCATTGGCTTTGGCCTTATCATTTTTTTCCAGAAATAAACACACCTTTGTGAACCAGTCGTTGTGCTTTACAGGCACGTGCGCGCTGTCTCTCTGCATGTGCTGCGTGACTATATGTGGCCCTCGTTTCTCGGCAGGCTTCCGTGTGGGAGAGATCTGTATCTTTGGTTGTTCAGATATCTAGGACACCCTGTTCTGTTGCTAAGTCAATATTTTACTGATTGGATATTAAGTTTCTTTCCCCCCTAACAGCTTCATCTGGACAATATTCTTTCTTGGAAAACAGTATAAAAATAGGGTACTCCCCAAGCCCCTCCTAAACCACAGCATCATCGGGACTTGAAAAAATTCTCCAAAAAAACAGACATTTGTGATTCTGTTTTGGAATCTGGTGAACCTCAGAATATTTAAACTTTTAGGTTAGATAAGCATCAAGAAGCTGCACGCTTATCTGGAAACTTTGAACTTTCAGTGCCTATTTCGGTAGGAAATCTCACGAGATTGTTTTGTTGCCTGGTTTCCAGAACTTCCTGACTTTGAAAAGTCCAGAAATTCTTTGAAAAAAGGAAAAAGAAAAGGCACTGTGGTGTCCGGCAGCTTCTGCCCAGGAGTAGAGTAGAGAGAAGCAGAGGGAAGGGTTCAGTGACCACCCCGACAAAACCTCCCCCACAGCCATCTCGGTACTCACCAGATTCTGAAAAAAAGTAGTTGATGCCCTGCTGCTGGTAACCTGGTGCAGCAGGCAGCCCAGACTGTCCACTCTCTGAGTCTCAAATTCCTCATGTAAAAAATATAAACAGTGATGCTCATGTCACAAGACTGCCATGGGGATTATCAATAAACCAAGGCACAGTTCTTGGCACTTCTCAAGTACTGAAAATGCCCATATCTTTCCTCTTTTTCCACCACTTTCCACTGGGGGACTTGTGCTCATAAGGCAGTTGCCCAAGATTGGTTATGTAATCTGCCAAGTACATTGGCAGCCCCTGTGCATGGGGAGTTCTGCTGGGGGCCTGCCTCCCAGAGTAGGAAGGGCAGGTGGAGGAGTGGGTGTGCAGAAGAGGAGAGGGGCCCTCAGGGCATTTCTCTGTGGGATAAATCTCCAGGCTTCAGAAACATCCCTAGAACATGCTTGATCAACTTTGCCTCTCAGTCAACATTTTCATCTGGACGTTTCTAACAATAGCTGTGATTATCTCTGGCTGCAATGCAATGATTTGAAAGCAGAACGAGAGGAAAAGGGAGAAGAGTTTCTCCATCTGTCTCCTGTCTTTCTTAGATCAGGCGAGTGAGCCAAAGAGATAGCCGTGGATCTGATCCTCGTTTAATAGCTGCAAACCTGCCCAAAGTTGAACAAACAGGAAGGGAAATTAGGGAGGACCGAAATCAACATCACAGGGCAGAGGGCGCTCAGCGCGGATGGTGTACGTTAAACTGCAAAGAGTCACCACATAACTGCCAGGCCAGAGTATTTCAGAATGACGAATCCGATGTTTTTGATCGGAAGATTTCAGAGGCAACATTGTTCATCTTCATCCTCCTCATTTCCCCATATTCTACATGCCCCTAAAATTAGAATTGCTCTCCGTTTGGTGTCATTTCTCTCTTACAATCTGTGTATAAATATGTAAGACGTAAGCCACGTATGTAGAGTTCACCATCGCATCATTAGCACCGCTAATATTCCTACACAGAGAAGGCACACAGTAATTCTATAATTCTGCTTTTACTGTGAATTAAAGCCCCACGAACATAAGTACCCTAAGAATAAATCTCCTTTTTTTTTTTTTTTTGCCTACACATCCTCCACTATAGGGCTTGGCATCTGATCTTTCACACAGCAAGAGTTCAATAAGTACCGAAGGAGGGAATGAACGGACAGAGGCCTTAAACATTTATTGAGTACATTCTGGAGAGAAAATAAATATAAGACACGTCCAGTGCACTTCATGCGAATAATATTTAGCTGAGAAGGGCTAATACAGATGCAGAGGGTTAGACAACAATGTCAGGTAAGTTTACACTCTATGCAAAGCGTGCATATAGCAAATACTGGAGAAAATTCATCCAAGGAACGATCTCAGAGGACTGGGGTCATGTTTGTGTGTGGATGAAAGTCGCTCAGTTGTGTCCAACTCTGCGACCCCATGGATATACAGGATTCTCCAGGCCAGAATACTGGAGTGGGTGGCCATTTCCTTCTCCAGGGAATCTTCCCAACCCAGGGACTGAACCCAGGCCCCCTGCATTGCAGGTGGGTTCCTTACCAGCTGAGCCACCAGGGAGGCCCGGGGTCATGTTTGGAGGATGCTAAGACTGGAACAGCCCACAGAGGAAGGGCTATAGTAAATGCAAGGTGTAGTAAGAAAACTAACAAATTGCCATCTTCTTAATGCGCGTTTTAGTTCATCTCATTAAATAACGTTCTATGAAAAAGAAAAAAATAAGGGGAGCTATAGTAAACAGCTGGAGAAGGCAATGGCACCCCACTCCAGTACTCTTGCCTTGAAAATCCCATGGACGGAGGAGCCTGGTAGGCTGCAGTCCATGGGGTTGCAAAGAGTCGGAGACGACTAAGTGACTTCACTTTGACTTTTCACTTTCATGCATTGGAGAAGGAAATGGCAACCCACTCCAGTGTTCTTGCCTAGAGAATCCCAGGGATGGGAGAGCCTGGTGGGCTGCCGTCTGTGGGGTCGCACAGAGTTGGACATGACTGAAGCGACTTAGCAGCAGCAGCAGCATAGTAAACAGTGAAGGCACAGTTTTAATCCAAATCTATCTGACTCCCCAAAGACTGTCTTTTTCCAAATTAGGATACTTTCCAGTGGCAGAAGGAAGAAGGGTGGGAGAAAGGGCTTTGACCCATATCTCACAGCTGGGGAAATAGAAGCTGAAATGTCAAGATGGTGTAGAATTTGCTTCCACGGAGACAAGCGCTGGAAACAGATAAATGCCAGATAAAGGGAGTCTTCAACAGGAAGGCCTGGAGATTGAATCTCGTTCTGTCTTAGAACAGGGAACTTTTAACATCCTTCCATATTATTTATGAATGTGAAAGTTGGACTATAAAGAAAGTTGAGCATCGAAGAATTGATGTTTTGAACTGTGGTGTTGGAGAAGACTCTTGAGAGTCCCTTGGACAGCAGGGAGATCCAACCGGTCCATCCTAAAGGGAACCAACGTAGAGGAAGCCGTGCAGGTCCTGCGCTGTCTGTGGGTTCCAGGCTGATTTCAGAGTCAGGACTCTGCTGGATTGGGAGGCGGTGGAAGAAGAGGTGAGTGCTTCTGGCTGGAGGAAAGAGGAAGTCTTAGGCCTTACGAAGAAGCCTAGGAGGAGGCGGAGGTAGCCCATGACTCATCTGTGGCTTGAGGCCTCTTTCTTTTAAAGGCAAAACTCTTTTCTTTCATACCTTGTGGAATTTCCGAGGTTGGAATTGCTGACAATGCCACAGAACTGATTTGCTGAGCCGGGTACCTTGGGAAAGATAGTCACATTTACCTTGAACCACTGTATGTCTGTGAAGTTGGGGAAGGTGCCAAAGGGACAGGATCCTAGCATTTTTCTATCAGAACACATTTGATTAGTTTTCAAGTTCATTTACGTAGAAACACTTTTCATTTCAAAATAGCTTCAAAGTTGACTCAAAGTTAAACAAAGCTACCAGACACACGAAGAGGGAAATCAATGAGCATTATTCAGAAAAGACTGAGGACGGTAGGCCAAAACCTCTGTTGAGAATTCTTAGATGACAGGGCAAACACACAAGAACATAGAAAGGAATGAAGTAACAGACTTCCCTCCAAACTGCCTTGTCTGGTCACGACAGAGGAGGAAAACTGCAGATCCCACTGTTTGATTGGGATAAGTCTTGCTGCTTATTCAGGAGAATAACCTTCCTTGGCCCCGAACTTCAAAGGGGTGTATTTGCATAAGCAGAAAATTTATTACTACTAACATCTCTGGTTAAGTATTTGCCAATAGGGACTTCCCTGGTGGTCCAGTGGTTAGGACTCTGTGTTTTCACTCCTGAAGGCACTGGTTCAATCCACCCTTAGGGAACTAAGATGCCATAAGCCATGTGGTACAGCCAAAAAAAAAAGTTGCCAAAGATAACTTCTCCAAGTCCCTGGTGGAGAAGGAATCATCCTGCCAGGTCAGAGTCTTTGAGGGTCTTTGGGGAACTTCTAGAGTTTTGGTTTGTTGTAGTTTAGTTGCTGAGTCATATCCGACTCTTTGTGACCCCATGGACTGTAGCCCACCAGGCTCCTCTGTCCATGGGATTCCCAAGAATACTGGAGTGGGTAGCCATCCAGGGGATCTTCCCGACCCAGGGAACTTGCATTGGCAGATGGATTCTTTACCGTGGGGGAGTTCTGGTGTAGCACTGGGAAAATCAGCAGGTAACCTTGAAGAATCATCCACCGTGATCTCTGGTCTCCCAGACAATGCTACCCCTGAGGATGTGGATCACACCCAGCTGACAGGTGTTCCAACTACTGCTCCGAGGAAGAGGCACGTGCACTGTTGGCCGGCTCTGCATGCGGGGTGGGAAGCACTGCCTCCCTTCACCCCAGCACCTCCTCCACCAATGGACCCGCTTGTTGCACCCACTGTGATGAAGACCCACATTGTGAATTTCTGGTCATCATCTGCTGGCTGTGCAAGTTGCAAAGCCTCCTCCATCATGAGAAGGATTTTGCAGGGAAGACCATCAGAGCATCTTCCTAGAGAAGCAGATGTCTCGGCCCGTCCTCCTAACATCCCCATCATGGCAGTCCCAACAGGTACTTCTGACCAGCAGGATTTCACTTTGCATCTCGCCATCAGGAGTGTTTGTTCCAAGCCCCTGCCGTGGAAGAGGTCCCCTCTTGTACCTGATTGCTGCCTTCCCCTGCCTGGGCACTTGTCAAGCCCTTTTCCCCAGACTCTTGCTGCCGTACTCAACCCCCTACCCCCAGCTCTACTGCCTCAGCTTGTCCTGTTTAAATTTGTAACAACAACAAAGAAAAATTCAGAAGCGGCTTACCGCAAGCCTTCCCTGTATAAAAACACAACTTATTTTCTATCATCGGCAACCTGAATTACACCAGAGCCCCGACACGTACATTTCAGGAGAGACTAAGAATCGCAGGCTGCATTTACATAACATTAAAATCACTGTCTCCACGCACAAAATAAAATGAATGTCTTTCCATCTCTCCCAGGGGTCCTTGCCTGAGATAGAGTTCTGCCTTGCTTTCACTTTCTGAGCTGATGGATGGAGTCTGTCCACCCTTGGCTTTCCTGGCAGCGGCTGGATTCCCTGCGCTCTGGGCTGGGAAGAGCAGCAGGCCAGGCCCGCCCAAGCCAAACCGCCAGAGAACTCGGGGTGAGGTGGGGCCCAGAGAGATCGCATCTCCTCCCCAACATGCCTTGCAGCTGCAGGAAGCCGGCCACCCCATTTCAGAAACCACAGGCTCCTGTGGGCGCCGAGATCCCCTGTTTTCTGTGCTCTGTGAAACACGCACACCATCCGCTTGCTTTTCGCATTTTGGAGCTGGAACAGGAGAGGACAGCACACTCTGAGCCCCGGTGGTTGGGACTCCAGCTTCCCCATTGCCCCATGGCCTTGGGCTAGAACGCCGTCTCCTGAACTGCCGCAAGGAGGGCCCTACTTCCTGCGGTGGGGTCGCACCCGGACCGCACAGCGAGGGTGCTAAGCAGACAGGGATGTGTTTAGCTGTCACTTTGGGAGCAGGGATGGGCCACGGTTGAATGAGGAGGGGAGGTCTCCGGCTTGGGGCCATGGCTGCAGGCTGCCGCCCCCGCTTCTGCCCAGAGGGCCCCTCTTCCCTCTTGCACCTGCCTGCTTCATCTGCTTGTCGTTTGGGACTCAGCCCAGGGCCTGCATCGCAGGATGCTGCCTTGCCCTTCCTGCTGCTTCTCCTCCAGCCCCTGGGGTCTCCACGGGCTGCCCCGGCCCTGGGCTCTGAGCTCCTCAGCCCTCGGTCTCTGAAGCCCAGCCGTGGGGGGCCAGGAGCCCTTGGGTCACATTCCCAGAGCCAGTCACTCCCACCCCTCAGAGGTGGTACCCCGCAGGGTAGGGGCCTCTGCCCTCGATGACCCGTCCACCCCCAGCGTGCCCTGGGATTGGCTTCCACCTGCAGAAGAGGCAGCTGAGGCCCAGAAAGGTCAGGCTGGTCTCCCAAGATTATATGACCCCTAAGGATGAGATCGATAAAGCCATATACATTGAGAAATCCAGTGTGTTGATGGCCTTCTGTTTCCCTGCCTACCCATACAGCCTGGCAGCTGGGCCGGCTCCCTGGGTCTGCAAACAGTGCGGTCGTTCAGGGCCCGGGTGCAGGACTGCTCCACGGCTGTGGTCTGGAGTTGTTGGTCTTTTTACCTTGACTTTGTGTTGTGTATGTGGAGTGAGGGGGGCAATGGAGCGTGTGCTGGGGGAGCCAAGCTCACCGCAGGCCCCCTCCCAGCTGCCTCCCCACCCACCCATGGGTGCCCTGCCACCTGCCCCGGCACCCCGCCCAGCACCCACCCTCCACCCTGAGCTGGGACTTGGGCCTGGGTGTGGGGACCTGGGAAAGGTCAGGTGCACAAAGTAGGGGGTGGGGGCCTGAGAGCTGGGCCATGTGTAGTTACCCCACGAATATACCCGTGCCAGAGGGAGATGACATCAAATAGCAAATGAAAGCCACTACGACGAGTTGAGAGAGAGACCACAAAAGAAGGAAAACACGTCTATTTCTTGCACAAGGAGTGCATGGTTTCAGCTTGCACGGGGCCCACCCATTACACAGTCTGCCCTGGCCACCCAGCGGGGCCCATGGCACCTGGTCACCCCAGACGCAGGGCTGTAGACAGAGCTCTTAGGGGCCCCCATGCACTCTGTGGCTTTATGTGATGTTCTCCTTAAGGAATAGAGTGGGTTTGGAGGACACAGATCCACCTGCCCCCTCTCTTGCAGCTTGGGTTCTTTCTACACAAGGGAAGCGCCTCAGTGGCCTGCAAGAGGGGTCAAGCCACCTTCTGCTCAAGGAGGGAAAGTATTGCCCAGGATTTGAGAGCTGTGTTCTCAACGCTTGTGGCTAAAATAAGGCTGTGATTTTGCATCTGTAATTATTTATGCCTGGAAATAAGGAAGTGAAATTCCCACCTACTGGAAAGACAGTTATGAGGGCTGCCTTGTGAGGCAAGTGTGGCTTCAGGCTTTGCAAACAGTGCCTCACACGTGCAGGGAGACTAGGGAGCCATGACAGGCAGCTGCCGTTTTGCTGTTGTCCAGAAAGATAGGGGCCAGGCTCCGTGTCCTCACCTGAGATATGGGAAGGAGCATGGACTCCACAGGAAGGGGTCGAGGCTGGAGGAGATGAGGCAGGTGCAGGTTGGTCTGTGGAAGGCCTCTGCTCACGTGAGGGCTGTCACCCGTGGCTCATCCAAGGGTCCTCACTACCGGTCACTGGCCATCCTCCCCACAGGGGACCTGCTCAGGGTGTCCTGGGCTCTGCTAGACTCTAAGTCACTTTGGCGAATGCCTTTCTGTCCTGCAGACCATACTGGTTTCCTGCCTCAGCTCCTCACAGCAGGCAACCTTTTTGGAGCTGAGGAATGGTGGCTCAGATCCCACGGTCAGTGCAGAAGCAGGCCCTGAATGGCTGACACCACCAACCACGGTCATCAATGAGAGAACAGGCACATGATCCAATCAGAGCTGAGAATCTTTCCTGGGGCCTCTGGACAGAAGAACGTTGTCATCTGCAAGAGCTTCAAAGGCTAGCTTTCTCTCTTCCTGTGAATGGCACGATGCAGACATTGGCTCTAGACCTGAGGGTGGAGTTTGCCTGAGCAGAAGCCACCTTGTGAATTCCCAGGCTGACCCCAGAAAAGACCGACCATGGACAGGGAGGCTCTTTGATTTCCTTGCTGATCTGCTGGGTCCTCCTCTTTCTGCGTCACCTGTTGACTTCTTATTTGAGCCAATACATATTATATATTGTTTAGGTAAAAGTTTCAGGTATTTTTAAATTTCAAAAATGCTATTGACTTAATAGGTACTAAATTATATCTCAGGCTTCCCAGGTGGTGCAGGGATAAAGGATTCACCTACCAATGCAGGGCATGCAATCGACTCAGATTTGATCCCTCAGTTGGAAAGATGTCCAGGAGCAGGAAATGGCAACTTACTCCAGTATCCTTGCCTGGAAAATTCCATGGGCAGAGAAGTCTGGTGGGCTAGAGCTCATGGGTTCACAAAGAGCGCACGACTGAGCACGCACACACACAAATTGTATCTCAGCATTGTTTAACTTACATTTTGAATAAGCCCTGAGGTTGACTATTAGTTTCACATCTTTTTGGCCCCATCTCAAAGTCCTTAGCAGGATAAGTCTGTGGACACCTGGAAGAGAAGACCCTCTCTTGAGTGTGGCTGCATACCTGGGAGAAGGTGACCTTGGTGCCTGTATCCCACCCCCCCACCCCCCGGATAGACAGGCTAGACAGCAGTCCCAAGTGGGAGATGGAGAATGAGGTAGGGGGAATTTTAAGATGACCCCCAAAGGCCCCTCCTCTTATATGACTTCCTTCCCTTGAGTGTGGGTAGAATTTGTGGATAAGATACTCATTCCCATAATTACGTCATGTTACACGACAAAAGGGGTTTTGGAGATATTATTAGGATTAACGATCAGTTGGCCCTGAATTAATCAAGCATTATCGTCTGGTTGGATGTGGTCCCTTTCAGTCTGGCTCTAGAGGCAGGAGACAGAAAGCAAGTGACTCAGAGTGTGAGGGAGATTTGACTTTAGGGAGATTTTCCACTGTTGGCTTTGAGAAGGGAAGGGAGCATGTGGTGAGGACCATGGGCAGCAAAAAGATGCTGATAGCAGTCTCCTGTGGACAGCCAGGGAGGAAATGGGAACCTCAGACTTCCAACCATGAGCAGTGACTCTGCCTGTAACCCAGACAATCTGAAGAACATCCTCCCCAGAGACCCTAGGCAAGAACTCAGTCCAACTGAAAACACCTTGAGTTTAGCCTCAGAAGATGCTGAGCAGAGAACTCAGTCATGCTGTGGCCAGACTGCTGACCCACAAAACTGTGCCTCCCTAAAAAGGAATAGTTGTATGACTCAAATTGTATAGTAATTTGTTATACAGCAATAGAAAAGGGATGCAGATAGCCAGACCCAAGGACCGTCTTCCAGCCAGGAAACTACAAAGCTGTTTGTGCCCTGGACTTTACAGTTGCCTGGGAAAATATGGTCTTCTGTTTGCTTAAGTTTATTGAAGCTGGATTTTCATTGTCAGTGACCAAAGTGTCCTACTAGAGTCCTTGCTACCTTTGAATTTCTTATCCCATGATATATTTTGATGACTAGGATAACCTGGATGAGCAGGATTAACAGCTTTAGGAAGCTTGATGAGAAAATGTCGTCGTTTTCTAAAAGAGTGTGTTAATATATCCTGTCATCAAAAAGCCATAAATGTACCATCATCAGCATAATGTTTATCATTATTGACCCTTTTATGTTACATGATGCTACACGATGACCACAGGATATTAATTTGTATCTCTGAGATTTTTTTCAACTTTCAAACTGGATAATGTATAAACAACTTGGATGAATTATCTGTTCATTAAGTTTGCCCAACTTTCTACTGAACCCCTAATTTTTTTCTTACCAATTTTATGAGAATTCATACTAAATCTCTATCATATTTATTGAAAGTATTACCTATTTGGTTTTCCTTTTCATTTTATTTCTCTTCTGCACTTTCTTGAGAGAAATTTTCTTTTTTGTGCTCCATATCTCTTATTTAAGCTCAACATTCAGAAAACGAAGATATGGCATCTGGTCCCATCACTTCATGGGAAATAGACGGGGAAACAGTGGAAACAGTGTCAGACTTTTTGGGCGGGGGGCTCCAAAATCACTGCAGATGGTGACTGCAGCCATGAAATTAAAAGACACTTACTCCTTGGAAGAAAAGTTATGACCAACCTAGATAGTACAGTCAAAAGCAGAGACATTACTTTGCTGACTAAGGTCCGTCTAGTCAAGGCTATGTTTTTTCCAGTGGTCATGTATGGATGTGAGAGTTGGACTGTGAAGAAGGCTCAGCACCGAAGAACTGCTGCTTTTGAACTGTGGTGTTGGAGAATACTCTTGAGAGTCCCTTGGACTGCAAGGAGATCCAACCAGTCCATTCTGAAGGAGATCAGCCCTGGGATTTCTTTGGAAGGAATGATGCTAAAGCTGAAGCTCCAGTACTTTGGCCACCTCATGCGAAGAGTTGACTCATTGGAAAAGACTCTGATGCTGGGAGGGATTGGGGGCAGGAGAAGGGGATGACAGAGGATGAGATGGCTGGATGGCATCACTGACTCGATGGACGTGAGTCTGAGTGAACTCTGGGAGATGGTGATGGACAGGGAGGCCTGGCATGCTGCGATTCTTGGGGTCGCAGAGTCGGACACGACTGAGTGACTGAACTGAACTGAACTGAACTAGCTCTTATTTGCTCTCTTCATTTCTTATATTGGATCTCTAAACTTTGAAATTATGCCAACTTTACCTCTGTATACATTTCTTGGATTTTTCTATATAGTTAGTTTTTCCAAAATAACCTAGATTTATTTATTCATGTTGCTTTTGCGTGTTTTTTTTTTTTTCTTCTATCCTATTTCTCAGAAGTCTCCCAGCTGCCAGTGACAGAAACACAATTTGAACTGGAATGAACCATCCCAGTGTCTTATGGAAAAGATGCCTGAAAAATAAATAAGGAAAGAAAGAAATTAAAAGATGCTAGAGTTAAGGAACTCCCCGGCTGTCCAGAGGTTAGGATTTTGTGCTGTCACTGCTGAGGGCCCAGGTTCAATCCCAGCTGGGAAACTAAGATCCCCAAAGCCACTCAGTCTGTCTAAAAGGAAAAAAAGATACTTGAGTGGTCTGCAGCTCTGAGGGAGTGGCTGGACCATAAGCAGGGTGACTGCCACCCTCCTTTTTTTCTTTAACTCCCAGACTTTGGTGCCTGTTTTTTCCAGTGGCAGACATTTCTCTGAGCTGACGAGGACATGGGGGAGTGACCAGATACCTCCCAGTCCATCCCCTGCAGCAGCCAGGAAAGTCCAGGAAAGGCCCTAATCGGTCACCTTCTGGCCCAACACACAGAATCAAGTTACAGTTGGTGAGTCTTTACTTAAGAAGAAATTTCCTGACTCTCCGTATTGCAAAGACTTTAAATTCACACTTTTAAATGGTCCAGGCCTCCAGGCCTCCTGGACAGGAACCAGGCCACAGACTGATCTCAAAACTGAAAGCGGCAGTTCCATCTGAGCAGCTCTGGGGGTTTCATGATGACCCCCAATCACATCCCACATTCTCCATGATGATCCAGGGTCCCCTGCCACAGGTGGAGAAAGGGGAATTCCTTGATCATTGCTGCTAGAGAATGCCCATATCTGCCATTTATTCTCAGAAAGAGGTCTGCCTCCCTAAATCTGGACTCCTTGAGAAGTGGGCTAGGATACTGGTTTTATTTAACCAAATCCTAAAGTTCTTGACTCAAGCTTTTCCCTATCATTATGATCAAGAGTGGGGGGACCAGGAAAACAGCCTTCTTCACAGAACTGAAACTATTTAACCACGCAAATTCCCTAGGCTCCACTCTGCCTGAACAACTTGGCCCCAGCAAGATGGGGTGCCACGCTGCAGTACATAATGATAAATTTTAAGCCACATTTTTTGAAGGGACAAACTTCTCAACTTGGTGCAAACTTCTGTTTCCCCAGCTCATGTTGGTTAACTTTATCTGCATCATGTGGGGCTTTGATTTCAGTCAGCACTATTAATAATTTACTTTTGTACTTAATGGTGCTGTTCAGGGGATGAGGGAGGTCCAGATGGTGTGAGTGCCTTGTATGCACAACTAGGGGTGTCTGGTGTGAGCTGCCAAGTACATTACAGGGTAATAAATGTATAATGAGCTGGGCCGCCCCACGTGTTCTAAAAGTGAGCCCTGAGTTAAGGAAGAGCGGCGTTTCCATTGTACTGCCTCTGTTCTCTGGGAACCTTCCCCAAGCTGTGGAGCTGCTCAGACCCCACTTCTCAGGCGGAGCAAGATGCGTACATCGATGGCCAGCCTCAGTGTCTGTGAACTCCGGGTTATCTCAGAGGTGCTGCTTTCCCGGTTCTTTCCATCAGGGGAGACCCTTGGCCACATTCTAGATCCTTTGCCACATGGCAAGGCTCTGAGTTCCTTCATTTAAATCAGGTTTTGTTGGGGTATCGTTGCTTTACAACGTTGCATCAGTTTCTGCTCTGCAGCAAAGTGGATCAGCCGTACATACACATGTATCCTTTCCCTTTTGGATTTTAGGTCACCACCGACCATTGAGTAAAGTTCACTGTGCTATATAGCAAGTCCTCATTAATAATCTATTTTATAAGTGTGTATGTGTGTGTGTGTGTGCACGCTCACTCAGGTCCGACTCTTTGCAACCCCATGGACTGTAGTCCCCTAGGCTCCTCTGTTCACAGGATTACCCAGGCAAGAATACTGAAGTGGGTTGGCACTTCCTTTTCCAGGGGATCTTCCCGATCAAGGGACAGAACCAGCGTCTCCTGCATTGGCAGGCAGATTCTTTACCACTGAGCCACTTGGAAAGCCGATTATATACATAGTAGTATATATCAATCCAGTCTCCCAGTTCATCCCACCCCATCCCTTTCCTGCTTCATATCCATACTTTTGCTCTCTATGTCTGTTTCTCTATTCCTACTTTGCAAACAGGTTCATCTGTACCATTTTTCTAGATTCCACATATAAGCATTAATATAAGACATTGTTTTTTTCTTTCTGACTTACTTCACTCTATGTGAGACTCGCTAGTCCATCCACACCCCTCAAACTGCACCTACATTTTCTGATTTCACTCATTTCTCCCAGCCTGGCCTGAGCCATTTCAGGTCCTCTGGTGAGTGTGAAATGGTTAAACAATAAAAGCTCACAGGTCTGCAGCTGTGGGCCATGGAGGTGGGGTGTCTGCTCACTGGAATAGTCACATTCTGGGAGGATCTGTTCGCCTTCCACTCAATCCAGAAATGCCATATATGTTTATAGTGCACTCTACTCATGCCCAAGTCTCTCTCACACACACACACACACACACATACACACACACACACACACCTGCCAGAACATTCTAGAATGGGAGGAAAGACTCTCCCATAGATGTAGCAACAAGCAGAGTCATTTGGAATGTATGACTGTACTGGAAATGTGAGTGTCCATCACTTGCAGAGAAAGCGAGTATCCTTTTCAGTCAGGGCTAAAGATACTACACCGGAAAGGCAGCCTCATGTCTAGAGTGGGCCGGGAGGAGGGGACACCCTGAGGAGCACCCACAAAGGAAGTGGGCCTGATGATTCAAGAGGCTGACCAAAAACAGGACCCAAGCACTCCACTGTTTCCAGCCGAGAGCCGCCCAACCCTAACAAAGTGGGCACTCTGCAAACTAGTTACAGTGTTTCTTTCATGCGATTGACACCTGTAGTGACCCAGGTTGGGTAGACACCCTCCAACTAGGTTTCACTTCATGTGCAACCACATTGCAACACTTAGATGGTAACTTTGAAGGCACAGAAATAATAGAGAAAACTGCAGTCTAACAAGAGTAGGGAGACCAGGAACGCAGCATTCTTTATAGAACTTGGCTTGAATAGCACTGTCCGCTTGTGCTATTTCCTATAGAGTCCAGGATTTCCAAATTTTCAAAAAACAGTGAAGCCGAAGAATTGGTTCTGGGTTGTTTTTCTACTATCTCAGTATACTTGGGCCATTTCATTGTATTCTACCCAGACCTTAGCTCTGGGAACCGAGGGAACCATTAGGCCCACGTCTCTCCCAAGGGCCCAAGCTGTCAGTTAGAGCAGGGATGGGTCATTTTCAAGGGTGGGCCATGTTGTGTTCAGGAAGAAGTGGGAGGGAGGTGAATCCACCACTCTGCAGACATTTTCTCTGAAGCAAAGCACCAGTTCTCCTCCAGCATAAACTCTGTTGGACTTTGAGGATGGCAACCTTCTAGACGGCTGGGTCTTCCTGCTAACACATCCACAGAGGAGCCCACTGTGGGTCTGGACAGTCTCCAAGCCTGGAATTAGCCACCATATTGAATTAAGGACCCAATCTTTACTTATTCATCCAGTAAACATTTATTGAACACCTACATATAAATAAAAGAGAAAAGTTTCACGATCCTCAAAGCTCTTAACATAGCTATGATGATCAAATTTGACTTCATGAAACCAAGCTAGCAAGAACAGGGCAGGTTGCGTATCTAAATAGCTCCATCCTGGAAAGATCCAGGGTGTCACCACAGGGGCTATCTGAAACGTCCTCTTTTCTTCATGTAGAACCGCATCAAACACTTGTCTCAGAAGACAGAGAAAACACAAGAAAAGCTGTGCAGAAGTGAACACATGATGTTCTTATAGAATAACATGTTTAATTAAGCGCCCACCAGGTGCCAGGTACCCTCCTAAATCCCTTTATGTGTCTGTTTAATCATCACGGCCACACTGGATGGGGCCAGACTATGTGCTAGGCGTGCTTTTACACGCTTCACAAATACTAATTCGTTTACTCCTTGAAGCAGCCCTATGCAAAGGTAGTTTATAATCCTCATTTTACAGATGGGAGCCTGAGACACAGAGAGGCAAAGTAATTGGTCAGGGACACACGGAAAAGGAGAGGAAGAGCCAGGATTGGATTTCAGGCACTCTTGCTATGGACCACACACTCCTAATCACGGTGTTTCATCCCAGGTGTCACGCACAGAAGCAGAAGCAGGGTGTCTGGTTCAGTGAACGCCTGTCCCCATCACCAGGTATACAGGTACAGAGACCAGTGTAGGACTTTCAGCTGGACTGGGGGGATGAGGGGAAAACAGAGAGTGAAGAAAGGAAAACTAAGTTCATACAAAATATATGTGAGTTCAAGTCAAGTCTAACTTCACCAATTGACCAGCTGCTCTGAGCCTCAGTTTTACTCATCTGCAAAATGGGGATAATATTGTCTGCCTCACAGAAGTTTAGTAGGAATTCAGTGATGCATAAAAACTCTTCAGACAGAGCTAGCGAGCAGAAAATTCTAATTACTTCTCATAATCCGGGGCCCTCTCTCACAAATGAAGGTTTTCTATGGAGCAGGACAGGGCTGAGCACTTACTTAAACTACTCCCAGAGTGTCTATGGCGCCTGCAGAGATGCTGCTGATGGATTCCAACAAGATACAAGCATACAGGCCACTGGAATCACAGTGATATAAGCAAGTAGCTCTTGAAGTCCTTTCTGGTTCAAACACTCAACATTCTGGAATCAAGGTTACCATACTCATGGTCATTGCCAACATGCTGATTAATACCTGTGGGAGAAAAATCACATTTGTGTTGGGAAATTAAATGAAAACTATCCTTGGGCAAACTTTCTTTGCCTTAGAAAGAACGCATTGGCAGGAAATGAATATATTGAATGTAATACATACTTGTTTAAATACCAGTACAAATCAATTATTCCTCAATTCTAATAAGTTCAGAAATAACACTTTCGGAAAAAAAATTATAGTGCCATGGGAGGAGAGGAGAATCATCTTTGCTTAGTTGAAATTTCCAGAAGGAGAAGATTGGACACATTTTCAGACTTTCCAAATGGAATCTTCTTTTTTCTTTTTTAGACAAAAAATTAAAAAATAACTATCCATATTCTGATGATGTCCAAAAAGCAACAAATAGCATCACTGACAATTCCAAGCAGCTCCTTAATATCGGGGATAGATGCTGTAGCAGTCAGTATAGAGGATTATATAAGTGAGATGTTTGGGAGAGAGGAAAAAAGAAAGGTGAGGCAAAGGTGATACATTTTTCTAATCTGATTTTACAATGGCTCAGTTACTCTCTTTCACACTTCATTTCCTGTGCACCTCTAAATGTATACAGCTCATGAATGCGAGCCACACCCTCTGGAATATCGCCCATCAAACTCTGTACCTTAAAACGGAACACCTCGGGGCAAACTTTCCTCATCCTCTCTCTTGGCTGGGCTGACTGAGCTCATTAATTGGCTAAAAGCTATTTATTTCTCTCTAATAAATACTTCTTAATTCAATTAATGTCCTTCCTAAAGCACATGCTAAATTTAGAGATTGTGCTTGAACGGCAGAGGTACCATGATGCAGGAAGATTGCTATAATAGCAAATTCATTCTTTCCAGAACATTAGCCCGGAATTTTTAATAACCTCGCAGGAGCAATCAGGTTTGCACAGGAGCACAATGGCTAAGTCTCTGGCCCAATTTATTCTCTTACTCAGATACCCACTCTAATTCACAAGCTTGAAATGTATCCATTTTAAATTGGGATTTTAGAGGTCTTCTTTATAGAAAGCCATAAAGTAGTATGCTCCAATTCCAGGCATGGCTAATGGAAATCTGATTCCTAACTGTTATTCAATTACCTGGATATTGTGTTCTTGGTTTCTGTGGCCCATTACATACCATAACACCTTTATTTAAATGGCATCTTGGGCCATCTTTTCAACAACCTATTAAAGAAATAACTGAGTTATCTATAGTAAAGGGACTCATTTATTAACAGTTCTAAATTGAATGAATTATTCTTTCCCTTTCAGATGGTCAACAAAGTAAATGATCAACAAACGTTCCCGAAGCATCATGCAACAGGAGGGCCACTGTATGCCTCGGGTTTGCTGGCCACGGCCTTCTTCCAAAGACTGACCCAAAGATAACTTGACACCTCCTGTACCTTCTGCTTACTTCTTTGTAGACCCAGCTTCTGTTTCCTGCATTTCCTAATTATCCCCAACACTCATTCTGAAAACGTCATTCTTGAAGCTTTTGGAGAAAAAGAAACCTACCAAATTTGCAGATAAGAGGATTTCATGCAAAAGAAATTTGCATTTGTGTAGCAAACGGGTTGGAGAAGTTTTAGTAAAATGAAGGATCATGCTCACTCTCACAGAATGAAAGGAGGCAGAAACTCCTTTTGATGTCTTGATAACAGACCAGGATTAGAGACTGTGATTCAGCTAGGGTCACCTCAGCCTCACAGGGAGACTCACTCAGTCCCTTCTCCACTCCCCTACCACCTCTGGAATCTCTCTTTCTAATTCTCCAAGGTCCAAGACTTCAAGTCTTCCACGTGAAGGAGTTAGAAAGCATGGGTGTGTTTGTTTTGTTAAACAAAGACACTTTCTTTTCTGGAAAAAATATCAATTTTAAGAATACCGTTTTAGATTTGGTTATATGAGAACTGTCAAAACTTGGGGACCAAAATCCTTCAATGTACATCAGCAGGGAAATGAATAAATCAAAAATGATGTGTCCATACTATAGACTACTAATAGTATGCATTTTAAAAAAGAATGAAGTACAACTGACTGTTAGAAGTTGGGAATCATTCACAACATTTTCCATTTTTCTTTAAGTATTGAGTAGACACACAAAATTATAAATATACATAAAGTATAATGAATAGCCAACTGATGGTCCTGAACTCACTTGACAAGTTAGCAAAACCAGCGGCAACATTACTTTGAGGGGCTCCCTCCTCATCTCATCTCCTGTGGTCCTTATGCTCTTTGGAAAATTATTCTTATTTCTCAACATCTATAAATAATATGTTTAAGTTTTATGTCTTTGGACTTTACAGGACTAGAAACAAACTTTTTATATTCTTTGTGACTTGCTTTTTCCATTAAAGAATAAGCTCATGACATTCTTTTACATCGACGTGTAATGCACAGTTCTTTCATTTTACCTGCTTTGTAGTACCCCCTCATAAGCATGCGCCAGTTTTTAAAAATATTCATTAGCCGGTGGACATTCTTGTTTCTTATAGTTTTGTTTTGACAAAGAGTGACACTATTCTTTATATTCTTGAATATTTTAATTTTCCAATCTGGTAATATGATTTTAATTTGCATTTACCCAGTTACTAGTGAGGTTGAACATCTTTTCATGTATTCAGCCATTCACGTTCTCTTGTATAAGTACCTACTCAAGCCTTTTGTCCTTTTGCTACTGTTTGATTATCAACTTTAAAAATCTGAGCTTATTTATATATTTTGAAAACAAGTAGTAAACCATTTTATATCTTCTGGAAATAACTATGATATGTATTTATATGTACTTGTGAGACAATCCCTCAGTTTGGAGCTTGTCTTTTTCCTCTTTTTATAGAGGTTTTAAATATTTTCCTTTTTAAAATGCGTTTATTGTGTCAACACTTCCTTGAGATTACAAAGACATTTTTCTATATTGTCTTCTGAAATAAAAGTTTCAATATACTTCACAATTTGGTTTTCAGTGGTTTGACCTGGGGCTTCCCGCATGGCACTAATGGTAAGGAGCCTGCCTGCCGGTGCAGGAGACGTGAGAGGCGTCGGCAAGATCTCCTGTAGGAGGATATGCCCGCTGCGGTGTTCTTGCCTAGAGAATCCCCATGGACAGGGGCCTGGGGGGCCACAGTCCGTAGGGCTGCGCAGAGGCAGACACGACTAGCGCGACAGGTCACTCACACACGCACCGCTTGATTTTAAAGGAATGGATTGAGGACAATGTTGACCATCTTTTTTCTTAGTCCTCCTGTAGACAACAAATTATTCTTTGATTATGACTTGCTGAAAAATCTTTCCATCATTTTCAATTTCAGCTCCATTATAAATTGTTTCCCCATACGTATGAGTCTATTTCTATAATCTCTATTCTGTTCCATTGATCCATTTGCATCAATATACTAAAACCACATCATATCAGTCACCATATCATTCCTAATAATTCTTGTTAACTGGTCAGGAAAATGGTCCCACAGTTTGGATCAGGATTTTCTTAGCTACTCTTAACTTTTGAATCCCTTTCACATAAATCTTAGACTCATCTTTTTTAATTCTTTAAAAAGATAGAGATTTGGTTCGGATTGAATTGACCTCCTCAATCAATCTGGAAAATTGACATCTTTAAAATACTGTAAATCAGACATCAGAACACAAATATCATAAGATACTCTTAATATGAACAATCTTAAAAAATGATACAAACTTATTTACAAAAGAGAAACAGAATCACAGACTTAAGAGAATCAATGTATGCTTATGGTGGGGGAAAGATGGGGATAGGGATAGATTAGATTGGGAATTTGGGACTGACATACACACACTACTACATTTCAAATAGATAACCAATAAGGATCAGTCCTGAATATTCATTGGAGGGACTGATGTTGGGGCTGGGGCTCCAGTACTTTGGCCACCTGATGCAACAAGCTGGGTCCTTTGAGAGGACCCTGATGCTGGGAGGGGTTGGAGGCGGGAGCGGGGGACGACGGAGGATGGGGTGGTTGGGTGGCATCACCGACTCAGTGGACGTGGGTTTGAGTGGGCTCCGGGGGTTGGTGATGGACGGGGAGGCCTGGCGTGCCGCGATCCATGGGGTCTCAGGGAGTTGGACACGACTGAGTGACTGAACTGAACTGAAGGAACTACTATGTAGCAAAGGGAACTCTGCTCAAATATTCTGTAATAACCTAAATGAGAAAAGAACTTGAAAGAAATAGATATATGTACATGTATAACTGAATCACTTTGCTGTACACCTGAAACTAACACTGTAAACCAATTAAGTCCAATAAAAAATAATTTCTATAAAAGTTTATTTTAAAAAACTAAATATAAAATTACCTTATTTTTTAACTTTTTACCTTGAAATAATTTTATACTTAAAGAAAACTTACAGAAATAACACAAAGAATTCTCATATACCCTTCATGTTATATTAATATACTATAATAAAATTAATATTATATAACAATAATAAAATTCTCACAATCATGAAAAATAAAATAAAATAAAATACCGAGTTATTCAATCCATGAACATGGTACACCACTTTACTTCTTTAAAGCTATGATAGTAAAGGCATCTATTTATCTATTTTAGATCTGTATATGCAATTGTATTTCTATATTATGAGGTTATTTCTCAGTTTACAAGTTTAGAATTATTATACTTTTCTGACAATGATATAGTAACTCTTATTCCCGTTACCTTAGAGTCTCTTTTAATAGGAATATAGCTGCTCTTGCTTGTTTGTTTTTGATCTCTATTTTGGCTACTGTATCTTCTCCCGTAGTTTCATTTTCCATCCTTCTGAAACCTCTGTCTTATGTCTATTGTTAAAAGCTTATAGCTTGGTTTATTTTTAAAGTCTACCCTCAATATTTAGTTTAATCTCAACTAAAAAATTTAGCCAATGAAAATTTATTTTAAGTAATGACATATTGTGATTTCTCTCTATCATTTTTCATTTTTTCTTTACTATTTTCTTGTTTGCTTTTGAATTCAGTGCTTTTTCTTTACTAATAGTTTGACTGTTACATACTTTATTCCTGTCTTTGCTTTTTTTGTGTGTGGTCATCATAGAAGTTTTAATATGCACACTTAACACAGAAAATTAATATTTTAACCTCAATTCAGAAAATGTTAGGACCTGAAACACCTCAGTGTCATCCTCTTGTTTCTTGTTTACAGGCTAGTGTTGTAACTGGAGCCCAGCAAAGCCAGGACCAAGGCTTTAAAGGTCATCTGCATGACGCTTTTTTCTAAAGCTGAAGTTCACTTCTAAGATTTTCTTTTCTCCCAGGATCTTCTATCACCAGTTTTGGATGGAACCAGAGAGCTCCTCTATAGACATTCGTGAAACCAGGGCAAGTGGAAAGAGGAAAACCCTGCCTTTCGATGCATCTTCACCGGGGTGAAAATGCGCAGGGAATATTCTCCCCGTACTTTACCTGCCCCCAGGTAAATCCAGTCCATGTGGACTCAGAGGGTACAGCAATGAAAGGCTGTGATTATTAGCATCTTCTAGGTTGGGTGAGGAGGGACCTCAGTGTAGTTGGAAGAATATTAAGTCCTTTTCAGAGAGGGGAACTCTGAGGCTGTGAGAGGAAGTGACTGAGGTCAACCAGGAGTCAGTTGGCAGGACCAGAAATAGACTTCAGGTCTCGCTCAGTTCAGACAAGGCAGCATGTTCTGCTTTGATGATGCGAGAGAGAGAGGGTTCAACAGATACCATAGTTGTGAAGTCAATACAAGAGAATTATTCACTCGAGAGTGGTCCTTTCTTCCCACCTTCCACTCAAGCCCGTCTAAGAGTCCTCTCCTCAGGTCCCTGTTAGGATAGTCCTGATGCAGGAAGCCCTGAGTGGTAAGCCTGCAGCTGCCTCCCCTGACAGCTGTGACCACGTCTTGTGATTTCCGCAGGCCTCAGCCCGTGCCTCTTGGTTGCTCCTTGCCTTGCTGCTGAGTGTGGGAAAACTCTGCGTGGGAGAAATTCTGTCTTGAACCATGGGGCGTGTGCCACTGCTGGCTTTTTCCTTCCAAAGACACCAGCAAGTGTCTGTGTCTGCATGAGGGGTGGCGGTGAAACAGCTTGAAAGCATAGGGAGGAGGCACACTTATGACTTGCCTCTCACCCAAAGGCAAGTCCCAAAGGCAGAGCCTCAAAGAGCAGAGAGATTCTGGAGACAGATCAGGCTTCCTTTGGTTTCCTCCGCAGCAGGGCACCTTGAGGCCCTACCTGCCCAGCTCCAAGAGACCAAGCCCCACACAGCAAGGTAAAGCTTGCCTTCGGATTTTCTCTTCTTCCCAGAAATAAGAGGGTGCAGAGAAAACACAAATGGAATCTAAATCTGGTAAGATTTGCAGAACCATGAGGTTTCGCTGGGTCAGGAAGAGAGTAAAAATAGTCTCTCGGGATGAATCTTGGCCAGAAAAAGAGAGACAAGCGAAGGGCCAGAAAATGCATAGTAAAATTTCACTTTTTTCCAACTTCCTATTTGGTTTCACTGTTTTTTTTCCCCAAACCAGTCATTTCTCCCACCACCTTCATGGCACTTCTCATGAGCAGACGAGAAAACCAGAATCCACGGGATTGCAGGGTGAGGGAATTTCACAGATGGGCTCATAAAACCTGTGATGAAGATAGATCCCAGAAGAGGACATTCTACCCACAGAGCCAGCCAGACCAACTACTGCGATGCAGACCTCAGCCCTCAGCAGCAGTATGGCCACAAAACAAGACTGGAGGGCAGACTCCAGAGGCTGAGAAGGAAGAGCAACTGAGCGTGCTCCCAGCTGTCCCTAACAAGCAACGGCTCTCTCAGTTCTGGAAATCTCCAGGATGGAGACATCCCTGTTTTCCCCAGACAGCTAGTTCCTCTCTGTCTGACACTTAACGACCATTTCCTTTGGGGTGATCCAGCCTGCTCTCACACAGTTCCTCCTTATCTCCAGATGCTCTTGTAATATCCTAGCGTCATGACTTAAAGATCCCATTCACCTGTCATTGCCGTCATAATTTCCTTTTAGAGGACTGTCTAAAGAAACTCAACTGTTCAAGGTCAGCACCAGTGAGAATAACTCACATTTTGAGATTGTCTCTTAGGACATTAAGTCAAGTTCTTCAGGTTGCAAGGAACAGAGACCCACTCAAGGAGGGGACATGGGTAAACCTATGGCTGATTCATGTTGATGGTTGGTAGAAAACCAATGCAATACTGTTTCTTGCTCCTTGGAAGAAAAGGTATAACAAACCTAGACAATGTATTACAAAGCAGAGACATTGCCGACAAAGGTCCCTCTAGTCAAGGCTATGGTTTTTCCAGTGGTCATGTATGGATGTGAGAGTTGGACTGTGAAGAAAGCTGAGTGCCAAAGAATTGATGCTTTTGAACTGTGGTGTTGGAGAAGACTCTTGAGAGTCCCTTGGACTGCAAGGAGCTCCAACCAGTCAATCCTAAAGGAGATCAGTCCTGGATGTTCATTGGAAGGACTGATGTGGAAGCTGAAACTCCAATACTTTGGCCACCTTATGCGAAGAGCTGACTCATTGGTGCTGGGAAAGATTGAGGGCAGGAGGAGAAGGGGACGACAGAGGATGAGATTATTGGATGGCATCACTGACTCAATGGACATGGGTTTGGGTGGACTCGGGAGGTGGTGATAGACAGGGAGGCCTGGTGTGCTGTAAAGAGTTGTAAAGAGTTGAACACAACTGAGCTACTGAACAACAATGCAATGGTGTAAAGCAATTGTCCTTCAATTAAATAAATTTAAAAAGAAAAACAAGTAAAAAGAGACCCACTCAAGCTGCTTTAAGTAAAAAGTGTGTTCTCATTTTCTTTCTTTGTTTCTTTCCTCATAAGGAATAGGGGGAATCTTGTGTTACCCAAGGGCAAAGAAGACCCTGGGACTTATCAGCAGTTAGAATGAGGAACAGGGACGCCCCGGGTGAACCCAGACAGGTACCTCGGCTGCTCTCTCCTCCATGCCAGGTCTCACCATATCTTCCCTCTTCCTCCCCGAGTGCCCCCCATTCCCAGGACTTTGCAAAATGCACTTCCCTGTTGAGACATCTATGTGCACAACCAAACAGAACCACCCTAACCTGATCCTCACAATCTTTCTTGGATATCAGTCAGCATGGCAGGTAACAATTTCAAATTTCTGGGGGTGAAAATTGAAGTGGCTTATTTTGGGTTAAGAGACAAACCCGAGTCCAATTAATTATGCCCTGAAAGAGGAGGGACTTATGGTTGAAATAAAGATATGTGCCCACCTTGTGTGGACAAGAGCCACGAGAGCCAGATGCCAACACCCATCTGCTATGGAGTCTAGAAAATGGCTTTCATAGACTTAAAGTGGCTCTGTCCAGGCCACTGTATAAGGAAACAGCAGCTCTAGGACCTTGGAGGAGAGATGCTCTTGCATCCTTCCCAGACATTCTTTACTTTGTTAGGACTATACTTCCCCAAGGGGAGGCTGTCCTAGAGGGGCTGTCCTTGTAGGTAATTGTCTGGTTTGGGGGAGTTTAGAATCAGAGGGGTAGGGAGCTGAATCCCTCCCACCATTTTTTTTTTTCTAATATCTCACATCAGTCAGGCTTTTCCCTACCCTGATATCACTTAGCAGATGCTGGCATCAGTGGTCTGGATGTTTGTTGAAGATTTATAAAGTCCAGAAAAGAAGCAGAAAGTGTTCCCAGGCTTTGTGGACAGAAGGCAAAAGGAGAAACCAAAATTTTTTCTGCCTGTCTGTCATCTCTGTGTAAACTCTGACCCTTCTCCTCCCCAATCTATTGATACAACCACCCTCTCCCCCTTCCCCAGCCCTCAGTCTCCTTAACTTCTCAAGTTGTATCAGGTTTAATTTGAGGGTAGGGAGCCAAAACTGTTGATATGCCATTTTGTAACCTACCCTGGGAATTATAACTCCGTAAATCTTGAGATCTAACTTGCCAGAACAATCTACCTGTGGCATTCTAAACAATCTACCATATATAGGCTTCTTTGAAATTTAAAGTTTATTTTTTATTAAATTATAGTTGATTTATCATGTTGTATTAGTTTCAGGTATACAGAAAACTTATTCTGAAAAGAATATATATATATATATATATTTTTTTTTTCCAAATGCTTTTCCATTCAGTCAGTTCAGTTCAGTCGCTCAGTCATGTCAGACTCTTTGCGAACCCATGGACTGCAGCATGCCAGGGCTCCCTGTCCATCACCAACTCCCGGAGTTTACCCAAACTCATGTCCATTGAGTCAGTGATGCCGTCCAACCATCTCATCCTCTGTTGTCCCCTTCTCCTCCTGCCTTCAATCTTTCCCAGCATCAGGGTCTTTTCAAATGAGTCAGCTCTTCACATCAGGTGGCCAAATTATTGGAGTTTCAGCTTCAACATCAGTCCTTCCAGTGAACACCCAGGACTGATCTCCTTTAGGATGGACTGGTTGGAGCTCCTTGCAGTCCAAGGGACTCTCAAGAGTCTTTTCCAACACCATAGTTCAAAAGCATCAATTATTTGGTGCTCAGCTTTCTTTATAGTTCAACTCTCACATCCATACATGACTACTGGAAAAACCATAGCCTTGACTAGATGGACCCTTGGCAAAGTAACATCTCTGCTTTTTAATATGCTGCCTAGGTTGGTCATAACTTTTTTCCTAAGGAGTAAGCATCTTTTAATTTCATAGCTGCAGTCAACATCTGCAATGATTTTGGAACCCCCAAAAATAAAATCAGCCACTGTTTCCACTGTTTCCCCATCTATTTGCCATGAAGTGATGAGACCTGATGCCATGATCTTAGCTTTCTGAATGTTGAGCTTTAAGCCAACTTTTTCACTCTCCTCTTTCACTTTCATCAAGAGGCTCTTTAGTTCTTCACTTTCTGCCATAAGGGTGATATCATCTGTGTATCTGAGATTACTGATATTTCTCCCGGCAATCTTGATTCCAGCCTGTACTTCATCCAGCCCAGCATTTCTCATGATGTACTCTGCATAGAAGTTAAATAAGCAGGGTGACAATATACAGCCTTGACATACTCCTTTTCCTATTTGGAACCAGTCTGTTGTTCCATGTCCAGTTCTAATTGTTGCTTCCTGACCTGCATACAGATTTCTCAAGAGGCAGGTCAGGTGGTCTGGTATTCCCATCTCTCTCAGAATTTTCCACAGTTTATTGTGATCCACACAGTCAAAGACTTTGGCATAGTCAATAAAGCAGAAATAGATGTTTTTCTAGAAATCTTTTGCTTTTTCTATGATCCAGCAGATGTTGGCAATTTGATCTCTGGTTCCTCTGCCTTTTCTAAAACCAGCTTGAACAGTGGGAAGTTCATGGTTCACATATTGCTGAAGCCTGGCTTGGAGAATTTTGAGCATTACTTTAGTAGCCTGTGAGATGAGTGCAATTGTGTGGCAGTTTGAGCATTCTTTGGCATTGCCTTTCTTAGGGATTGGAATGAAAACTGACCTTTTCCAGTCCGGTGGCCACTGCTGTTTTCCAACTTTGCTGGCATATTGAGTGCAGCATTTCACGCATCATCTTTTAGGATTTGAAATAGCTCAACTGGAATTCCATCACTTCCACTAGCTTTGTTCATAGTGATGCTTCCTAAGGCCCACTTGACTTTACATTCCAAGATGTCTGGCTCTAGGTGAGTGATCACACCATCGTGATTATCTGGCTTGTGAAGATCTTTTTTGTAGAGTTCTTCTGTGTATTCTTGCCACCTGTTCTTAATATCTTGTGTTTCAGTTAGGTCCATACCACTTCTGTCCTTTATTGAGCCCGTCTTTGCATGAAATGCTCCCTTGGTATCTCTAATTTTCTTGAAGACATCTCTAGTCTTTCCCTTTCTATTGTTTTCCTCTATTGTATGTCACTAAATGATATTGAACAGAATTCCCTGTGCTCTACAGTAGGCCTTTATTGTTTATCTATTTTATATATAGAAGTGTGTATCTCTTGGTCCCAAACTGCCAATTTATCCCTCTCTCCCCAGCCCAGATCTTATTTTTAAAGTAGTTTTAACTTCAGAGGTTAAAGCGTCTGCCTACAATGCGAGAGACCCAGGTTCGATCCCTGGGTCGGGAAGATTCCCTGGAGAAGGAAATGGCAACTCACTCCAGTATTCTTGCCTGGAGAATCCCATGGACAGAGAAGCCTGGTGGGCTACAGTCCACGGGGTCGCAAAGAGTCGGACACGACTGAGCGACTTAACTTTCACTTTCACTTTCACTTTAAGTTCACAGAAGAGTCGAGCAGAAGATATCAAGATGCCCTTATCCTTCCTGCTGCATGCGGTCACAGCCTCCCTGACTCTCAACATCTCCACCAGATGGTACATTCATTACAATCTGTGAACCTGTGCTGACACATCATCATCACCCAGAGTCTGTAGTTTATATTAGGGTTCACTCTTGATATTGTATATTTTATGAATTTTGACAAATGTATTGTGACATGTATCCACCATTGCATGTTTTATTTATTTATTTATTTTTGTTGTTGTTGTTGTTAGAATCTCTGAAACTTTAATGAAAAGATTGAAAGGAGACATTTGGGGTGCAGAAAGCCATGGGGGCCTAGATTTTGGCTCCCTGATACTGTTTTTCTGTTCCTTAAAATATACCTCACTGGTTTTATCCTCTTCTCTCCTTTCCTTAAAGAAGGGGTCCCCATGATAGAGCAGGGATAGAGCAGGGGATACCCATGGGTCATTCATTGAGTCAGCTGCCTCTAAGCTGCACTACCTGCTTTCCAGTACATTTTTATTATTATTATTATTATTTTTAACTTTACAATATTGTATTGGTTTTGCCACACATACATGTTTTAAAGAGTAGTTTCACTGCCCTGGAGTTCTCTGTGTCCTGTTTATTTACCCCTGCCCTCTAACCCTTGGTAACCATTGATTTTTTTTTTTTTTGACTCTCTCCACATTTTTACATTTTCCAGAAGGTCATATAGGGATGCATACAGTAGCGTTTTCAGATTGGCTTCTTTCACTTAGTAATAACATACCTTTAAAATTCTTCCGTGTCTCTACATGGCTTGATAACGTATTCCTTTTTAGTGCTGAGTAATATCAATGTTGGAGAAGGCAATGGCACCCCACTCCAGTACTTTTGCTTGGAAAATCCCATGGACGGAGGAGCCTGGTGGGCTGCCATCTATGGGGTGGCACAGAGTCGGACACGACTGAAGTGACTTCACTTTCAGTTTTCACTTTCACGAATTGGAGAAGGAAATGGCAACCCACTCCAGTGTTCCTGCCTGGAGAATCCCAGGGACGGGGGAGCCTGGTGGGCTGCCGTCTATGGGGTTTCACAGAGTCAGACACGACTGAAGCGACTTAGCAATATCAATGTCTGAATGGACTACGGTTTATTTAAACACTCCTTTATCAAGGGGCACTTTGGTTGCTTCCAAGTTTTGCCAACTATGGATAAAACTGCTGTGCATACACACGTGCAGGTTTTTGTGCAGACCTTTGATGGATGGGGAGGCCTGGCGTGCTGCGGTTCACGGGGTTGCAATGAGTCAGACATGACTGAGCGATTGAACTGAACTGAACTGAAGATTTCCACTCATTTGGGTAAAGGGCTCAATGGCTGGATGGTATGGTAACAGAAAGTTTAGGTTTGTAAGAAACCTCCACAGTGGCTGCACCACCTGCGTCTGCACCACCCGTGGATGAGTGTTCTTCTTGCTCTGTGTCCTCGCCAGCACTTAGTGTTGCTAGTGTTCTGGAATTTGGTCATTTAAATAGATCTTGCCTGGAAAATCCCATGGACAGAGGAGCCTGGTAGGCTGCAGTCCATGGGGTTGCTAAGAGTCAGACGCGACTGAGCAACTTCACTTTCACTTTTCACTTTCATGCATTGGAGAAGGAAATGGCAACCCACTCCAGTGTTCTTGCCTGGAAAATCCCAGGGACGGGGGAGCCTGGTGGGCTGCCGTCTACGGGGTTGCACAGCGTCAGACATGACTGAAGTGACTTAGCAGCAGCAGTAGTAGGGGTATCACATTGTTTCAATTTGCAAATACGTAATGACATATTATATTGAATACCTTTATATATGCTTATTTGCCATCTGTATCTTTTCTGCAGTGATGTGTCTGTACTTCTTCACTGTTTATTCTAATAAGATTTCTGAGAAGAAATTCTGTAAGGATGTTTCTGCATGGAATTACTGTAATGCTCCCTTGTTAGCTTTTATTTGGGATCAGTTTTCTCCAAACCTAAAATTTCATCCCCATTTTATAAAACTAAAAACAAAATGGGCTCAAATATTGGATTCCTCAACAGTAACATAGCTGGTTACTAGTTTTAGAGTCCACGAATTGATATTGTTAATCACATTATCACTTTTAGAATCACTTTGAATCCCTTTTAAAAGTTGCAGACAATGTTTATATATATATTTTTTTAATGAAAAGTAATGGTTCCATACATGCTGCTGCTGCTAAGTCGCTTCAGTCGGATCCGACTCTGTGCGACCCCATAGACACCAGCCCTCCAGGCTCTGCCGTCCCTGGGATTCTCCAGGCAAGAACACTGGAGTGAGTTGCCATTTCCTCCTCCAATTCATGAAAGTGAAAAGTGAAAGTGACGTCACTCAGTCGTGTCCGACTCTTTGGATCCCATGGACTGCAGCCTACCAGGCTCCTCCATCCATGGAATTTTCGAGGCAAGAGTACTAGAGTGCATTGCCATTGCTTCTAATTTCTTAAGTGTAAGAAAACAGAAGCCATTGTACCCAACTGCACTGACTAAAATCACGTTTTACTCTCAAAAGTACTTTTCAGTTACTTTCCTTCCAATCATAGCACATACATTTCACCTTTGTAATATAGAAAGCTTTAGCTTTTAGGTCACGGGTTTTTTTTTTTAAAGAAAACAAGTAAAACCCATGAAAAGCTTCCAACTTCTGAGCTTTACACTAAGGTTTTATTTTCACAAACTAGATGAAGAACATGCACTTTTTAAACAACAACAACAAAAATAAAAACAGACATTTTAATACAAATTGTTCCAAGTAAGAAAATACATTTAAGAAAATAATCATGGATGATAAAACACATCAGTTCAGTTCAGTTCAGTCATGTCTGACTCTTTGTGACCCCATGGACCACAGCACGCTAAGCCTCCCTGTCCATCACCAACTCCCAGAGTCCACCCAAACCCATGTCCATTGAGTCGGTGATGCCATCCAACCATCTCATCCTTTGTCGTTCCCTTCTCCTCTTGCCCTCAATCTTTCCCAGCATTAGGGTCTTTTCAAATGAGTCAGCTCTTGGCATCAGGTGGCCAAAGTACTAGAGTTTCAGCTTCAAAATCAGTCCTTCCAGTGAACACTCAGCACTGATCTGCTTTAGGATGGACTAGTTGGATCTCTTTGCAGTCCAAGGGACTCTCAAGAGTCTTTTCCAACACCACAGTTCAAACCCATCAATTCTTCGGCACTCAGCTTTCTTTATAGTCCAACTCTCACATCCATACATCACCACTGGAAAAACCATAGCCTTGACTAGACAGAACTTTGTTGACAAAGTAATGTCTCTGCTTTTTAATATGCTGCCTAAGTTGGTCATAACTTTCCTTCCAAGGTGTAAGCATCTTTAAACATATCAGGGTTCTTCTTATGGATAAATTTGAACATCTCAAAATGCAATGATATTTGACATCAGTGAAAGAAAAAATAGATAAATTGGACTTCATCAAAATTTTAAAGGACAGAAAATCAGAACACTATCCAGAGAGTGAAAAGACGACCCACAGGATGGCCCCAAATACTTGCAAATTGTGTATCCAGTATGATTCTGGATACTAGAAAATATAGACAAGTGTATATTCAGAATATCCTGAATGTTCAAAACACCTATAACAACAAAAAGACACATAATTCAATTTTAAAAAATGAATGAAGGCTTTGAATAGACCTTTCTCCAAAGAAGATATACAAATGTCCACCAAGCATATGAAAAGATGCTCGATGTCATTAGTCATCGGGGAAATGAAAATTAAAACCACAATGAGATATCATTTCACAACCAATAAAATAGATATAATCATCCAAATGGAAATTCATGAGCATCAGTGAGGACGTGAAGAAAATACAACACTTATACATTGTTGGTAGGAATTTAAAATGGTACAGCAACTGTGGAAAACACTTTAACAGCCCCCCAATAAGTTAAACATAGAATTACACTATATCCCAGCAATTCCACTCCTGTCTGTACCTGAAGAATTCAAAACAGGTGTTTAAACAAAATCTTCTGCACAAATGTTCGGAACAGTTCTACTCCTGCTAGCCAAAAGGTACAAACAGCCCAAACGTTTACCAACAGATGAATGGATAAACAAAATACCACACAGTGGGATGTTGCTCAGCTATAAAAAGGAGTGAAATATAGATACATGTTACAACATAGATGAACACTATTCTCAACAACTTTCTAAGTGAAAGAAACCAGACACAAAAGACCACATATTATATGATTCCATTTATAAAGAATGTCCACAATAGACAAATCAATGGAGATAGAAGTAGATTAGCAGTTGCCAGGGGCTGTGGGAGTGGTGAATGGGAGTAGCCGCTTAATGGGTTTGGGCTTCCCATGGGGTGATGAGAAAGTTCTAGAGAGGATGGTCGTGATGGCTGCACAACATTGCCAATATACTTAAACACCCCTGAACTGTACACATTAAACTGGTTATGATATACATGTTATGTGATGCTATGCTTTACCATAGTAAAAAGGGCAATTGCTGCAAAAGCATCATTTAAGTTTGTTTCATTAGTCAATCTTATGGCAGAAACTAGTGCTTCCACTGTGTAAAAATAGAACTTTTCTGAGTTTTAAGCCTCTTTCCATGGGACAGTTGTAACATTTCAAATGTTTCTTACCTTCATCCCATGTTCTAAAAGGGTATATTATTTGTCACAGTGGTTTGAAAAGGATGTCTACTTTTCACAGGTAATTTGGCCTCCACAGGTGTGTGTTAAATCTTGGAGATCAAGATGTGTGATTTGTTCAGTAACTCAGTCTTGTCCGACTCTTATGACTCCATGGACTGCAGCATGACAGGCTTTTCTGTCCTCACTATCGCCCAGAGTTTGCTCAAACTCACGCCCATTGAGTTAATGATGCCATCCAACTATCTCATCCTCTTTCGTCCCCTTCTCCTCCTGCCTTCAATCTTTCCCAGCAATACAGTCTTTTCCAGTGAATCAGTTGTTCACCTCAGGTGGCCAAAGTACCGGAGTTTCAGCTTCAGCATCAGTCCTTCCAATGAATATTCAGGACTGATTTCCTTTAGGATTGACCGGTTTGATCTTGTTTCCCAACAGACTCTTATGAGTCTTCTCCAGCACCACTATTCAAAAGCGTCAATTCTTCAACACACAGCCTTCTTTATGGTCCAACTCTCACATCCATACATGACTATTAGAAAAACCATAGCTTTGACTATACATACCTTTGTTGACAAAGTGATGTCTCTGCTTTTTAATACGATGTCTAGGTTTGTCATAGCTTTTCCTCCAAGGAGCAAGCCTCTTTTAATTTCATGGCTACAGTCATCATCCCCAATGATTTTGAAGCCCAAGAAAATAGTCTGTCACTGTTTCCATTTTTTTCCCATCTATTTGCCATGAAGTGATGGGACTGGATGCCATGATCTCAGTGCTGTTGGATACAAATAACAAACGGAGGAGAGGGTGTGGAGGAAAGGTAATCCTCGTATATTGTTGGTAAGAATGCAAATTGATGCAGCCACTGTGGAGAGCACTGTCTGGGCATATCTCCAGACAAAACTTTAATTCAAAAAGATATGTATAGAACAGTCTTTTGGACTCTGTGGGAGAGGGAGAGGGTGGGATGATTTGGGAGAATGGCATTGAAACATGTATAATATCATATAAGGAACAAATCACCCGTCTAGGTTCGATGCAGGGTGCAGGATGCTTGGGGCTGGTGCACTGGGATGACCCAGAGGGATGGTGTGGGTGGGAGGTGGGAGGGGAGTTCAGGATTGGGAACACGTGTACACCCATGGCAGATTCATGTTGATGTGTGGCAAAACCAATACAATATTGTAAAGTAAAAAAAAATATTAATTAATTAATTAAAAACAAACAAAAAGATACATGAACCCCAATAGCAGCACTGTTCACAAAAGCCAAGACATGGAAGCTACCCTAATGTCCACTGATAGATGAACGGATAAAGAAGTGGTACATATATACAGTGGAATACTATCAGCCATAAAAAAATGAAATAATGCCATTTTCAGCAACATGGATAGATCTAGAGATTATCATACTAAGTCAGAGATAGAAAGACAAATATCACATAATATCACTTACATGCGGAATCTAAAAGAAGATTATACAAATGAGCTTATTTACAAAACAGAAACAGACTGGGACAGAGAGAACAAACTTATGACTGCCAGGGGAAGAGGGTTTCGGGAAGGGTGGAGTGAATATTTGGGATTAGCAGATGCAAACTGTTATATAGGCAATGGATAAACAACAAGGTCCTACTTCATAAGCACAGAGAGTTATATTGCCTATCCTAAGATAAACCATAATGAAAAAGAATATTTTAAAAATAACATATGGTTATATATAACTGAATCAATTTGCTGTACAGCAGAAATTGACACAATATTATAAATCAACTATACTTCTTTTAAAAAAATAAAAAAAATAAACACTGTTGGAGACATATTTATGGGTCTTCCTAAATTTTATAGTTTGGGGCTTTATTTCCCAGTGTGCAATAAACTATCTTTCATTTTTCCAATAAAGCTGATGATTAAGCTATCAAAATACCTGCATCTAACACTCTTGGATTCATGGGTATCTTAGATTTAAATTGAGTTTCAAAACTATCTTTGCTTATTATATATTTTTTCCTTACAAATGAATCCATTATCATGATCATTTCCCATATAATCTTGACACAACTTAGGTTCTTGTTAACACTTTTTAATTCTATGCTCACGCTCAGCTGCTCAGTCGTGTCTGACTCTTTGCAACCCCATCAGGCTCCTCTGTCCATGGGATTTTCCAGGCAAGAATACTGGAGTGGGGTGCCATTTCCAACTCCATTTTAATTCTATGAAGTGAGTCAAATGAGGCCTCTTAACTAAAACTTTTTACAGGTATTTAGATTAACTGGTAATATTATGTATTACTAATAAATACACTGTAATACAGTTAAAGAATGTAGAAAATTATCTAGAAGAAAGTATAAGTCACTCAAAAACTTCTCACCCACATGTAATGTTAACATTTTAGTAAAAAGCCATGTAGATATATACATGAAATACCTTTGGAATGCTTAATCTTATGATTTGCCCATTCTTAGTGAGTGAGCTTCTTTCTCTTTTTTAATTAATTTGTAACAGTACTTTGGCCACCTCATTCGAAGAGTTGACTCATTGGAAAAGACCCTGATGCTGGGAAACATTGAAGGCAGGAAGAGAAGGGGACAACACAGGATGAGATGGTTGGACGGCATCACTGACTCAAAGGACATGTGTTTGAGCAAGCTCCAGTAGTTGGTGATGGAAAGGGAAGCCAGGCATCCTGCAGTCCATGGAGTCACAAAGAGTCAGACATGACTGAGCGACTGAACTGACTGATACAGAGACCTTTTTCCATACTCATTGCAAATATGATCTGAAAATATCATTTGTATTTAAATAGTGGCCTCATCATTTTTCTTCCTTTCTTAAGAAATATTATCACAAAAATTTCAAATATATATGAAAATAATCATACAATGAATCCCTATATATACATTGCCCTCATAAGAATTATCAAAGATATTACCAACCTGGTTCTATTCCTCAACTGCTTTTATTTATTTATAATTGTTGTTTTACTGGAGTATTTTAAAGCATGGCTCATCTTACCCATAAATGCACCAGTGCTAAGTCACGTCAGTTGTGTCTGGCTCTGTGCAACCCCACAGACGGCAGCCTACCAGGCTCCCCCGTCCCTGGGATTCTCCAGGCAAGAACACTGGAGTGGATTGCCATTTCCTTCTCCAATGCATGAAAGTGAAAAGTGAAAGTGAATTCGCTCAGTCATATCCGACTCTTCGAGACCCCATGGACTGCAGCCTACCAGGCTCCTCCGTCCATGGGATTTTCCAGGCAAGAGTACTGGAGTGGGGTACCACTGCCTTCTCCTGATAAGGACATTTTGGCACATACCTATAAGCCATTTTCCCAATGTGAAATCATTTTGGATGATACATCTCCAATTCAAAATACCACCCCCAGGTCATTTTCCTTAGTCTGTTTTGCCTATTTCGCTGGAGACCGTCTCATCTATTTACTTTGCATACTTTCTTGCACATTTCTATCATTCTTATCAGACTCTCCTTTCCTACAGAGAATCTTTGCTCCACTCAGATGTTCTCTGCACATTCATCACAGCCTCTTTCCTGAGCATCAAATGACTGTCGGCCTTTGAACCTACAGGGAGCTGTAGTTCTGATCTTCATGGTCTCTCTTCAGTTTCTGCTCAATATTTCTAGTTGTAGTGAGAGCATGAGCTGAGATCTCAGGGTCTCCCTGCTAATTTTCCACGTTGTAGGCATTTACACAGGCATTTGGGGGAAGTTATGGGTTTTCCCCAAAGCATTTCCTACTCGCTAACTGCCTAACTCTCAGTAGAGTGTAGAATTTCCCCAGATCAATGCACTGACTTTAGTCTGACGTTAACTCATCTTCCTTAAGCCTCCCCCCTTGCTTATGCGGGAGGAAGCCTTTTCCTGAGAGTTCTGTCTTTACCAGGCACCACTCTCCTTTTACTCAGAAGGACTTTCCCAGGAAAATCCTGCTACAAGCAAGAAACACCCAGCCTCTCTGAGAAGGCACTGCACAGATCAAAGGCCGGGGGATCTTTCTCTCCAGCACACATCTGTCCTAATAATGCTTCAGGTAGGAGAGCTGTCCGCTTCTCCACTCCTGCTCACACGGTCCTGAAGTCACGCCATCCAGGCTTGGCTGAAGGAGCTCAGGCTGTGTAGGTTGGCAGGTGATGGAGAGAGTGGTTGTGTTTGTGGATGTTTCCGGCTGTGATAAATTCTGACTGCTTTCAGCAGTGCTCACCCTCAATGTCCAGGACCTTCTGAGAAGGCACTGCAAGACAGGGGTGGGGGACAGACTTAGAGATCGGGGGCCCAGAACCCGCAGAGTCATTCTCCTAGGCTCTTCTCAGGTCCATGCAAGTCCACGGGAAAACTCTCCCAAACCTAAACAGTCATGGAGGATCATTAAGGGAGACTGAGGATACCATCTTGTCAACCACTCCAATCTCATGAATGAAGGAACCAGAACTTAGGAAGCTGACCTGAATGGCTTACTTGAGGCTGGAGAGAGAATCATGGCCAGAGCCAAGTCTCCTGACTCTTATAAGCAACACTCTCCTCCTACCCAACCAAACCTCCCTGTCCTTGGCTGGTGACACTCTCCACCTACCCAACCTACACCAAAGCTCAGAAGACCAGCGATGCTTCTCAAGTATCTCTTCTTGTCCTGAGCCTAAAATCACCTTGACAGGGTTGACCACCATGGCCAAGCTAATTCCAAGGGACTTCAAAGATAACTTGTTCCATCTGGGGTCCCATCAACTGCAATTGTAGAAGTCTCTCATCATGGACATCAGGAAGATGGCATCAGATACGGGTCTGTTGGATGAGATAAGGTGTACTGAAACAAAAGAAAATGGTGTGCGTAGGATAAGAAGAAAAATACACTTCAGGGGGAATCAATGACTAACTCTGGTGTGCTCGGGAGGCCCCAATCCAACACTTTAATTTCATCCTACCCTTGACCTGCCTTAGCTCTTAAAGTCCTCAGTCTTTTGTCTGTGAAAAGGCAACAGTATTGGGTCTTTAAGAGAAGAAATAAATATTAAGTGGTTCTCCAGGTTTTCTGCAGCTACGTCTCATATTTGACAGTCTCACACTCACCAACTTGACAGTCCGCTTTCACTAATCCATATGCATATAAGGTGTATATTACCCCCACGTCTACGAGATTCTCACTTAGCCAACGACATCTGTCTGTGAACTGTCATGAAATGCTAGAATGATTCTTTTTCTTTTGTGGTGTCAATTCCTTTTTCTGTCATTATGAACCTTGTTAAATACCCTCTTTCCTCCCCTTATGAAAGGCATGAACTGAGTGCTAAGTTTCAAACATACCCCCTTAGCACATCCAGATGGGGAGAAAAAAAAGCACATCTAGCTATCTACTTAATCAAACATCTACTTTTCCTCCATCAGCGGGGAGGAGGCCCTTTTGTACATTTAACAAATTCAAGCAATTTAGCAACTGGGTTAAAGCCTATGTAAAGTACTTCAACAACATGGGGAATAAAGACACTGGTCTTCTGTCTTAGAACTGGTTAATGGAAGACGTGAAGTCTCAAAGCACGCACAACCGTGAGTTCTTACCGAGCTGCCTAATGCACTGCTGGGAAAACCTTGTGAAGTTTTCCGTCACGGTGGGGGAGGTGGGTTGACAGTTTTTGCCTTTGCTGTCAGTTCCACTGTGGGAGGCAAATTTATTATATCTAGGAAGTAATTCTGGTGCAAGCCTATCCTGGAGGAAGCTAGGCATGTAGTACACTCTCCCGAATATATTGTTGGTTATCACTCCAAGGCTGTGGGGGCTGAGCTTTGGTAACTCCATAAGCGGTGACCATGGGTGTGTCTCTGTCTAACTTGATCAAGGGGACAGACTTCCCTGGTGGTCCAGTAGTTAAGACTCTGAGCTTCCCCTGTAGGAAGCACGGGGTTTGATCCCTGATCAGGGAGCTAAGAACCCAAATACTGTGGTCAAAAAATTAAATTAAAAAAAAAAAGTTGTCAACTTGATCAAGAGGAAGCAGAGCAAGAAATAAATCCCATCAGCCTTTCTATGTCAACTAGCTTTCCAAGCCTTAGATGAAAAAATATATTCAGAGAGTAAAATGGTATCATCATAGTGGGCAGCAGTGTTTTCCATTGGTGTACATATCTCCACAAGGTACCATTTCTTCCAAGCCTTCAAAGGCTCAATACCACCTGTTAGAAGATCAGATGTCAAATGTCACTTTCAGATGATCTAGAAGGAATTTTGTCTCTTTTTGCAATCTCCTCATTTTGGGAGGCTGCTTCACCTCAGTTTCCCCAGACACAAGATAAGAATGATAACGTGGTCCAGCTTCCTGGGGAGGAGAAGGAAGATGGATGGGAGCTTTTTGCTGAGTAGCTGATAAACCATGCAGACATCAATCACTGAGCATTGCCCATTGCCTCACTGCTGCCATAGGCGCCCATAGCTGGCACCGAAGCCAACGGGTGCTCCAGGAGCCTGCAAGAAATATGCGCTGGAGAGCCGAGCATAGCATATCCTGGTGGCGATGACTGAAGTGCTGCTGTAGCGGAGGGGCAGATTTAAGTGTATGATTATCGACCACCAGACTTGGACCTGCTCTAAGAACGCAGCTCCATCAGGCTCTCCAGCTCAAAGGACATCAATCATTGAGTGCAACACTGGAATCCAAAGGGCCAGAGGCTGCCCTTGGAAGTGAACAAAGGACTGCGCACAGACCAGAGGAGTAAGGAGCAAGGTTGACCTCACTCTTGCTTCACAAATCATCTGATAATAAAGGAATTAAACCAACACCCAGTTCCTATTGATCTATAATAGTGATTGCATGACGATAAATGCGCATCTGCTCTCCACACCGGAGCCAATGGGGCCAGATCTCTCAGCTGTATCCTCAGCTTAGTCACCCAGCTTGTCATCTTTCAATGACTGCGGTCTATGTCTCCAACTCCCATCAAGCAGCTTACAAACATACAAAATCCCCCATCTCAACTTGTACCAACAAGTATTAGCAGTGGATTTTGCTACATTATCTGTCAATCAATCAATACAACATTATCCCTTCTCATAGCATGCAGGGACACTTACTACAACGTACTGGAAACATGCTGCTTGGCAGAGAATGTTTATGAGATATAATCATAGAAAATAAAAGGATATTGTAATGAGAAACCAACCCTTCAGTTTAATTGCAAAAGACTGTTTAAGCTAAAGGAAATTGTGTATTTGAGCTCTGAAGTGGAAATAAAGTTACCAGTTTCTGAGATGCATATCATAGAAAATGAGTTCTTTTTCTTCATTAGGAAACCATAACTGCAAGTAATAAGAATATTGCAAATAAATACTAAAAGAATACATATCCATCGGTCTGTGAGTAGCTATGGAATATATTAAATCTTTAAATAATTCTTAAATCACCGACTTAGATAAATACTGACTCCTGTCCCTGTATTCTGATCCTATGCAAATAAAAGATCATCACCCCACACAACACAACTCGAATAGGATTAGGAAAAGTTCATTATGAATCTGGAGTTGCATTTTTAAATTATTCTTTGTCTCCTTTTTGGAAAATAGCTTAAATAAACAGAATAATATATGCATAAGGATAGTGTGAAATAAAACGTCAAATTCTCTATAGGCCCAAGAAGGAAAGAAAGGCAGAACTTTCTGTGCTGCAGTTATCACCGCTTAGGAAGCACTAGAACAAGTGAAGATGAAACCCTACGATGTGCATAAGCTCGGTGCCCCAGATGGACTGATGAACAAAGAAAAGGCAGGTTCTCTGAGGTCTAAGGCCAAAGAAAAGTAGTTTCTATGCAGACTGGAAAACAAAGTTGACAACTCTTTGTTGTTTGATTTAAATAAAATTGTTTTTCCTGAGTTAGAGAAGTCAGATAAAGCCTCCAAAAGTTGTACTCATAAATGGAAACAGTGGTTAGCTGTTCTGATCACTGTTCAGGCACTGAAGGAACAAAGGGGGAAATCTCTGTCTTCCTAGAGAGTGAACAAGAGGTGCTGAAGGACAGGGAAGCCTGGTGTGCTGCCGTCCATGGGGTCGCAAAGAGTCGGACACGACTTAGTGACTGAACAAGAAAACAAGGTAAGTGTTAACTTTACAACATGTTACAGATGATAAGGACTGTAGGAAAAAAATGTAAAGCAGAGCAGGAGATGTTTGGGCGGGGTGGGGGGAGTGTTGCTATACCTTATAGAGGGTAGAAGTGACAGTCTCTGAGCCAAGATGACATCAGAGCAAAGATCTGAAGGTAGGAGGGCAGGCAGGCAGGTACCCAGAGAAATCACACATCCTCAGGACTTCCTTCCTCAGAGTCGGCACACTGACCAGCCAAGAAGTGCTCAGTCTGACCTCGGAGTTTCTCAGGCTCTCCTCAAGTGCTGTTAGGGGCAAGGACAGAAACAGAGTGACTGGGAGGGACCACAGCTTGCAGATGGAAGGTGACAGTAGTTTGGACCAGTGTGGTTGCCATGGAGATGAGAGGGGGTTGGATTCTGGATGCCTGTCAGAGGCAGAGCTGGCAGGAGAGCCTGGTAGATGGGATGGAAGAGAAGGACACATGTAAGATGCCTTCAAGACTTTTTGGCCCCAGCAATTTTCAGTTGCTATTACATAAGATGAAGCAGGTTTGAGGGGAAAGATCAGGGATTTGGTTTGAGAACATGGTAAACGTGAGAAGCCAATTAGACCAAGCCAATTTGTGCATCCAAGTAAAATGCACAAATTCTGATTTCAGAGGAAGATGTGAGCCTCAGATGTCAAGATACACATTACATTGAAAACTATGTCCAGGGCCTTGTCTGAGGAACTCTGGCATTTCAGTAAGGAGACTGAGAAGCCGTTGACATAGTGAAAAAAACCTGGCAGACATGGCCTCATGAACTTCTACCTCCCGATGTCATCAGGGTCAAAAGAAACATTTATGGGCTTTTTTGGTAAACTTTAAAACCCTAGATCAGCACTCACTTACTATTCCTGAAATCAGCCTCACTTTGCACCAATCACTTTGAATTACTTCTTCCCAGATCTTCTCAGATAAAGAAACAATCAATTTGCAACTTGGTCAAGGTGAGTCCCAGCTACGAATCTGCCAACCTCTCTGGGCACTGGGCCTTCTTTCTCACCTGTTTTCTGCTGGTTATCACCTTCAAAGAAACCTCATGGACCCCTCCAGTCAGAGGAAAGGGAACAGGGGGGACTATCACAGATACTTAGGATTAAAGACTTAGATCCAGGCTCTTAATCTTTAGGTCAACTCCATGATGGAGGATTGGCTCTCTGTTGTGGATACAAATGAGAATATGATGCTTAGAGTGGTGACGTAATTCAGCCAAGATCCCACTGTGGCCTTACATGGGCCTGGGAGAGATACCAAGACTTTCAGGATGGTTTCTGCTGTAGCGTCCCAAAACTTAATCGCCTCTCCAAAACCAACCCACTTCCTCTACAGACTGGATAGGAAAGATTTATGACTTTTTAACACTGAAAAGGGAAAGTTGCTATACAATACAGAAATAACCAAATTCCTGAGAGTCCCTTGGACAGCAAAGAGATCAGATCAGTCAATCTTAAAGAAAATCAATCCTGAATACTCTCTGGAAGGACTGATGCTAAAGCTGAAGCTCTAGTATTTTGGTCATCTGATGTGAACAGCCGACTCATTGGAAAAGTCCCTGATGCTGGGAAAGATAGAGGGCAGAAGGAAAAGAGGGTGTCAGAGCATGAGGTGGCTGGATGGCATTACTGATGCAATGAACATGAACTTGGGCAAGCTCCAGGAGATGGTAAGGGACAGAGAAGCCTGGAGTGCTGCAGTCCATGGGGTCGCAAAGAGTCCGACACAACTGGGTGACTGAACAACAACACATTCAATGACTATGCACTTTACAGATTGGAAAGCCCATTCACAGAATTTCATCTTTTCTGGATATGTTGATCTGATCCTTTTACCAAGACTGGTGCTGCAAAGCACCATGGGTAGACCTAGAGATGATCCTGCTAAGTGAAGTGAGTCAGACAAAGACAAATATCACATGATGTCATTAAATGTAGAATCTAAAATGATAGTACAAATGAACTTGTTTACAAAACAGAAACAGATTCACATAGGAAACCATGGTTACCAAATGGGAAAGGTTTCAGAGGAGGGATAAGTTAGGAGGCTGGGATTAACATATACAAACCACTAAATACAAAATAGATAACAGATATAGCACAGGGAACTCTACTCAACATTCAGTGATCACTGTATGAAAAAAAGAATAGATACATACATATATATATTTGTGTGTGTGTGTGTGTGTGTATGCATAACTGAATCACTTTGCTGTATACCTGGAACTAGCACAATATTGTACATCATCTATACTCCAGAGTAAAATACAAATTAAAAAAAAAAAAAAAAGACTTGTGCTGCCAAGATTGGTTATTTGGTCTTGCTGTTGTTGTTCAGTTGCTAAGTCACGTCAGACTCTTTGCAACCCCGTGAACTCCAGCATGCCAGGCTTCATTGTCCTTCACTATCTCGTGGAGTTTGCTCAAACTCATGTCCATTGAGTCAGTCATGCCATCCAGCCATCTCATCCTCTGTTGCCCCCTTCTCCTCCTGCACTCAATGTTTCCCAGCATCAGAGTCTTAGAGGAAATAAAACACTGAAAGTTAGCTGGAAAGAAACACTTCCCACCAATGGGAGGAGGATGTCTTAAAGGACCTTAATGAATCCTGGGAGGGATCTTAGTTCTTTGCTAGAAAACAGGACATAAATTGGGGGAACGGGGCGACAGGTGCATAGTTGAGGGAGGTGACCAAGATTTGTATTCCAGCCCAAGAACTTAGAAACTGAATACTTCAGAAGTACCAAACACTGATTCAGGGTTAAGTATCCACCCAAGGACACCTAAAAAGCTCTAAATCATTGAGACCACAGATGTTACTCATTAAGCTATGACTGTTGGTGGTATTGGTGCATTCCCACTTTACAGAAGAGGAAACTGAGGCATGGGGAAGCCTAGGAGTTTGCCAAACTCCCAAACTCAAGTAGTTTGGCTCCAGAATTTGATCATGAATCTTCAACCCACTCTGTCTGAACTTGGGTGTCTGCACTGCATTGTTATATGGGAAACAATGTTCTAGCCTTGTCCTCTGCAGAGTTAGGCTCCACAGGGCTGTTATTTGTATATGACTATTTGTCTTTGGCCACTGAGTACAAGGAGCCGACTCCCTGGAAAAGACCCTGATGCTGGGAAAGATTGAGAGTAAAAGGAGAAGAGGATGGCAGAGGATGAGATGGTTGGATGGCATCACTGACTTGTTGGACATGAGTTTGAGCAAACTCCAGGAGATAGTGAAGGACAGGGGAGCTGTTCATGGGGTCACGAAGAGTCAGACATGACTTAGCGATTGAACAACCACATATCAGTTTTTGGCTAATTGTCTTTTTTGAGAAAGCTCTTCTGAAGCCCCACAGGGAGAGAAGCTCAGCATTTCCTCCACCAGTTCAAGTACCACTGAGCAGCTTCACCCTCTGTGTGTCCACAGGCTTTGTGTTTGAATTTACCACCACATGTTTCACATTGAAATCCAATTGTTTCTGCTTGTCTGGATTAGCAGCAGGAGGCCCTTTAGGGATAAGATCACATCTGATGTTTTATTGGGACTCCCTGTCTCTCAAATTTTGTCACCCACAATGGTAGACACTTGATAGATACATGCTCTTTGAATAAATGAATAAATGCGTCCCAACAGAAGGTGTCACACCTCCAGAAGTAGAGCTTCAATCCTACTACTAGACAACCCACAGTCAGGTGGGGTGGGGGCGATGCACAACATTCAGCCCTCTGGTTTTCTTTATTCTGGTCTGTTCTGGTCACATCAATATCTACTTTTACTTACACAGAACATTCACACAAAACATTTTTTTAAAACCTTTTCACCAGAAAATTTTTGAGTGAATCTATCATCTCCAAATCATTACATCAGACTCAATTTGTTTTTCAGTTGCTTCTAACCAAACAATATTGATAAAAAGTCACTGTTTTTGATAACCTAAGCATTTTCTTCTTACAATACCAAAGGGAATAAAGTGAAAGAAATATCATAAAGCGAGGAGAATTTGGTTGTCACTTAGCTCACGTCCCTGATTCAAAACTCAGAGTCAGAGTTGTGAATGGTCAGCAGAACTACTGAACTTCTCAGGTTTCAAAGCCAGGAGTCATGCAGTCTCCCTTTCCAGGTGGCGCTAGTGGTAAAGACCCCACCTGCCAACGCAGGAGACATAAGAGATGCGGGTTCAATCCCTGTGTCAGGAAGATCTCCTGAAGGAGGGCCTGGCAACCCACTCCAGTATTCTTGCCTGGAGAATCCCATGGACAGAGGGGCCTGGTGGGCTACAGGCAATACGGCTGCACAGAGTTGGACACGATGCAGCAGCTGAGCATGCGTGGAGCCTCCGGAGAGGACACAGTGCACCCTGAGGGGCCTCCTTCTGGGCCCCTCCCCGCTGGACAGTCTTGGTTCTGCACGAGCTCCCCGCCCTGCCCCATTTCTGCATTCTGGTTCTTCACTTCCAGAAATAAAGTGGGAACCAGCAGTTGGTGATTAGAAAGAGCCAGACTCAAGGAGTGAGCCCTAAGAAAAAGGATTGAGAAACTTGGCCCAGGCTGGAAACTTTTGGCTTTCAAAAATGGAAGAAGCAGAAGCTGGAGGTGATAAAAAAAAAAAAAAAAAAACTTAGGAAAAGAAACCAAAGCAGCACGGCCCTTATTGCAGAAGTTTTATCCAAGTCCTTGGTCTTTTTCCTTAAGTCCATGATCCTTTTCAGGCAAAACCGTGAGTTCTATATGAGTTTTGTGTTACAGAAAGATAAATAGAATTTCAGGTTTTATTTTTAACAAAAAATCTTTTCTTGTTATTTAACAATATACTTACTGCTACTCAACTGCTGGAGGAAAAAGGATGCTCATTTCATTGCTATTTAACAGATTTTTCTTAAAGAAACAATGCCATCATTATAATAACTACTTACATACATCATTTAATTTAATTTCACTATATTCTGGCACCATCATTGGAAAAGTAGGTATGCTCCACAGATGACAAACTGAAACTCAGAGAGGTTAAGAATTTGTCAAGACTCACATAGCTAGTGTGAAACAAAACTATTAATGATATCTTATCACCTCCCCTATCCTTTTCCTCCATAAAACTCACTCTCCTTTAAAATGCCATCGAGGCTCTGCCAGAACAGAAGTGCTTGACTCCATTATTATAATAAATTCTGAATAAGTAGAGTTTGATTAATTCTATAGGTACTTTTTATTCTTTTGATAAGATTATCTCATAAGAAAAAAATGGTAATTTGACAATTATTGTCTGAATGAAGGAAGCTATTTTTTAATACTCTAATGTTATGGAAACAGCTACATGCATTCCTAAAGAAACAAAATGAATTGAGACCTATAAATTTTTAAAGGATCACACCTGTTTCAATTTCCACTGGTATATTTTCTCCTCCAGTGTGCTTTTATTTCAAAAATTATCATTTTTAAATTTTACTTTCTATTGAATGATTCTTTAAATTCTATGGTGCTTTGCAATTTTCAAAAGTTTCATACACATGGTTTCATATAATACTATAATAACCTTTTTTTTTAAATCCCCTACCCCAATAGAGACCCTCTAATATGCTTTTATCATTATCTATATCAGTTTTAACTTCTGCCAGAAGGGTTCTCCCTGGCCCCATGGAGTCTATCCACAGACCCAAATTATATACCGGGTTCCTTCTGGTCCACCTCTTTTGAGTGGTACACAAGACAGGTCAATAATAGTAGGGTTAATAATAAATATTATTCACTGCTCACAGAGTCCTCCTCTACCTAGGCATATGACAAGAGCCTCCATATAGAGTGAGGTTTATCCACCAACAATTCCAGGAAGTAGCGTATATGATTACCATCAATGTATAGATGGGGAAACTGAGGCTCAGAAAGGTTAAGGACCTGGGCCAAGATCACATGGTCAAACCATCTGGGCTCCTAGCCTCATGCTCCATTGCTTTAGGATGTGCTTGGCATTGGTCAGATGAGGGTGAGCCTGTCCGTCCTTGACATGCAGTCCTGGGGACCATGGCACACTTTTAAAGAGATGAGCCTGGGGGCCAGGACTAAGGGTGCCACACTCATTCAAGACCTGGAGGGGTGTCAGGACCCCTTCACTGCATCAGCTGTCTCCTTTGGGGCCCCGCAGCATTTATTGTCTCATTTAATCTTGACAAGGACTCTTTAGGATAAAGTAGATTTCTCTTGCACATAAAAAAGACTACGATCACAGAGTTTCAATAACTTGGCAGAAGTCATACAGGTAAGGGAAGGACTAGGGATTAAGTCAATGAACCTTTAAAGCCCACCCGCCCTGGGCGTTAAGCAGGGAGTTAACTGGCTCTGTTCAGCACAGGGGAATTTCAGGAGGAGCTGAGCAGTGCTCTTGCTGAAGTGGTTGAGGAAGAGTTCGGTAGAACTTGTTTGTAGCTCCAAGACTTCATCCAGGAATGGCAGAGGCCAGGGAGGTCCACGGGGCCCCCAGCGCTGCCACCAGCAGCCTCCTTATATGCCCCCCAGCCTTCCCTGGCCACACTCAGCTGCACATTCCCTGTGCCCCGCTTGGAAGGCCTGCCCGGCCCCTTTCTTGAGGCCACAGCGCCCTTTCTCACTCTTCCCACGGAAAGACCCGGTGTGTCTCTCCGGCTAGGCATGCTCCAGCATTTATCCTTTGTGTCCCTGCAAGTCTTGAAGGGCCGAGACCCTGGCTCTTGCACCTCAGTTCCTAAGGTGGCACCTGGTGGGGAGAGGTGGCACTCAGGATGAACCTGTTGGATTCATGACTCTTCCTCTTCTACTCAAACGCTCTCGCCAGGCTCCTGTCGCGGGGGTGGGGGCTGACTAATCAGAATGATGGATTCTTCGCGGAGGGCGAAGAGGTGAGCCTCAGAGCTGCCATTCTTGTTTGAACTGATACACAGCGCCTCACACGCGTACTGCGGGGCTCTCGGAGGGAGCGGCTGAGGCTCAGAGATACCAGGAAGGGGATTACAGGTCTCCCTTTCGTGTCCCCTCCGCCGCCGCCGCCCTTTCACACTCGCGTGTGCACACAGGCCAAGACTGAAGGCGCGATCCTAACTTCTGCCTCCAGCGGGTGGGAGGGAAGAGAGACGAGAGGTATTCCATTGGTTGCCTGGGAAAATGAATCGCACCTTCCCCTCACTTGCGAAGGATCAACTTTTCCCACCCCCTCGGGTGGGCACTCATAAACTGGGGTCGCAGCCAGAACCAGGGAGCCAAGTGGGCCCAGTTGGAGGGAAGTGAAGCCGGGAGGGCAGTGGAAAAGTGCATCACTGGGTCCGAGTCCCGGGGCAGGGCGAGCACGCTGGTGCCCCGACGAGCGGCTCGGGGCGCGAGGCTGCCGGTGCCCGGGAGGACGCCCCAGATTCGGCAGTTCCCCACACGCCATCCGCGCCGGAGCCCCAGGGGTTAAGCGCGGTCCTGCGGCGCGGTGGCGGACCCTCTGGCTATGCCTGGCAGCGGTGGGATGAGGAAGCACGGCGGCGCGGGGAGGGCCGGGGCGCGCAGCGCGCGGGGTGTCGGTGGCGCGCCCAGCGGGCCCAGTGCCGGCGAGCGGGATGCAGCGGGCGGCGGCGCGAGCAGGTACGGCCCGTGCCTGCCGCTTCCCTGGTCTCCTGAGTCGGGGCCGGCCAGGGTCCAGCCCCGCGCGGCGCCAAAGTTTGCTCACGCTGCCCCGGAGTTGCGCTCGGGACGGCGACGCGTGAGCGGGCGACGGGCGGCTGGGGTGGCGCGCCCCGACCGGAATCCCCCTCCAAGTCCCGCTCGGAGTCCCGCACCGTGCCGGGCTCCGCGTCCACTCCCGCTCCCCGTCCAGTCCCTCTCCTAGGCCTGCTCGCGCCACGCCCCGGGCCCCGCTCCCCGCTTCTGTCCTGTTTGGTGCCGGAGCGTGCACGCGGGGCGAGGCAGGGGCGAGGCAGCGGCGGGGCAGGGCGCGCCGGGACCGGTGTGGCGCGCAGCCACAAAGTTTGCGGAGCGCGGGTAACGGGCGCGCGCTCGGGCCCGGGCGCTCGGAGCAAGCGGCCGCAGGTGACTGAGCGCTGGCTCGCGGGGGCGCGGCGCGGGGCACAGGTGCGCAGCCCGTGGGCGGCGCTGTGCACGCGGGACGGGCAGACCGGCCGCGAGCGCGAAAGCCGGGTGGCGGCCGGCTGGGGGTGGGGATCGCGGAGGAGAAATGGGGAACAATGCGAGTGAGCAACTTCAGGAAGTCATTGTGAAAGAAAGCTGGGAAGAGCTGGGCAGCCGAGCAAGCCAGGCGCTCTAACAAGTGCCTGCGCGGCCCGCGCCCGGGCAACCGCTGCGGCGAAGGTCCTGGGTCCCTGCGGAGCGCAGCCGAGCCGAGGCGGGACGATTGGCCGCGACAAGGGGGCCCACCGGGCGAGCCCGGATCCGAGGTTGCTCTTCGCGCTTGAGGATCAGTCTTGGACCTGCAAAGTGCGACGCACACATCCACGTGAGTGTTTTCAGGCTGAATGTCCGTAGAAAAACTTGGATTTGAAAAGAAGGAAAAGACGGAGGCGGTCACATTTGTGAGTCCCGGTTTCGCTCGGGTCCACCTCTCCTTTCTGCGGACGGTGGGAGCGCTGACTTTCGTCAAAGCCGTGGCCACGTCGTGCTGTGGCCGCAGGTGCAGGGCAGGCCGTCCGTGGGACGCTGTGAGCCGCCCCGCTGTCCCCCGGAGGAGGACGTGATCTTGTTTAAGTCGATCCACGCTTTTATAGTGAGATCACGGAAGTCAGCCTTTATAAAGTCATTCATAACGAGCTTTCTTTTCTTATTTTTGACGCGAGAGCTTTTTGCTTATACTGTAAAATAATTAGGTTGAATCTGAACTTGCTTTCTTCAGGATAAGAATTATTCCGGTTTGAAAAGTTGGTAATATTTTGCTGAGTGCAGTTTTGGCTCTCGGATCAGGAAACCCCTCGGCCAAAAGGTGTCAGGTTACTTGGGACTGTCTTTGAAATACGATTGAAAAATTAGGATGCTTGGTGATTCCTAAGGAATCTCCAGAAGGTGTGATTTTTTTAAAATTTTCTTCTGATTTGGAGGCACGGGGTGTGACATCTGGAGAAGTGAAAAGGGTTAGGATTCGATTCGCGTGTCTGATCTGGCGCTTCCAACTGCAGCTTTCAAATGCGGTTTCTTTTCTCCCTGGCTGCAGCCCCCCCGGAGTGAATGTCAAACCTCTGTGCTTCCCTCAATTTCCACACTCAAATTCCCCACCCTACACCCCAAGGGGTAGTTCAGTTTAGAGGTACCTTGTTTAAACTTGGAAAGACACACTGGTGTTGAAGAAATATCTCCTTACCATCAGATCAACTTCTGTTAAAAGTTTATTTTTTAAAAAAGGAAGCTTAAAATATTTAATATGCATAATGTTTAAACTTTCATGGAAATTTAAGTGATTTTAAGACTTGGTTCGCTTTGGTTCTGAGGTGAGAGGAGAGTGAAGCATACAGGAAAGATCCAAGCCTCTTGAGTTCATTGCTTTGTTGGAAGATGTTTATTTGATGAGATTATTGGGACTCATCTTTTATGTGGGATTTTAAAAGGAACAATTCGGAATTGTTTCAGTAAGAAATTAGATTATTATATCCGTGGCTTAAAATTTAAGTAGTCACAAATATCTCTGACCAGAAGACCTCTTGCCTACATCATGATTATACAGAATGTGTTAAAAAATAATTTGTGTGCACAGATACACCTAATGAGGTGGGGGTAAAAAATTCTGTACCGTTTGGGTTTGATGTAGTGTATTCAGTTTCAAAACTTCCCATGATCATACATGTTTATATCTTTTTTACCTGGGAAAAAATGTATTTCCCAGCCTCAAAGTCCCCAGAGCTGAAGACCAAAAGATGTAACTGAGTTAAACAGTCTGGTTTTCTTCCCTTCCCTGCCCTATCTCCCATCCCCATTTCACGGTGAGAGTTGAAGGCAGGAGTTTCAGAAACTCCACGAGGCTTCTATAATTCATCAGTATTTTAATTAACGTGCTGCATCTTGGGAAATGACATATCCTCCAAAATTCAGGAGCATCAGGACAATAAAAGCACATCATCACTGTCTCACAGGAATAGAGGGTCCGTGAATCTAAGTGTGTGTGTGTTACATTTGGGTCTTTTGAGAAGTTTGTCTAAAGTCTCCGGAGAGAAGGTAACTAGTGGTTTCCTTGCAGCCATTTCCCTTGTTGAAAGTTAAGATCACAGCCAATTTCCTGGCCAAGAGGCCTGCAGTCAGTACTGCCAGGACCACTGCATCTTCCTCTCACTGGAGCCTTAGAGTCTGAGGATCGTGGTTCTATGGTTTGGGGAGTTTTCCCCTTGGCTTGGATTTGTGGGTGTCATGTTGGGGCACTGTAGAAGCCTACTGTCAACATAAATGTCAAACTCTGGACGGTTAAGAGAACCTGATGCATATATACACCGTCTACTACATGGCACTGCTAAGAAACGCTGCCACAGCGCCCGTACACGTGTTGTGTGTATCCTTCACGGTTACGTGTGTATTAATAGATACAGGAAATAAAGACATTATGTGATAGTATGCACACAGAAACACAGAGAGTGTACTCACAGCATGGGGAGACACAGGGGGCAGGCGGGGAAGGGTTTTAACAATCAAACACACCTGACCTGAGTAATAAAGACCCTCCTTTTTGGCTTGGTTGGTTGGTTGGTTTGATTTTTACCTTTTAATAAAAACAAAAGAGATTTTCCTACTTGGAATGGTGAATGTAAGCATAAATGATGCTGGTTCTCTGTGTGTCTGCCTAACATGCTTGCAGTTAACCCAGAACTGGTCAAGGGCAGGAGCATTCAGAGGTGGTTTTTTATTCCTTTTCCCTCCTCTGATCTTTGTAATTATGAAACAATTTCACTACAAGATAACTCTTGGTTTTGTTGTCTTGTTTGAATGGGCACTTATGTCAGTGGATGTTACAGGGAGCAGCTGTTTGGGTTAAATGGCAGCCTTTGCTATTTCTTTTTTTAAAAAGTATTATTTTTAAAATTTTATTGAAATATAGTTGATTTACAATGTTGTGTTAATTGCTGCTATTTCTACATGCGTATTCGGGCGCTTCTGTACTATGTCAGTCTCGCCTGTGGCTCTGAGATGCTGCGCCTCCTGCCCTGACAGTTACCGTTGGTCCCTGCCTGGTGTCGGTCTGTTTGTGTCTGAAGAACCCTCAGGCGCGTGTGCGTAGCATAGTTCATCTCATGGGAGAAAACACAAGATGTAAAAGCGATAAGTGACCCATTCTTTGTGGCTGACAAGGGGAGAACCATTGATCCGGTTGACACCTTGAGACCAGTCATTTTGGTTTTGCTTAGAAATGGCACATGTACACATGTGTGATCCAGACCTTGGGCAGATTGTGTTTCAGAACATAGGCCTTACACACACACACACACACACACACTTAAAATCCAGATAAGGAAGGAGACAGGAATGGAGTTCATCAGGGACGTGAGACCCCCCCAAACCAGATGCAAGCAACAGCAACCAAACTGATTTTACTGTGGGGTCGACCAGATGCCCATAGTGTTGTTTTCCACCCCCCTCCCCCCACCACAGAGACTTAGGCATGTTGTTCTTGCTGTTTAATAAATGACTTCACACCATAGTTTATCTTTCTGCAGCTCCTTCCATTTTCAGTGTTGTTGTTTTAATAGCTTGTGTTTGACACTATTTTGAAACATTTGATGATATTCTAACAAATATTTGTAAGACATTATGAAACATTAAACGTGAAATGTTGCATTACAAGTGAAACAGAGCAAACAAAAGGAGCTTTGCAGAGCGCCCTGGAATGGAGAGGTGGGCAGGGCCCAGGGCTCACCCTGCTTTGGTTTGTCCTGGGTGTATCAGGGGCTCACTGCTGAGAAGGGCCTGGTGGGGAGGCAGCCCAGCCTTCTCTGTAGCAAATGGCCTCATCCCTTCCATCCAGCCTTTTTTCCTTCTCCTGTTTTGCTGTGATGAACAGGTGGGTGAACGCTTTGGGTGCCTCCCATGACCTGCCTGGGGATGAACCATGAAAAATGGTGAAAACTCCAAGTCCCAGGCCTGGGGGCCCCTTGCCTTCCTGTCACAGCCTGTCCGTGTCTCTTTTCCTGGGTTGATTGTCTCTGCCTTTGGGGAGCCCATCATGCCTGGTGACTCAAAGAGGTCCCTCTCCCACCTACCTCAAGCCCGCCAAGTCAGACGTCCTAATAATCTCTGAACCCACTTTGGTCGGGACAGGAAGCACGGGCTCCCTTCCTGCCTGTGTTTTCCTGACAGAAAGCCATCTTCCCTCCTTTTTTGCATATTTGGCGAATGGGTCCACCTTCCTCTCCGCCCCAGTGGAAGACAAGGAGGGTGGTAGCCAAGGAGGCGGCAGGGTCCCTTTCAGGCGGCTGAGTCCAGGGGGCTCCGAAGGCCCCAGGCCTCCAAGGTAGGACTGGGGGTGAGGCCCGCCCCTCGGGTCTCTGGGGGGCACAGGCTTCTGGGTGAGGTCACTGGTTTCTTTGCTGCTTTGCACAGATGGGTACTTCCAGAGTGCACTCTCCTCCCTCCCTGGGGTAGCCTGTGCCCCCAGCCCCTGCCAGCTTCCCGCTGACTGTCTTGGGTGATGGAGAGTCTCATTACCTTCCATGTGCTCTCTCTGCTTTCGGGGTCCCCTGCTCCACCTCCTGATGGCTCACGGAGCAGGGCTACGGCTTAACAAATTGCTGAAAATGGGTCCTAATTAGTGGGAAAGCGCCTTCTTCATCTTTTCTCATTCAAGTGTGCAATGGTTCGTTTTTCTTCAGCGATCAAGTCACTGCTGAAGGAAATCTGACTCTTCCTGCCATGTTCGAGCCAAAAGTTAGCTCCGTTGGACATGCAGTTGGCGCGGGCCTTCTGGGGGGTGTTGAGGGTGGGTGCAGTGTGCGGGGGTCCCAGTGTTGTTCCTTAGTCTCTTCCTTTCCCCCTCTCCCTCCTTCCTTTCTGCCTCTGTCTCTCGCGTATGTGGTATTTGCAGAAATAACTATGAACTACATCAAGAATTTGTAAACGACCTTACACATACTGAAATAGACTTCTAGCCACCATTATTGAGCTCACATGCTAAAGTGACACTCCAAAGCTTTATTGGCTAGTTCGAAGCTGGTTAAAACTGAAGAGGATGGTTTGGTTTAGAGCCCTCTTTTAAAGCTAGGAGTCCTATGGTGAATATAGATTCATTGGTTTTTGGTAAATTTTCATTGTTACATCAGATTTTCAGTGGCGCACTTGGAGCAAATGAAAAGCATGAAAGATACCTCTTTAGTCCAAATGGAGAAAATGTTTAATGTAGAATCTTTAGGAGAAATGAAAATGAGGGATTGATCTTTTATAAACTGACTTTGGAAGCACTCTGATGAACTCCAGTGCTTTTAATGGAAACTAGAAAGAGCCAGCGACCCCCCGGTGCGAGCCCCACTTTGAGCCTGAAAAAGTGACCTTTTCTTCCTCTTTGTGCTGAGTTTTGTGTCCAGCAGAAAATTAAAGTGATATTCAGAGAGATCCACAGTGAAAACATTGATAAATTGTGTATCCTACTTCATTAAATTAAAACTCATACTGCTAGCTAATTATTGCAGGTTGTTAAGAGATAAGGCAATTAATTACCATTTAAAAATGATTCGGGAATTTCTAATGTGTTTCTACCTGTGTTTTCTCACTTCTGTCTGGAGTTTGTGTATGTTTAACCTGAATTTCAAGACTTTTCAGTTTAATATAGAGCAGACAGGTTTTTGTAAAAGTCAGGTAATTTACTGGGGGAAAAGAAAAACATTGAAAATAAGCTCATTTAAGGGCTGCAGAAAAATCTGACTGTAGTGTTTAAGAGTTTTCCTGTACTTGGTTCCCTGATGGATGTGAATGTTTTCTGCCTGATTTTAAATAAAGATGTGCCGATTTTTGTAGGCCAAAAACGAGGAAGTTGTAAGCCTTTGTGGGGTTCTGCTCACGACACCCCCACACTCCCTGGGTTTGCATGAGGACTTTGTGGGCTAAAGGTTGTGAATGACGGGCAGTCCTGGTTGGGCCTGATGCCCACTGGGAGCATGTGTACATGTGGACTTTGTTACGTGTGGGGCATTTTGTCCTTAGGAGCCTATGTTGGATTATAGGACATCTAAGCTGTCTGTCCATCGTCAAATACTATGGAAATCTAGAACTTTTTTTTGCTAATTTAGTCCAACTAAAGAGCCTATTCAGAAGAGCAAGTGGTATTCTTTTCAGTGATTGTCATATTTAGTGTCCATAGCAATCACTGTTGCCAAACCATTGATACATTTGTATTCCTTTAACCCTTCTCAGCGGAGAAGGCAGTGGCACCCCACTCTAGTACTCTTGCCTGGAAAATCCCATGGATGGAGGAGCCTGGTAGGCTGCAGCCCATGGGGTCGCTGAGGGTTGGACACGACTGAGCGACTTCACTTTCACTTTTCACTTTCATGCATTGGAGAAGGAAATGGCAACCCACTCCAGTGTTCTTGCCTAGAGAATCCCAGGGAAGGGGGAGCCTGGTGGGCTGCCGTCTATGGGGTCCCACAGAGTCGGACACGACTGTAGTGACTTAGCAGCAGCAACCCTTCTCAGACATAGCTGAACTCACTTCAACCAACCCATTTTAGGTTGGGGAAACCAAAGTAAATTCCCAAAGAGTGCTGAAGTTGCTACGATTTAAGGAGCCAGATTTTTGATTTTTCATTCTGTGTGCTCTGAACATGGTTTTGAAACGTGAATAGAGATGATTTTTTAAAGAATCTTTGTAAGAAGTTGCTTCATTTTAACTCACTGCTGCTGATAACCTTAATCATTACAACTGATAATTTGGGGATGTTGTGAACAGAACAGAACTCAGAATGCAAGTTCTTCAGGGCGAATTTCCAGTAGCTTAGAAACCACGTGGCCATAACACAGAGAGTCAACCATCGATGTTCACACCCGTTCCTCCCTGGAGCCACCCTGTGAGGCTGCTTTAGAACACATTTTCTCTCTCTGTTTGCTCCTAGATTTGTAGCTCTAGTCTCCCCACCAGCTCGGTAGGAGAGACTTTTCTAAATAAAACCAAAAAAAAAAAAAAAAAGGAAGAAAAGATTGTGCAGTACTAGGATGGTGTCCTCAATAGAAAAATCAAAAGTAGCTTTTCAGTTGTTGATAAATAGATATGTCTGGGCTGTAAACACCAGACCCTCCTGGGGATTATAGTAATTGTGTTTCCCTGGGTCTAAATAACATATAACTTTACAAAGAAGTCCAGAGGCATTTGTAGAAACCTCAGTATGACAGGTATATTTTAGGGAGTGCTATAGGACTTCCCTGGTGGCTGAGACAGTAAAGTGTCTGCCTGCAATGCAGGAGACCCGGGTTTGATCCCTGGGTTGGGAAGATCCCTGGGTTGGGACGGGAAGATCCCTGGAGAAGGAAACAGCAACCCACTCCAGTACTCTTGCCTGGAAAATCCCATGGACGGAGGAGCCTGGTAGGCTATAGTCTATGGGGTCGCAAAGAGTCAGACATGACTGAGCGACTTCACTTTCTTTCTTTCTTTTCTTTATAGGTATATAAGTGGATTTTTTTTACCATGTACAGTATTAAGTTTGAATTTTTCATGTCCACACAAAGTGACACTGGTATGTTAAGATAGCTTCACCACTAAGAAGGCAAGAGGAGATACTGTATGTATTCTCCATGCCAGCTTCTTACCTTGCTGAGTGAAAACTGAGTTCGGATTTGGGTTTATCTGTAACTTATGTCACAGTAACTTAGTTACCAGTAACTTTGTGTTTATCTGTTTTATTTAAAAAAATGAGAAAAAAATCTTTGAAAATAATAGGAACACAAAAGTTCTCCCTGGGCTCCTCTGTCTCTTCACTTCGTAATGATAAGAGGGCAGCACTTCTGAGAATATCCCTGTAAATCATTATTTGGGCCTAGTTCCTGCTTTTTTTTTTTTAAAGACAGAGGTGTCACTTTTGTTGCACAGCTGCTGGCCAAGCATGAAGGCTTCTAAAATCGGGAAGAGGGTAAAAGAAAATGATTCTAAACTTAGACTTTTTACTTAAGTGATGAAGTGTAAAAGGCCATTTATATTTGAGGAAGCTACTTAGGAAATGGCCTCTGATGAGGGCCAGCATCAGGAAAAGTCCTCTAAAAGCATATGTAAATGCGGAGTGTCTGCCTCTCTGGGGCTGCTGAATAAACAGCAGTTCCTGTTAGCGGTTTGAGAGCCAGTGTACAGCGGGGCACACGAGCGGACCCAGACACACGATAGGCATGCAGTGCGGGGACCTCTCCTAGGCCGCTTGAAGCCCAGCCCTGGAGCTGCTGTGAAAGCACAGACTGTCCCTAGCTCCATTTGCTCTATTATTCCGATTTCTAACATCTCACATCTTTTTTCTTGGCCTCACTTCCAGGCAGGTGGCCCCGTGATGGCTTTTACAAACAGCCTCGTGGTTCTGTTCATTCTGTATTCAATCCTTCCTCGCTGAGCATGTTTTCAGACAGCAGGATTTTCAGCTGTATTTTGAAAAGGCTCCCTGAGTTCCCCCTGACCCTTCCTCTTTTGCATATCAGTTCCTGCCCCTTGGGGAAAAAAAAATGTGAGGACAGAATTGCACATGGGAGCTAATTTGCCCTCAAAAAGCAGGTTCACAGTAGAACAAACCGCTGGAGGAAGACTTCTCTGTGGCTCAGTTAAAAAAAAAAAAAAAGTGTGTGTGTGTGTGTGTGTGTGTGTGTGTGTGAATGGCTCAGTTAAAATGGGGGGAGGGTGTGAAAGCCAAATTGTATTCCCTGCCATCCTGTTTAAATCTTGTTTTTCATTGTTATTTGTGCCAGCCCTAATCTCTGTGGAATAATCATGAAAACGTGTAGATTGGCAGCTAATTTTGAAAAAAATGAAAAGACTCAGAAATGAAATAAGAGGACTCTGAAGTTGTTAGCTTCTCCCAATCTGTTTTGTCAAGTTGTTAGGAAAACCTCTAAGGTCTCCGGAATCAGACACAAAGACCCTGCATATTGCCTTTGCTTTCTCGTGGAACATTTCCTTTTTTAAGATATGGTGTAATTCACAGCAATAGGGTAGATTTTCAGAAATAAAATCTACCAGCCTGAAGATGAAAAGACTTTCTCTCAACAGGAAGAATGAGTGTTATTAAAGAGGTCTGTGCCCTAACGCATTTTAAACAGATTTTAGGTTTGGCCTGTTTCCCCCTTCAAAATAAGTATGGTTTAAAATGTAAGGAAATAACCCCAAAGGTATCTCTAGTGCAACCTCATTCATCAGGGAGGAAAATAATCAATAGCATCCATTTGACCAGAATTTAACTGTATTGTAGAAGTTTTGTCATGGAGTTCGCGTTAATTGCAAAGTATTACAAAGAGCTTTTCTGTGACGATACGGGTAACACCCATTTCTGGTCCGTTTGTACTTTTAAACTTGGGGACCACTGCCTGAGTGGTCCTGGTCTCACATCTCAGCTCTGTTGTCTGTTGAGATGTGTTACCTTGGGCAGGACACTTCTTTCTCAGCCTTGGTTTTCTCATCTATAAAATAGAAAAAATAATGTGGATCATGTATCAGAAGAACACAGTTTAGGTGTAAGGATTAAAGATGCACACGTGCAGATGGGGATTGAAACCTCGATCTGCCCTGGACATTCTGCCGGGCGCTCAGATGGAACAGGGGACGAGTCCATGCCTGCGGGGATTAGCAGCTAAATGCCAGGCACATGGTAGTTCCTTCAAGAAGGCTGGCTAACAACAGCATCCTTTCCTTTACCTTCTTTTTCTGGCATTATATAAGGTACTCAAGAAATGCTATGAAATATTACTGGACAGAACGCAAAAAAAGAAAAAAATTGTGTATGCTATTTAAACCCCAAAGAATGGTCTTTTGAAAAGTTTGGAGAAGAACTGTGTGCTACCAGCAAATGGGCTGACTTTGAGGGACCGTCTGTGGTTCATCACAGCTCATTCGGCAGGCTATGTACTAAACTCTTTAACCGCCCTTAATTGGGGTGCTTTGGGAAGTCACCAAGTTGGGGTTCTTGACAAGCATCTGGCTTTTACTTCTGACTTCATTAATCCAGACTCAGCTTTCTTGGATTATGGGAAAGTCCTGTTGTCTCAGAGCAAGTGCTACGAGGAAAGAAAAGAAGAGGGGGGGGTGTGAGGAGGCTAAGAGGGCCTGGGGACCATCCCGGGCTTTCCCTGGAGCAGCAGCCCCCGCCATGATCCCCAGCTCTGGCTGAGCCTTTGTTCAGGCTGCTCGCTCTCGGGCGGGTAGGAATGGGCCACTTGTTCTGGAGACATGCCCGGAAGCCGCAACTGCCCAGGGCTGTTGGATGCCTGTCCCCGGAGGCAGCCAGGCTCCAGCTCCCGTGGGTGGGGAGGAGGAAAGGCAGGTGAGGTCGAGGAGGGGGCTTCCCGAAGGTTGTGCCATCCCCCAGGAGGCTCCAGCTCCACTGCCCTGGGCGAGGTGCAGTGGGCCTGTGTGTGGTCCCCACCGTCCCCCGTTCTCCAGTCTCGTCCTGTGCCAGCTTCAGAGAGGGTGGCGGCTGCGGGGGAGACGGGGCTCCTGGCTTGGGCACCCCGTCCCAGCAGGAGTAGGGTAAGTGAGGATCCTGACTTCTGCTCTGCCTCCTGGAGGGACAGCCCTTGACCGCCCTGTCACGCTGGCTGTCCTTTATCTCTGCATCTGTTTCTCCGTGTGCGAGATTCAGGACTGCGCGCTCCAGAGGCACAATAAAAGCATTCATGTCTGTAAGAACCACCCGGTGACAGGTATTTACTGACACTGCTGTGTTCTTTAATTTGTATGTGAGCTGCAGCCTCGGATCACTTGGGTTCCCCATACAGAGCAGAAAATGGCAGCGCTCCTATGAAAGAAGCGTCCCCTTTGGTGTCTCCCTGGACAGACCTGCAGTGCGTGGTTTGGGTTTAGGTGCAGGTTTGTGAAAATGTGGGGTTAAGTCACTCTGTGGATGAACGCGTCTTCCTGACGGCCAACTTTTGTGCTGAGATCGGACTAAGGCTGAATCCATTTTCCACTCAACATTGGGCACTGCTTCCACATGTCTACAAGCACAGAGCCTGGGTGGTGCCTGTTCCCGGGGGTGGGGTTATTTCACTGTCCCCCTTGGTAGCTAGGTCTTGGGGTGGGGGCTGTTATTTCCTCTCCTTCAGATAGATTTCCATTGTCAGATTATTTCTTGGTCTTTGCATAAGAGCAAAGTCACCTTTACAAAACAAAAAAAGAAAAACTCACTACTTTTTAGTCCCAAGAGATGCAAATTTAGATCTTGAGGAAGTTTGAGGGAGTTTGTCAAACTACCCCACCCCCCACCCCCACCCCCGCCTCGTGATGTCAGAAAGACAGGCCATAGGATCACAGGACTACCGTGGACTGTGCCCTAATTCTTAGGAATTTCAAAATGATGGTGACAACTGAGCGTTCGTCCAAGCATGGGGGACCCCCAGGTACAGCTGCAGCCCTGGTGCAGGCCACAGGCCGGCTGACTGGGTCCATGTAGGCTTGGTTGAGGAGCTGTTTGAAAGGCTAAGTGAGGCCGATGAGTTAACAAGAGTTCCATGCAGGAATTCAGTGGCAATGGAGACGCCTGCAACACAGATCCTGGGTGCTCTGCTCTCGGGGTCTACTCTCCACTGCGCCCACTGTCCACTGCCGATGGGCGCTGAGGCAGGGCTGGGTTCGTGGAGGTGCCCTCGCTCTGCCCCATCGGGACACACAGGCACAGGTACCCGCCCAGGAGAGCCGGGTCTGGGCCTCAGCTGCAGGCCCAGCGCATCCTCTCGCTGCTCTGTGACCTGTCTGCACATCTCACCCCCTGAACAGACTGATGCACAGAGGGTGGTGCGAGGTGGATAGATCCTGCCCAGCAAGAAACCTGGAGGGTCCTTGCAGCAGCTGAAAGGCGCCTTCTCTGGCAGCGTTGGGCTGGGGATCCATCAGCTACCTGGGCTTTAGGAAACATTTTTTCCTTTTAATCAGAAATTACTTGAAAATACAGTTGGGTGTTGAAATCAATCACTGCCACCAAACAGTGCATGAATTTTAAAACGAGAATGTCAATGCACATTTGTCAGTTAAAAAGATACATACAGTATTAGATGAAGAAAATATTTTACAACAGTTTGTTTGCAGTACATTGTGTCCTCTTTTTCTAAAACGTTCTGTGTGTATACACACACACACAGAAAAAATGTAGTCGTCTTAAGTAGTGGAAAAGTGTGTTAGTCACTCAGTCACGTACAAGTCTTTGCAACCCCGTAGACTGTAGCCCTCCAGGCTCCTCTGTCCATGGGATTCTCCAGGCAAGAACACTGGAGTGGGTTTCTGTGCCCTCCTCCAGCAGGTCGTACCGACTCAATTATGGGCATTTACTGGCCTTTATTTAAAAAGTTGTAAAATATGTATCACTTGCATAGAAAAAAGAAGTTCAAAGTCAACATAAATAAAAACTGGGAGTTTAGAGTAGTATTTGTTGCAAGATTTGCGTGCTATCCACTGTCTGCTGTGCGTGCGTGCCCAGTCGTGTCTGAGTAACCCCATGGGCTGGGGTCCACCAGGCTCCTCTGTCCAAGGAATTCTCCAGGCAACAGTACTGCAGTAGGTTGCTGTTTCCCTTTCCAGAGGATCTTCCCAACCCAGGGGTCGAACCCGCGTCTCCTGCGCCTCCCGCGCCTCCCGCGTTGGCAGGCAGATTCTTTACCACTGAGCCACCTGGGAAGCCCTCTGTCTACTATGCATTTCCCCTATCAATCCGGGGATACCTTAGAACTGGTTGGTGATGTTTCATCTTAAAATACTACATTTGTCTTCAGAAAACTGAATCTCATATTAATGTTGCAGAGCGAACACAAAGGTTTTTCTCCTTTGAATCTTATTTCTTTATTAATAGAATCGTTTGGACAGTTTCAGAAAAATCGTAGGTGTTTTACGTTTCTTCCTGTAGAAGGCTATGAGACTTTGGACCCATTGCTTCTTGGCGACACTAAGCACTAGGCTGGTAAAGAACTTCCTCCAATGCGGGAGACCCGGGTTCACTGCCTGGTGTCGGGAAGATCCCCTGGAGGAGGAAATGGCAGCCCACTCCAGTATTCTTGGCTGGAGAATCGCATGCACAGAGGAGCCTGGCGGGCTACAGTCCATGGGGTCACAGAGAGTGGGACGTGACTGAAGTGACTGCGTGCGTACACGCAGACTGGTCTCCTGTTTGCTTCTTGAGCCGGTTTGTCTGCCTTGCTTGTTGGTGGACCCTCAGTCTTGGGGCTGAAACACATGTGGGCCATAGAGTCTTTTGATCTTCTGTGGTCTGTAGCCCTGACGCCCACACTGGCCCTGGAAATTCATGTCACAACCCAGAGTTGTGCCATGGCTTTCAGAGAGAGATGCAAAGTCATCTGCATCCAGAACCAGGGCTGGCCATCCAAGTCTTCTTTGCAACTAATACCAGCATGACTGAAACTCAGAGTATGTGTGCCAAAGGCACCATGAGAGCTGTTACACACACACATCTCGTCTGCTCAGACCCAGAGCGGGTCAGGCTGTCTGAGTGTCCATCACAGCGCAGGCATCTGCTGGAAACAGGCCTGAAAGCTCACACTCACACATCTGAACTGGAGGGACAGAGGCGCCTCCCAGAAAGAAGCGGCCTGATTTCAAGTCAACACGCAGGCTCTGGTGGCCGGTCGGGGAAGGTGCTCTTGCGGTTGTCCAGCAGAGCATAAACAAGCAGACTCCCTGGCGCTCACCTGCTGCTGGGCCCCAGCTTTCTTATCCTCAGAGCCGCCAGATGCACCTGCCGGGGAGGGGGCAGGACAAGAGACCTGAGAAGTGGAGGCCGGGGCCCTGAGTGAAAAACGCAGCCCACCCCGCCCTCCTGCCGGGCCAACGTGGCCTCTCCCCGGGGTGTTCGTGGTGGCCACAAGCAAAGTGGTCCCCACCGCCACCCATGGGCAGCTCCAAACGCTGGCTTTCTTTTTTCCCACTGCTCCTAGGAGCCAGCTGTCTGTCCACTGCACAGCAAGGTCTGGGCGCTCTCTGAGCCTGGTGTGGCAGCCACTGTGGGCTTTCCTTCTCCCCGCATCAGAGTCTGGAGGAGTTGGAGGCAGGGCCCTGAAAGAGTGGGGGACAAAGCCAGTGGCGGTGCGGCCCATCTGCCAGGCTGGAGGTGTATTTATTATTGATGGGGGGAGCGCCGCGGCGGCTCAGCTATGCAGTCCTGCCTGGGTAAATGAGACATTCTTCAGCAAATTGCTTCGTTTTTTGATTGCTGATTGTACGCGTGTCACCAAGCTGACTCAAGGTTCATCGATGCATGCTCAGTAAATTAGAAAGAACATAACTATGGATCAGCCAAGAGAATGAATTCTGTGCCTACAATGACCCAGGGCCATTTAATTTTCTGCTTAATTTTGTTGCAGTCAGTTTGCATTTTGGGTTATTATGCAGTAGGAAATTAACAATAAATAACAAATTTGGTCCTCCTGTGCTTGTAATGATATTTTTATAAATCTTTGTAATGCCGTTTTTAAAAGGATCAAGGTCTGTGCCAGTCTGATACTCCAGCGAGTGTGTGAAGAGGAAAATGCATTATTCTTGGTAGATAGCCTTGTTGTTAAATAGCTCGGGCCGTCTTTCTCTCTCTTTCTCTCTCATATCTTAGGAGTAATTTGCTTTCAACTAAAATCCCTTCCTCTGTTTTCTCAGATAATCCAAGGACCATGGATGCTGATGAGGGTCAAGACATGTCCCAAGTTTCAGGTGAGAACTGGTGATATACCTACATGGGGAGTCCAGGCTTTGCTGGGTAGCAAAGCCAAAGAGCTCATGGGATGGTGGGCAAGGAAGAAGGCTGTCCTGCCAAAGGAGAGGCCAAGATGGACTTGGAGTCAGTGTCTCACTTCAGTGCTGAGAGATTATCCAGGTGTGACAGCCTGCATAGAAAAGTCTCCAAGAGAAAACGAGTTTTCCTGTTCCACCTAAAATGACTTGGAAAGGATACAGTCTATGTTGATATTCTTGGGGAGGAAAGAAGACAGATTGACCTGCCCTAGAACCCAAACACAGGCCAACAAACGTGTTTAAAAAGAGAAAGAAAGAGGGAGGGAGGGGGGGAGGAGGGGGAAGGGCAAAAAGGAAAAAGCAGATTGGAAAACAAAGTTTTCGGGAATAATCCTGAATGCTTGTTAAGTGTGGAGACACCAGTTCCCATCATCATATGTTTATTTCAAGCCATACTGGACACAGCTCTTACCATCCCAGGAGACCCAGAGCTGGGGGCGGTCCTGAGAGATGAGGCCCACAGCCAGATCACACTGTCCCACCGGGTGAGGCCGGGGAGGGCGGACCTCCAGCCAGTCTAGCCAAGCCTGCCCAGCACCATATCACAGTCCTAGGAAACCCATGCTGGCTAGCCCTGAACTTGGATGTGTCAGCAGCAGTTGGGCTCACAGTATTTTATATTTTCCAGTCTCAGAAGAGTGGCCAATGCTGGATAGCCTCTGTACTGAAATGGCCCATGTGGTTCTCTAGGAGTGGCCGAGTTATGACTCAATTCAGGCCCTGGGCCTCTGTCCATTCTGGTGATGGAGCCCAGGGCTGAGCCTGTGGCTGCAGCCCTGCCTGCTTGCTCTTAGGAGACTTGCAGGACCGGGGACTCGGGTTCCCTGAACCTGAAGATGGCCTGCTGCAGACCACGGCACTGTCCCCGCCACTCCTGTCTAGAGAGTCTGCACTGAACTCTGCAGGCTGTGCGGGAGACACCTGGCTTTTTGGCTGTGGCCTGGAGGCATTTGGTGGACATGCACATCAGTCAGCTTGCTTGGCCACATCTGTAGCAAGTGAAGCTGTGTTGGAGGAGTCGGTTGTGGAGACACGCTCTCCCATGGGCATGGGCAGTCTCCAGGGACGCTCCCTGCAGCCTGGTGCTGACCTGGAGAACTTGGTTCCCACCACACCCTTGTTCACACAGTGCTGAGCAAGCAGGACCATAGGAACAGAGGCATGTGGAAAGACATCAAAGATGTATGTAAAGGTGAGAAGAATGTGTCTCAGGATGGTGTGCAGTGTGAATCCATCCTTTTAAATGAAAACACATCACATGCACACAGACACACACACTTTCCACATGCCTGTATATCCCTTTAGGAAAATTCTGGAGAGTATTATTTGAAATGTGTACTTCCTCTTAGAAGATTGAGGGTGGAAGGAAGGGATGGGTTAGGGGAGAGGGTGGGGACTTTGATTTTTCATCTTCTCCCTTTCAGTATTATTTGAATTCATTTCCCTTAAGCACATACTTTTGTTCTGAAATCTGAGTACAATGATAACAATAAAGCTATTAAAAAACAAAAGTTTGGCCCTTTGAAGCCGGTCCTTTGGCTTGGCCAGGATGTAGTAGCAGCTGGTAAATGAAGCCTGAGCTGAAGGAGAGGTGGTTCCTGCCAGAGGAAGCAGGGTTCCATCCCCAGATTGTAGACCATGGCTGGAGGCGGTAAGAGGGTCAGAAATGCTGGATGGTAAACATCCCAGAAGGTGCAGAGAGACCCCTTCTTTGTCTCTGGTGCTCTGCGTCCCCTCGCTGGGCTCCTCTTAGGTGGCTTGTAGAGTGACTTCTTACATGCTACCCTGAGGATCCACGCAGACTCTGCTGTCCCAAAGACAGAGCCGAAAGCCGGACGCTGGGCTGGGACCTCCAGAAAGGTTTGTAGGAGGAGCAGCCGGTCAGTACTCTGATCCCCTATGTTGGTAACAAACATAACAAAAGCCTCATTTTCTTCTATTCTTTTTGCCCTTAACATTATGTGGAACACTCAGTTTGAACAGTGGCTCTTTGAAGACAAAGGTGTCAGGGAGTGGAGATGAGGGTGAAAGTTGGCCTGAAAAAGATTCAAGATTTGTTCTAAAATTGAGTTTTGTATACTCCTAGCAAAGGAAATGGTGCTTCCAGTCCTTTACACGATTATTCCTTTGGTTTATGTTAAACCTGGAGTGTTCCAAACAGAGATTAGGGCATTTAAAGAGTTGTGCCATTTTCACTAAAGATTTGAAGAATACTTTTTCTGTGTTTTGATGTTTTTGCAAGTAAACACCCAGTCATATCAGTTTTCCTTTTCCATTTCTAAAATGGAGGGAAGTGGAAGTTAGTTGTATTATATGGATGTGCATTTAGCAAAACAGAAGTTGATGTTCTTGATGTAAAATATGAGGAATATGTTCTGAATCATCCCCTTTTCCCATGAAACTATTCCTTGTTATGTCCTGTTCCCAAAAAAGAAAAACAGATTTAAGTCAAACCCTATGAAATAGCCATTATCATAGATGAAAAAAAGTTCCAATATCAGCAGTTTCATAGGAGTCCACCTAATCTGTGTGAAATACTCGCTTGAAAAACAGACAAATACTTAATATCTAACTTTTTTTTTTAAACTGCCTGGTTCTTTCTTCCCTGGGATTTATCCTGAATGTGGACTGAGCCCTGGTTTACAGTGTCGTATAGATGAAAACCACTCAATAAATATGTGCCCTCTTAGATCTCCTATAGTTGGGAATCCTGTTGAATGGGCCTGGAGGAAAGTCTGTCTAAAGCAGGCCGTCCTGTCCTTTAGGGCCCATCTCCATTCTTTTGCTGAGTTGTTTGTTTGCTCTTTCTCTCTTCTTCGGCACTCATTCTAAATTCTTGGTTCTGTACTATGAATTGTTGTTTGTCTTGGTCTCTAAGGGAAGAGTCAGCCTGTGGGAGAGTGGGAGTTGTGAGGCCTGTATCGGCATCTCATCTCTGCCTCCATCCCTGGGACCTGAGACACTTCTCCTTGCCTCCTGGACCACTGTGTGTCCTCTGCAAAATGGGGGACTGGAGCCAATTGAGCTTACGCGATGTTCAGGCTCCTGGGGCCTTATTGAATGTTTTCTTACGGATCGTCTGTAATGTTTGTTGAAACAGGGAAGCAACAAGTATGCTCCATAGACATCCTTCCCCTGCCTGGGAAACGAGGCTCATCCCTATGGGTGTGTCAGTGCAAATGTCGATCGTGGGAAGTCACACTGATTGAATGCTTTAAATTTACCAACACCACCGTAAGCATTTTTTCTCATTTCAACTTTATAAGACCCCAGTGAGGAACATACAGGCAGCATCTTCAATTCTCAGGAAGCTGAGACTCAGAGAGTTTCAATAACCAATCAGAAGTCCCATGAAAGCCAGACCTGGTATTGGGTAGGAGCTTCCCCGTTGTTCTGGAGAGTGGACAGTCTATATTCTGAGTTTTATTTACCCCCCAAAAATTATGTTTTCCTGCGTAATTGTACACAGTACAAACTCATGCACTGGAGACATGAGGAACCACAGAACTTTGTTGGTTGAATTATAATTTACTTGAGGAATTATTTACTTCCTGTTGATAAGCTAATTAAACAATTTTCTCATCTAAGTTGCCCCAAACACTTCTCATAGGTAAAGCTTTATTTGAAACATAGGCAGTAAGTAGATTAAACAGAAATTGATGAGAAGTTTCTTTCATTTTTCTAAGTAAATGCCATCACACCTCTTAAATCCTTCCATTTAGATCCTTGCTTGCTCGCTGTCTGCAGTTCTTTATGTTTGTGGGGCGCTATCCATGCCCTTGGCCATATGGGCACTCGAGGCTGTGCACACCTGTTTCCAGAGGATGGTGCAGTTTACAAAGTAACACCATGAGCTTATTTAGCAGATTAGATTCCACACATATTGTTATTTTATTCTCACAACAACCTTTTAAGCTAAGCCAAAATCATGTTCTTTAACCTCATTTTACTGCTGAGGAAAGAGCGTACAAAAGGTGACTTGCTGTGGAATCTGTCTTCTCGTTGGTCAAACCCGAGCTGTACCCTGGTTCTCCAGTCACGGCGTGTTAGTATCTCCTGTGCACTGACTTGGTTAATAACTTTGTTTTCTTATCGTTTACCATCTTTTCACTTTAAATGGTGAACTAGGTAGGTCTAAATAGGTCTTGCTGTTCAGTCGCTAAGTCGTGTCTGACTCTTTGTGACCCCATGGACTGCAGCACGCCAGGCTCCCCTGTTCTTCACCATCTCCTGGAGTTTGCTCAAACTCATGTCCTTTGAGTTGGTGATGCCAACTCTGCTTCTGCTACTGCTGCAAAGTCGCTTCAGTCATGTCCGACTCTGTGCGACCCCATAGATGGCAGCCCACCAGGCTCCCCCATCCCTGGGATTCTCCAGGCAAGAACACTGGAGTGGGTTGCCATTTCCTTCTCCAATGCATGAAAGTGAAAAGTCAAAGTGAAGTTGCTCAGTCATGTCCAACTCTTCACCACCCCATGAACTGCAGCCTACCAGGCTCCTCCACGCATGGGATTTTCCAGGCAAGAGTACTGGAGTGGGGTGCCATTGCTTTCTCCGGATGCCAGACTCTAAATAATCCTAAAATCAACACACAAGGATATGTTTGCTCCTCGTGAGGATTTTGACAAAGTGATGGAAGTTCTTCGTGGACATTTCCAGCAGGGAGAGGATCCCAGGGTTGCTGAGTACAGAGGCTCAAGCCAGTGATTGATGGCTCAGCAGCCACTGCTCAAACATGGGGGCTTTTAGGCAAATCAGATGCACTCTTACAAACTGTCACAGTGGCGGCAAGGCAAGGCTGCGTTCCAGCAGGCACGTGGGTGGCCATCTCACTCACTCTCTTACAGTCCTGACTTTTTACTTGATTCCCTGCCAATGACAGGGCTATGCTTTATTCTCTCATATCTTCACAGGGAGCTCCTACTGATCGACCTGACCCCAGGGTATTTACAATCATGGTCCATACTGTTTCCATTATTCCTTTTTATGCATCGTGTATGAAGCAGTGAAAAGTGCTGAGATGCTGGCATGTAGCTCGGCACAGGGGACCAGACAGACAGAAGTACATCTGGTATCTCAGCAAGTTCTAGTTGGTCTTGTTCCCAATAGACGGAGCGGGCAAATTTGAAGAAAAGTGACTTGGATACATTTTCACATGAGCTGAGCAGAGGGATGACAGCCCTTCACTGGACAAGTCCCAATTCTTTCTGACCCTCCCATGGGTCCTGCATACCTGACTGTCTAGATCGATCCCAGAGTTCTCCAAAGTTATCCTCAGGAAGCCCAGAATTTTAAAAAAAAGAAAAAAAATAATATAGGAATGCAGTCTAGTTTCTCAACCTTTTGCTTCCACCTGTCACCAGGGCAGCTGGTTAATCAGAAAGGTGGACATGCACACCCCCCACTGTGCATGTTTCAGGATCCCATCACTTTGTTAAGCTGGGGTCCCCAGAGTCAGTTCTGTGGGAGCTCCCCCAGGGTCTTCACAGAAGCAAGTGGTCTGGGTCTCTGGCGTTTCAGCCTCCTTACCTTGCAGTGTCCCTACCTTACCTAGGAGACAGGATTCATGTATTAAACTTCTGTGTAAGAACTAGAGATTTTCATCCAAAGTGAAGTCAAACAGAGAAGATAGATATCATATGATATAACTTATATGTATAATCTAAAAAAAATGATACAAATGAACTTATTTACAAAACAGAGTCAGACCCATAGACATAGAAAACAGACCTATGGTTACCAAGTGTTGCTGTTGTTTAGTCACTAAGTTGTGTTCGACTCTTTGCAACCCCATGGAGCCCGCCAGGCTCCTCTGTCCATGAGATTTCCCAGGCAAGAATACTGGAGTGGGTTGCCATTTCCTACTCCAGAGGATCTTCCTGACCCAGGGATCAAACCCGTATCTCTTGCACTGGCAGGCAGATTCTTTACCACTGAACCACCTGGGAAACCCATAGTTACCAACAGGGGGGATAACAGTGGAAACAGTGTCAGACTTTATTTTGGGGGGCTCCAAAATCACTGCAGATGGTGACTGCAGCCATGAAATTAAAAGACGCTTATTCCTTGGAAGAAAAGTTATGACCAACCTAGATAGCATATTCAAAAGCAGAGACATTACTTTGCCAACTAAGGTCCGTCTAGTCAAGGCTATGGTTTTTCCAGTAGTCATGTATGGATGTGAGAGTTGGACTGTGAAGAAGGCTGAGTGCCGAAGAATTGATGCTTTTGAACTGTGGTGTTGGAGAAGACTCTTGAGAGTCCCTTGGACTGCAAGGAGATCCAACCAGTCCATTCTGAAGGAGATCAGCCCTGGGATTTCTTTGGAAGGAATGATACTGAAGCTGAAACTCCAGTACTTTGGCCACCTCATGAGAAGAGTTGACTCACTGGAAAAGACTCTGATGCTGGGAGGGATTGGGGGCAGGAGGAGAAGGGGATGACAGAGGATGAGATGGCTGGATGGCATCACGGACTTGATGGACATGAGTCTGAGTGAACTCCGGGAGATGGTGATGGACAGGGAGGCCTGGCGTGCTGTGATTCATGGGGTCGCAAAGAGTCGGACACAACTGAGCGACTGAACTAAACTGAACTGTGATTAACAGATACATTCTACCTATATAAAATGTATAAACAGAAGGACCCTATTGTACAGCATGGAGAACTATACTCAATACCTTGTAATAACCTATAATGGAAAGGAATCTGTAAAAGAATGTATGTGTGTGTGTATAACTGAATCACTGTGCTATCCATCTGAAACTAATACAATACTATAAATCAACTATATGCCAATATTAAATGTCAACATTATTGAATATTAATATTAAATGTCAATACAATTATTTTAATTATATATTAAATAATTTAATTAATATTAAATGTCAATATAATTTAATATGTCAATATTAAAAAGCAGAGACATTACTTTACCAACAACGTTCCATCTAGTCAAAGCTATGGTTTTTCCAGTAGTCATGTATGCATGTGAGAGTTGGACTATAAAGAAAGCTGAGCGCCAAAGAATTGATGCTTTTTAACTATGGTGTTGGAGAAGACTCTTGAAAGTCCCTTGGACTGCAAGGAGATCTAACCAGTCAATCCTAAAGGAAATCAACCATGAATATTCACTGGAAGGACTGATGCTGAAGCTCTAATACTTTGGCCACCTGATGTGAAGAACCACTCATTGGAAAAGGCCCTGATGCTGGGAAAGATTGAAGGCAGGAGAAGGGGACAACAGAGAATGAGGTGGTTGGATGGCATCACCAACTCAATGTACATGAGTTTGAGTGAACTCTGGGAGTTGGCGATGGACAGGGAGGCCTGGTGTGCTGCAGTCCATGGGGTCGCAAAGAGTCGGACACGACTCAGCGACTGAATTGACAATACGTCAATAATTTTAAAAAGATTATTCTTACCTAAAAAGAAAACAAAAGAGAGTCCCCTGACCGCCTCCCTAAAGTCCTCAAGATTTGAAGATGATTACTTGAGGAAATCGGAAGGAGAAACAGTCATCAGGTGGTTCACAGGCCTCCTGCAGGCTCCTATTCAGAGCTCTTTCCAGTTATCAAGTAGGTGGAGAGCAGCACTGAGCCTCTGGCTGTTGCTCCTTTTAGAGTCGTCTATTTAGGGCAATGAGATTATTACTGATGTCAGGCACATTTAGTGTGACACGAGAACTTTGAGCAGTTTCTCTCTGGCTTTTGGTTTTTCCTTGGGAAATTCTTACCACGCTGTCCCCTCTCTAACTCTCCATCTTGTATTGGCTATCCAAATATATCCAATAATGCTCTTTCTGAAAATATGCCAGTTGAGGTAATTACAGCTAAGCTGGGATATTCAACTGTGATGTCTGTTTGCTAGAGAATGCTATACTCTTCCCCGAAGCTGTGGTGCCTGGCAGTTTCTGTTTTAAATTATTCCCCGAAGAGTCATCTCCTGTGTTGGGAATACTCCCACTGCACCTGCCTGTCCCCTGAAGAGTTGTGTTTATTCAAACACGCAATACAGTTTCCCACTCTGTCTCACTCTGTCTCCCAGACATGCTTTCTTCATCATCAGTACACTTTCCTGCAGGCCTGGGCTTCTGGGTGGGAATATCCTTTGTCTGCGAAGCCAGCTTGCCAGCCCAGCCAGCGGCACACAACCCCAGCCTGGCCCTTTCCCACTAACCTTCTTTGATGCTCCTTCTCTGATGCTCACTGTCTTCCACGGCAGTGCTCATGGGCTATTCTGCAGCTGCTGGGGACCTCATTAGCTCTTTCCCTGCCTGGGTTTATTGTCTCCTGACTCAATTTTAGGTTACATCTATGTTAGAAGATACAGGGGTTTCAAAGAAGAGGAGTTTCTCCCTGTCTTAGCTTCCCAGTGTTGAATTTCTGGGAGTGGGAGTGAGTTTCCCATTTCTGGAGCTTCTGGTGAAACTTACTAGATAGATACAGGCATCCCGTAAAACCCTATCTCACTGGTAAATCCTACTTTGTGAAGCAACTTCTGGAGTTGCGTGGGTTCTATTTTGTTTTCGTATTTTGAAGATAAGAATTCCTAGAAGACTCACTGTGCACTTGGGGTGGAAATTGTGTGAATTCCTTGTCCATCCTTCTTCCAAGTTTCCCGACCCCACTGAGTTAATCAAATTGGGCAGTTGGCTAAATATTCTCTGGCTCTGGAAAGTGAACAGACCCAGAATGTGTCACTGTGAGCAGGATGCCCAGTCTGGTGACCTTAATACAGAGGTGTGGTGAACAGGCTTGTCGGAGGGTAAGGTGGAACAAATGTACAAGTGAAATTTGGCCTGACATGTGAAGAGTCTTAAAAACATGCATGCCTTTTGACCGGGCCATAAAATTCCCCAGGGTTTATACTGTGGTGATTCTTAAGAACATGGGCAAAGGCTGGCTATTAGGAGGTTTACCACTGTGTTGTTTCATTAAAAAAAAAAAAAAAAAAAAAAGATTGAATACAATCTAGGTTCAAAAGCAGAAAATGGATTTAAATAAATCCTACTGTGCCCATGCAATGAAGTGTTATACAGACATCACAGATAAAAGTCATGGAAGCAAGGCTATGCTGCTAAGTTGCTTCAGTCATGTCTGACTCTGTGCGACCTCATAGACGGCAGCCCACCAGGCTCCCCTGTCCCTGGGATTCTCCAGGCAAGAACACTGGAGTGGGTTGCCATTTCCTTCTCCAAGCAAGGCCATGAGAATGTCTAAAAACTAGTTTATTTTGATCGAGAAAATATGTCACGACATATTATCCATAGTATATAAGTGTCTGTGTGTGTATACACACGCACACACACCACACTTTTAATAGCGGTGATCTCTAGGTGATTGAGAGCTTCCCTGGTGGCTCAGCGGTTAAAGCGTCTGCCTCCAATGCTGGAGACCCGGGTTCGATCCCTGGGTCAGGAAGATCCCCTGGAGAAGGAAATGGTAACCCACTCCATATGCATTTTTCACGTCTCCGTTGTCTCGTGTTTTGGTGTGGCAATGATATTCTTTTATAAACAGGAAAGCAGGTTCCAATCCCCAGAGAGAAGCATGAACTCAGTCCATAACTCAAACCCAAACCATGCTGCTGGCGGGTTGCAGTGACCGCCACCCTCAGGGGTGACCACGTACCCAGAAACTCCAGCTTTTGCTTATGTCCTCAGGGAAGGAGAGCCCACCGGTGAGTGACACCCCAGATGACAGCGATGAACCCATGCCTGTCCCTGAAGACCTCTCTACCACGTCTGGAGGCCAGCAGAGCTCCAAGAGTGAGCGCGGACTGGGTAAGTGGGCCGCCCACCTCTCACTCCCAGGCCATCACGAGCTCGAGGCCAGCACCCTTGTCTCTCTGCACTCTTCCAAAGACCACGATGAGCATGTGTGAGTCCTGTCATCTGTGGTTTCCCCTCGGCCGCCATGTGAAGGGTCCCCTATCCTCAGAGCACTGTAACGGATTGTACTCACAGATGGGAAATTTATCCACTTCATGTGTTATGGCAGTAGGGCCATTTATTTTCATAGCTTTGATGTAGAAGGAGCGGAACCTGGCCCTTCTGTGTTATCCCTCTCAGACATTCACATACCTTTTCCACAGAAGAATGGGTGTGGAGGTATTTGCAGTCTCTCCCCTGGTGAGCCTGCCCAGGCTATGGAGTCCATGGTGAGAAGTCCGAATCCACCCTCTCTAGGAAAACGGAGACCCAGAGAAGTTCAGGGCATTAGCCAGGGCCACAGAGCAGAGTCAGAAGCAGACACCATTTCTGACAAAAGACTGGTGTTTATTCCAGTATACCCTATTCTCATCAGCTAATGAGTCAGCAGTTCCTTGGAATACCTATTTTCTTTTGCATTTTATAAAGAAAAAACTGGAGTTGGGAGCCCCTTATTTGCAGCAAAGAGTGTCATGAGCGGCGCATAAGTGGCAATGAGATGGGACAGGCGGGAGAGATTTCACGGGATCAGCGTGTAAGACCCACAGCCGAGGAGGGACTTGGCTAAAGTTCTGAAACTCACAAGTCCTGTAGGACATCCTGATGTGACAACAGAGAAATGTATTTTGTATGTTTTCATGTGCCTTGGAAACCAGATAGACTGGGTATTTTTTTTTAAACTTAGCTATATAGTTAGCTGAACAAACGGGGATAGTGGCTAAAGTCTTCTGACGTAGATGAACCAAGAAAACAAGGACATTTCTGAATTCCTTTTCCCTGTTAGATAGTGGCTACTGCATGTGGGCAAGTAGATGAAGAGTGTGCCCTCTTTCTACACACATCCTCTCGGGGTTTCCCAAAGCTAGGACACAGATGATCATGCCTTATTGTAATTGATGTGTTTGTGTGTTAAGGTTGTCTTTTGTTTATTGCAAGAGATACTGGTTTGTCATTCACTTGTACTGCTGCAGTTTTCTTTCAAGACACATTTACATAAATTAAGAGATCAAATTTAAATAAAAACATTAGGATGGTGAGAGTATGTACACATGATAAAGACTTAGAAATCCTCAGGGACTGAAATGCAGAAGAAATTATGTGGATAGGTAGAGGTTAAACATTTAAATGAGCGGAGAGTGCAGACACCAGGGTTAGGACTCTGGGGTCACTATGGAGAAACTGGGGAGACCCCCCCCACTCCCCAAAATCCCTGCAGCTGACAGCCAAGGTCACCTGGGGCATCCAGTAGAGAACTGAAAGTCGGGCTGGTTCCTGGAGAGTGAAGAAAAGTTCTCCTGGTGCAGGCAAGCAAGCTTTTGTTATAAGTGCCCTCATAGCCTCTCTCTCTCATACCTCCTCTCCTAACTCACATACCTCCTCTCTAAACTTCAGGTGGTGGGAGCTCTGCGCTGGTAGGAGGTCACTGAGCCCCTGGCTCCCAGGCTGCGTTCTCTGGGTGAGACCTGGTCTGGGTCCTAAAGGAGGCCCTGCAGGTGTGGCTGGTGGAGCCGGGGTGAGGTGGGGTGAGGTGGGGTGAGGTGAGGGGCAGGGGGGGGGGCGGGGCGGCCTGAGATCCACCACCATGGGACACAACCTCACTCCTTTCCGCATCCGATTTCTAAACACTGAATTTTAGAGTTGTAAAACTTCAGACATCTGAGAGCCATTTTTCCTTGGCTTGTGAATGGCAGCTGCCATGGGGACAGGCAGGGAAAGTGGCTGGCAGTAGGGGAGGGCACAGAGGAGTGATGGGTCACTTCCGGGAAAGCAGGAAGGACAGAAGCACAGATGGGGGCCGGGGGGGAGCGGGGAGGTCTGTGGAGGGAGAACCCCGAGACCAGGGAGCACAGAAAAGCACCAAGGAAATGGGCTCCCCTTCACACTGGGCGCTGAGCTTCAGGCACTCTGCCTCTGGTTTTGAAGGGAGTCAGCCAGCTCAGGTGCACAGTGAAGGCTCCCTGGGCAGCACTGAGAGCAGGAAGTACGTTATGTTGATAAAATTGCGCAGATGGTGGTTTAGTCGTTCAGTCGTGTCCGAATCTTGCCATCCCATGGACTATAGCCCGCCAGGCTCCTCTGTCCAGGGGATTCTCCAGGCAGGAATACTGGAGTGGGTTGCCATTTCCTTCTCCAGGGGATCTTCCTGACCCAGGGTTTGAACCCAGGTCTCCTGCATTGCAGGCAGGTTGTTTACCACCAATCTTTAGCCACCAGGGAAGCCCTTGATAGCATTAGGACTTTAAAAGATGAAGGGATTAGTAGCTGAAAGGAAATGCATATTTCATCAGCACACTGGGAAGAAGGCAAAGAACCCCGGGCCTGGGACCCACAACAGGAAGCAGGGGCCCTCCCTAAGCGGGCCCCTCCCTGCCAGGGCTCCTCCCTGCACGGCAGCGGGAGCAGCCTAGCGCGGAGAAAAGGGCCTCGGAAGGCGCGCCTGGGCTGAAGAGGGCAGGGCTGGGTGGAGGCTGGCCCTGGAGACCCTGCACCTGGGCGAGGAAGGGTGGAGTCGGGCCCCTCCCTGCCAGGTTCTTACCTCCCTCATTTCAAACTGGCCAGAGCATTGGAACTCAGCTGGGCTCACAGGATACTCTCCAAGGTTAACGGAAAACAAGCACACAGGCTTTGCTGAAGACAGCAACAAAGACAAGTAAAAATACAGTAAGAGGCAGAAGAAGGTCTCTTAAAGGTTTTTAAAGGAGTCTGTTGTAGCTTCCCTGGAGAGAAGGATCCAGGAGATGGTGATGGACAGGGAGGCCTGGCGTGCTGCAATTCATAGGGTCGCAAAGAGTCGGACACGACTGAGCGACTGAACTGAACTGAACTGAACTGGAGAGAAGGAAAGAGAATGAATAGAAGAAGAATTTATTAATTAAAAAAAAAAAAAGATCCAGAGAATAGGCAAGCTGAAAACAGAGCCAAGAAGATGGGGAGGAATCCGTTAGGCGAGGGCAAGACCAAGAGAAAGACTGAGGAGCCGGCCACTCCTAGACCCAAGATCAAGTTGGGGTGCTGGTTCCTCCAGTGGGAGCATTGAGGAGAATTGGTGAGAGGGTAAAAGATGGTAAAATATGTGAAAGTCTTTGGTGATAATAGACCACCGGGTATCTGTTTTAGAAAAAAAAAAAAAAAAAGATGCTTTTGAAAAACTCAGAGCCCCTCACTCCCAGTCCTAGACAAGTCTGACCTCAACCAGGAGAACAGACAAGAGTAATGAACAAGTTGTTGGGAAAGAGTAGAAACCGTACCCTTAAGATGCGGAGAAGTGTCTCACTGGTGGAGGGTCGTTCTCAGAAATAAGAGTAATGGCTTTGTACTGCAAGACTTCCATCAGTGCTGAGGGCGTGCCAAGGTGAGCCTCCTGAATTTAAAAAAAAATATGTATATATATATGGGAAACAGATGTCAAGGGAATAACCTTGTCAGGACAAGGGGGTCACCCTCATTTGGCTCCTTTTTCTTCTGGGTCTGAACAGGAGGAAGCGAGGATCTAAAGTACAACGTGAAGGATTTAAGTTAGACACAGGAGAGAACTTCCTGGCCCTGAGGGATTTAGTATTTAGTCATCAGGACAGTCTACTCAATCAGATGCTAGCTTGTTCTTCTGAAGTGGTCTCTTTAATAATGAGAGAAATCTCACCTCTCTGAAGTGGTTGTGTATGAAACTGCTAGAAAGGAGGATGTACCCAGTGACCTCCTACGGCAGCCCCCAAATTTACCCGCTCATCCATGGCAGGCGCCCTCGAGAAGTGGAATATGGGTCAAGAGTCTTCCGACAGCTGTTGACCAGGGGCGACTACAAGTGTCTCGCATAGAAATGATGCCTAGACTGGCGTCTCACAGAGCAGATACGTGCTGTAGGTAAAGGAATGAAAAATTTCTTTTCTTCCTTTATTCGATAATCCATAGTCTCTTTCTTCCTTCGAGCATGGATTTTTGCCCATCACTGTTTTGTTCTCCTTTTGCTTGTGTGGGAGCTTCCCTGGTGGCTCAGTTGGTCGAGAATCTGCCTGCCATGCAAGAGACCTGGATTCGATCCCCTGGAGAAGGGAAAGACTACCCACTCCAGTATTCTGGCCTGGAGAACTCCATGGACTGTATAGTCCATGGGGTTGCAAAGAGTCAGACACGACTGAACGACTTTGACTTTGCTTGTGTGAGTGGCCTTGTCCTAAAATTGGGCAGGGCTCCTCTAGCTCTCTGATGCAGTCAGTGAGCACACAGTCCTGGAATGGAGGCGGGCTGCAGGCTGGCTGATCCCAGCAGAAAATCAGGCTGTGAATAAGGTGAATCAGGTTGTGAATAAGGTGGGGGGTAGGAGCCCTCACCCCCTTTGACTGTAGATGGTGGGCAGGGAGAGGGGAGGCTTACCTGGCTGGAGCAGGGAGACAGGGAGAGGCCAGGGGTAGAGAAGAGAGGTTCACGGCCGGAAAACCAAATGACACCCTGAAAGAGATGCTTGGCAAGTTTAGGATTTAGAATGGAATCGCAGGGGAAACCCAGGGGCAGAAGCACAGCAATGCCCCGGGACTAAGAAGGAGAGATGACTGACAGGAGCCAGAGGTGGTGGTTGGATTAGCAGAGGGCCAAAGACTTGCGGTTGAGGAAGGCTTTCCAAAAGGCTCGGCTCTATGGACAGACGGTCAGGATGACCCTGTGCAGCAGTCATTCTAATGCTGAGAGAGACGTGAGGGGTGGATGCCACTAAATATGGGGCACTCATGTGTGTTGGTACAAGTCCCTCCATGTTCTAGAATGTTCTTCCTTTGCCTCTGCTCACTTTCATGACCTCATCTCCAAAGAGGGAGGGGGGTGACAGCCAGCATTTCCTGGTGGTTTATCGTAGGCCCCGATTCCTGCAAGTCGCAACCTCCAGCGTGGGGTTTAGAGCATTCTTGAAGCTGAATTCTCATACCTCGAGTCCTTTGCTTGGAAGGCTTTGACCACGATTTGATTTACCCTGGTGGAAATAGAAAAGGGAAAACAAGTAGGAAAAAATCTGAATTTCTTCCCTGTGGCATCCAGGAAAATGATTAAGTGTGTCTACACATAAATTTTTTTTTTTTTTGGTCCATTCACTCAAAATAAGCATTCCTTCACTCCATCGTGAGTTGCAGGACTGGAGTGTAAATTGTAACAGGATTTATATGTTTTTCCCTGGTGATTCTGTCACCAGATCTCTCTTTAGTTCTAGGCAGGACACCAAGCCAGTCCGGAGAGGAAGAGTGGATGAGGATGGGTGGAGGGCATTAATGCTTCCCTGCAGCCTGGGAGTGAGAGATGCTGGAGAGACCTTTTCACGATGGAAAACCATGGGGCTTGAGTCTAATTGGAGCTGGGGCACTGGCGTCTGAGTACGGATGCTGCAGCCGCTTATCTAATCAGCAGTTAGAGGAAGTCGTTTTTATCTGTGCAATGCATCTCCTCTGAACCGAGAAACCCTGCTTGAGCTCAGGAGAATTATTATCTGGCAGCATCTGAGCAGTGGCTGCAGCTGAGCTCAGGCTCACTCTGATGGGATGTGCGCTGTGAGAATCTCACAGAGAAAACCACCCAGGCCCGAGCTCTGTCCAGGGTCCGGGCGTCTCAGTTTTCAGTCTTCTGAGGAACAGCTCAAAGTGTGTCATTTACATTCGTGTTCGCCTCTCTGTTGCAGTTAGTCCTTTTCATAGTTGACACACTGCTCAGTGCTTTGGGAGCCAAACCCAGGGGAGACCATAATCCTCATTTTCCTCAGTTTCCCAAAACATGAGACATGGCATCAGAGAAAAATCATTTTTCCTACTCTCAAAGTCTTCTAAGTTTTGAAAAGAGGGGCTCTTATGATGTAACAATTTCGTGGCTGCCCATTTAAAACTAAATGTTAAGTTTTTTCTGACCTCAGTTTTGTAGGTCGGTGCCAAACATTTGGAAATCATGGTCTTTGCAGACCATTAAGACACATTGGTACATTAAACTAAACTGGAGACCCTGCTGTGTGGGATACCATCCTGTCCTGGGTTTTGGTATAGAAGGTGGGGCCAGATGGCAGAAGCTTAGGAATCTTCTTGGGGGAAAACTGAAACTGGAGTGTGTTGCGTTAATGCCTGTAGTGTGTGTGTGTGTGTGTGTGTGTGTCCTGAGTGGCAGTTGACAGACCCCACAGTTGGTCACTCTGGGGAGCGTCTCTCTGCTGGGACCCGGCTGCAGGGACTCCGTCCCTGGCTCTGCTGCCCCCTTACCTTCTGGCCCTGGCAGGTGGCTTCCCTGTCGGGGAAGGACATCAGCTTGCCCGTCGCTGTCCCATAGGGCGAGCGCTGCAGGGTGAGGCAGGCTGCGAGGTGGAGGGCGTCCGTGCGGCTGCTGTGGGTGGCACCATCATTTGCATCAGGCGAGTTCCCTGGGAGACACCCTGGGGATCTGGAGATGGGCTGGCCAGGTGCTGGTGTCACCTCCTGGCTGGTGACTTCAGGGAGAAGCACCGAGGTAGTGACCTCACAGACGCCTGAAATTCCCAAGAAAGAAGGCAAACGCAGGGGGCAGCACACGATCAGCGTGGCAAGACAGCAGAGTGTCAGGGAGAGACTGGGATGCAAGGGAAGGCCTGGCTGGAGGACGGAGGGGTCGTGAAGCCCCCACCGAAGTGAGGGCGGGCCCGCCAGAAGGTCGGGGATGAGGGGTCACACACTGCCCTGTTCTGTCCTGTGAGGGCCGCTGTGTCCTTGCCTGCTTGTCCTTGGAGGTCAGTGACCATCGGGCTGGAGTTGTCAAGGCGTGTGCGGCCCCACGCAGACCCTGCTGGAGGCCAGGCTGCCCTGGGCCCTGCCCTGCAGGCACCTCCCCCATAGAGGTCACTGTAGGGTTCGGGACCATACCGTGTAGGTTGACTTTGTGCTTTGTTTGGACTTGAGTTTCTTAACTCTCAGGAAATGAAGAAATTCCATTCAAAAGGAGTAATTGACCGAGTCCTTCTCCCTGGCAGGCGGATGCAGCCGCTGCCTTGAAGAGCTGAGCGGTTAAAGCTTGCAGCCCAGTGACCATAAGGCACTGCATAGTACATGCATGGGACTTCAGGGTTCCTCCATAGAAAGTACAAAGGCTGGTTCCCAGCTGGGCTGTGGGGGGCTGATGGGGAGACTCAGGGAGCTGAAGGTCTCACAGGGGTGAGGAGGTGAGTCACCTTTGACCTTAGGAAATGGTGGTAGGTGGGCGAAGCGGTGGGCACAGTCCCAGCAAGGCCCCTGGGTTCTGGGAGAGGGCTGTGGGCTTCAGAGAGACCCTGCAGTGTTTCCTCCAAACTTGAGGGCTGGAGTGACCATCGGGGAGAGCACACAGCATGTGTCCACGTGGCGTGGGCATGTGAGGGAAGTGGCTAGGGCTGCCCCATGGCAGTCAGGGTGGCAGCGATTCTCTTGGAACAGCGTGGGAAATGGGCACAGAGTTGGGAGTTGGGGTGGACTTGAAGTTCATTGACAGTTTCTGGCCAGTCCAGCTGTGCTGAGGGGTGCTGCACTCTGGGGCCTTGGGAGTAAATACGTAAGACTGTCTGAGAGAGAGAGCAAGGGAGGAGGCAAAGACTGTGCCGTTTGATTCAGATGAAATTTCTGGGAATAAGTGTGGCATGGAAGTCTCCGGGAGGGAGGAAGACTTTAAGGAAGATGGGGAGAGGTAGCCCTAGTGATAAAGAACCAGCCTGCCAGTGCAGGAGACCCGGGTTCAATCCCTGGGTTGGGAAAAACCCCTGGAGAAGGAAATGGCCACCCACTCTGGCATTCTTGCCCGGGAAATCCCATGGACACAGGAGCCTGGTGGGCTACAGTCCATGGGGTCACAAAGAGCTAGACACAGCTGACCGAGTGAGCAAGCATGCACGGGAGAGTGGAAGAAGGGCTGGGAAGGGGCTTCGGGAGGATGGAGCCTCCCCAAGGCAGCTGGGCAGGGGTGGAGACCCAGGTCAGAATGTGGGGGGGCGGGAGGGGCCAAGGGCTCGGGCAGCCCTGCGGATGTAAGAATACCAGGAGGAGAGCAGGCAGCAGCCCTGGAGGACGCTCAGGTGACCTGTGTGAGACAAGGGGCAGTTAAGTCTGTTAGAAGGTGGGTAGGATGGAGCCAGAGGAGAGAAAGAACTAGAATGTCACCGCCCAAGTGGTGTCCCCAGGGAGGGAGGACCAGACATGCAGGAGCTGGCCTGAGGGCTCTGCCTCAGCCTGCCCACACCCCGGGGACCCTGAGACTGTCCCTCCTGGATTCAGTCTCCATTTGGGAGCCCCACATAAGAGGGGCTGTCCCTGACCTCCCACTCCTCACCTGGCCCCGCTTACAGGGAAAGCGTGCCTCTGGGGTCTGTTCATTGCCTCCTCGGCACCCAGTAGGTGTCTGAGACGTGTGGACCGAAGGAATGGGATGGTGGCCCAGCTTTCTCAGGGGGAGGGCAAGCAGGACAGTAGAGAGAGCTCTTAAATTAAGGTTGAGGGAGAGGAATGTAAGGCTGTATCTGAATTTAAGGTTTGTCCCGTGGATTATTTTAGGCCCTTTTTCTCAAGAGGGGCCATTGGTATTTGGGGCCCAGAGGCTTTTCCAGGCTGAGACTACCCCCAGGGGCTACTGAGCCAGTTTTATGACACCCCAACTCATCACGCTGCCCTACATCTTCAAGTTTCTCAGCTGAGAACAATTTGTTCCTGAGAACACAGTCATCCTCACGTGGCTCCATGTGTCCATTCGCACGAACTTCACAGTGTTTTGTGGCTGATTGTTTAAGATATTTTTAATAGAGTCAGTGGGGGCTTTCCAGGTGGATCGGTGGTAAAGAATCCACCAGCCAGTGCAGGAGGCACAAGAGACTTGGGTTCAATCCCTGGGTTGGGAAGATCCCTTGGAATAGAAAATAGCAACCCACTCCAGGATCCTTGCCTGGAAAATTCCACAGACAGAGGAGCCTGGTGGGCTACAGTCCACGGGATTGCAGAGAGTCAAACATGACCAAGCACACACACACACAATGGAGTCAATACTGTTCCAACACTCACAGTAGTCTTTTTCAAAAAGGGAATAGCGTGTAGAAAAACGGGGCCCCGGAGAGGCTGGAACAGCCGAGCCTGGCATTTCCAACCACACTTCTAGCTTTCATTTTGTGTCTCCAGAGGAGCAGGTGAACTCAGCAAAGCTGGTAATTTTTACAAAGAGAAAGCGGTGATCATCTTATCTCCATCTCTTCTGACAACCTAAATTCAGGATCACATTGTACCTAGTTGGTTTACCAAGGGAAGCAACAACAGATTCTTATCTGCGGGAGTAGAAAGATCAACAGTTCTAGGGTTTCTGGTCCCAGTTTTATTCTCTGCTTTGTTCCATCTGTGCTGAAAGCATAGTTAGCTCTGGGTGTAAAGCAACCAACCGACATTTCGTTAACTTTCCTTCTACATGGGGTTTCAGAAAGAAATGGAAAAAAAAAAAAAAAACTTTTGAGCTGTGGTTGCCAGTTGCCACCTGTCCTGTCTGGTTAGGACATTTCTGATTTGGGAAGTGTAAATATAACCCAGAAAAAAAAAAAAAAAAAGCTTCCCCTCCTTTTATGCAAAAGTAGAAAGGCTTAAGCACAGTGAGCCCTAACCATTGCCCTGTGAAGTTTCCACAGCACCAGGTTGATGAGATGAGAACACTTGCTCGGTGGAGCCAGGCCCCAGGAAGCTGCCTTCCTGGCTCCTACAGCCTGGGGCGGGGTTGAAGCCGAGCCACTGTAGCCTCCAGATAAGCCCAGCGCCCTGCAAGGTCTTAGCAGGAACTACAGTTCACACGTTACTGCAGAGCCAGCTGCTAAGAATTTTAAGCCCTTCGCCTCCTAGGACTGGGGGTGAACAGGAGCTTACAGGCAGCTCGGAGACTGTGTTCAGGTTCTCAAGCTGCAGCCAAAACTGCCAGGAATGGGGGAACAGGAGCTCACAGGCAGCTCGGAGACTGTGTTCAGGTTCTCAGGCTGGAGCCAGAACTGCCAAGACTGGGGGAACAGGAGCTCACAGGCAGCTCGGAGACTGTGTTCAGGTTCTCAGGCTGGAGCCAGAACTGCCAAGACTGGGGGAACAGGAGCTCACAGGCAGCTCGGAGACTGTGTTCAGGTTCTCAGGCTGGAACCTGAGAGCTGTGCTTTTGTTATCTGTTGGTAGCTGAAGGCCTACTGTGGTTGGAAGATTTACACTCGAGAAATGGGCAAACACTACAAATTAGGAGTTTGGGTTTTGTTTCTTCCTGAGAGCTGGTTTACCTGTACACAGGGGCTAATCTGTGGTTGTAATGTCTTGACAGCACCAGTGGAAAGCAGGAATTTTCTTGCTGATGGGGGTATGGATGTGTCTGTTTTTATACGGGGTGTTAGGGAAGACCCAGCCTGTCAGGGAGACCGGGGTCAGTGAGGGGTACATGCAGCTTGTCCAACATGACTTGATTCCAAGTGACGCTTTGCTGTTGGTATCACACACTAGAAATGTCACCGCAACTCGATTCTCTGTATTAACAAGCAGAATGCTGCCTTAGCGATTTAGTTTTGTTGCTGCGGGGAGTGTGATTAGAAAGGATTCTGTATCTTATTTATGACAGAGCATTACTATTATTATTATTATTATTGCCATTATTTTGGTTTGAAGAACTGTAAACGCAACAGGAGACTTGTCTGCACCCCATCGATTGGTCACTAAATTACGGTGACTTTTGCAGGAAAGCATTGGCCTCACGCTTTCCCACAAAACACACGGGACTCCATCGTCTCTGAAAGAGTTTTGTATTGAGCTCCTTGGATGAAAGACAACTCTGAGATGTGGGCACAGATGTGGCAGGAGACCTCGTCAGTGGTCCCTAAGTTGTGGCTTCTTTGGGACATTTCCTGAGCAAGGGCCCGGTAGTGTGAGTGGCCCAGGGAGCAATCAGAAAGCTGATCACAGCTGGAAGACCAGAGAGGCACTCTCCAGCATCCGTGCCCCGAAGCACCTGACCTAGACAGCAGCTAGATTAATGCAAGAATCTTGGTGGCTTAGTGGTAAAGAATCTGCCTGCCAGTGCAGGAGATACGGGTTCAATTCCTGGGTTGCAAAGATTCCCTGGAGGAGGAAATGACAACCCACTCCAGAATTCTTGCCTGGGAAATCACATCGAGAGAGGAGCCTGGCGGGCTAGAGTCCATGGGGTCGCAAAGAGTCAGACACCACGGAGCGACTCAACAGCAGCAACTTGGTGTCCTCCGTTCAGGAGTGAGTTTAGCAGCAGGGATCTTTGGGCAGGTCCAGGGTGTGTCTCTGCGAGGCCGCCTGCCAGGAGAGAACTTCCCCTGCAGGGGATGTGGCTGCAGGCTGCTGATTTCCACTGAAATCACCAGGGCCTGAATCCGGTGAAGCCCTGAACGTCCGGTGCCCTCCCCGCGGGGCGGGGTGCGATGGACGGAGGCCTGCAGCCCACGGCCGCGCTGCGCTGACAGAGCTCCTGGGGCATGCGGCCACGCTCCTTTTCAGAGTGAAGGACTGCCACACTAGAGATGAAACCCTGCTGAAATGAGAAAAGGACTTTTATGACAGCCTTGCAGGCAGCTCTATGATTATTTTTATTATTATTCTTGGAATCCAGCAGCAATTTCCTGCCTTCTTAATATCTCTAAGTCTCTCCAGTTAAACACAGTAACAGTAAAAATATGACTTCGCCAATACCCCCCCAGCACTTCTGATGTCCTTTTTCTCCCCATCATGTGAAATGATGACGATTAACCATTGTCCGGTATAGAGAGCACTTTGGTAACTTTAGCATTACGGTTCAAGCGGTCTTTGGCAAAATTCATGTTTAGTTGACAACGCTGTGGTTTTAAGTGAAGTGGTTTTCATTCTGAGATGAGAACAGAGTGAGTTTGTTACGCTCAGCACTGCACTTACAGTTTTAAAAAGGACTATTACTACAAATATGTGGACTCAGGGCTGATTTTTATACCTGAAGCTGGAGCTGCTGGTGTTAACAGTTCTGTTAAGTGTTTGCATTTGTTCATTTGTGTGGCTTTCCCATTTCAGTAACTTTTTTTTTTTTTGTAATTACTGATAGAGTGTCTCCTAACAACACATCCTTAAAAGCAGCCTGCCCTGTGCATGGACACACACGCACACTCTCTGCAGTATGTGAGAGAGTGTCCTCCCAGGCAGCTGGGCTCCAAGCCTCCTGAGACACAGTGACCTTGAACAGTCCTTGGGTGGGGAAAGGTTTCATGGATGAATGACAGCCAGCATTTCTGGAACATAGTTGTGAAATCTGGGAATCCCCTACTCTAGAGTCCATGGAATATAATGAGACACATGTAGGTAATTCTCAATTTTCTAGGAGTCACATTAAAAAAGAAAAATGGTACAGGTGGAACACATTTTCATATATTTTATTTAACCAAGTGTGCCCCAAATTTTGTTGTTTAAACATTCACTTAATATAGACAATCAGTGACTATTTTACCCTTTTTTTTGTACTGAGTGTTTGAACCCCTGTATGTATTTGAGGCTAACAGCACATCTCAGTTTGAATCACCCACATTTCAAGGCTCAGAAGCCTCCTGTGTCTAGGGGCTACCTGGTGGTTCAGACGGTAAAGAATCTGCCTGCAATGCAGGAGACCCGGGTTCAATCCCTGGGTCAGGGAGCTCCCACTCCAGTTTTCTTGCCTAGAGAATCCCATGGATGGAGGAGTAGCCTGGTGGGTTACAATCCATGGGGTCACGAAGAGTTGGACACGACTGATTGACTTTCACTTTCACATACTTTTCAGAAGTGTGTCATTATATCATAGCAAATGTTTTAAAACTAATTCTTGCAGAAATGAAGCCCTAGACTAGTAATTCGTCCACTTTCTAAAGTAGTCTTTAACTCAGTTTTATCTTCAAAACATTTTCTTCAGTGTCATCACAAAGGAATTGGAAATTTTGTATTTTAGTTCTTCCAGTTTTGGCCACATTTGATTTAGAGAAGATCTAGGTCCAGTTCCATTTTTTACATCATTTGAATTTATTTAATGTAGTTTGGTTTCAACCATAGATTTTGTAACTGTTTGATTAAACGTGTACAAACAGTTTTCCAAAGCATAGAGGCTAAATTAAACCCAGGAAAATATTATTTTTTTAGTTTTGGTTTCCATCCATTCATTTTATTCTCATACACTTTTTCTGGTCACTCAGGTGGTGGGAAATCCCTTTTAATTTTTTGAAGAAAGGCTGTTGCTTTCTAGATGGAAAGGACATCCCACAAGAGTGCCAATGAGACTGGCACCACGTGAACTAATCTCCAAAAATGGGCAGCATCACTTGTTTGCCAAAATCGTGGAGAAGGAAGCTTCTTGATAGCTTCCTAGGACTGACAAATATACACTACCTTGTGTAAAGCAGGCAGCTAGTGGGAAGCTGCTGTATAACACAGGGATCTCTGCAAACTGTCCTGAAATGACCTAGAGGGTGGGGATGGTGGAAGGGAGATCCAAGAGGGAAGGGATATATATATACATATAGCTGATTTACTTCTTTGTACTGTAGAAAATAATGCAACATTGTACAGCAATTGTACTCCATAGGGGAAGAAAATGCTGCTGCACTGTGCTGAAGCAATGGGGCAGCGGTGGTAAAGCAGAGGCTTTTTTTTTCCACTTGTAATAGGGGAAAGGGAAGCAACCAGCTGCCTCTACTGCACCCTGAGAAAACAAGGCTGGGGTGTCACCTCGGCACCACGTTCTGATGCCCCTGCTTGAGGCACCCTGGCACCCGGCCAGGCTAAGCTTTTCACAAGCCAGACCCCAGCCTTCCTGTGCAGGGACGCCTCATGCTCACTTACTGGCACGCGGCTTGTGCTTCGGGAGACAGCGGTGCTTGTGTGGCTGCGAGGCTTCCTGAGCTCAGCGCCATCCAGGGAGCCTCAGGGTGCGCTGCGGCTTCGAGCTGACACTCCTCGTGGCCGCTTTCTTTCTCTCCTCCTGTCTTTCTTTCCTTCTCTCTTTTTCCCTTTCCTTTTTCCTTTCTCTCTCTTTCTCTCTTTTCCTCCCTCCTCCACTCCCTCTCCTCACCTCCCTCCCTCCCTCCCTTCCTTTTCTCCCTCCCCCCTTCCTTCTTTCCTACCTGCGTATTTTTCCTTCTTTACTTCTTATATTGAAACAGTTTCCGAGTGTGAGGAATGGTAGTAGCCTTTAGTTCAGGAACAAGCTGTCATAGGAGGCCTCAGTGGGAGGCTGCCCCAGTGCCCTTAGTTGCCACCCAGCTGTGTGATGGGTAACCTCACTTAGCAGTATGGTTGGCAGCAGGGGAAAGACCCAGAGCCGCCCAAGTCCACAGTCATTAGCTCTTCTTTTTTGCTGCTTGTTAAATGGAACAGACAGGGGCTCTCTGGTTCATGATTTTTTGACAAGAGCTACATCTTTGTGCAAAAGGGCTGTACCAGGAAAAAAATCACCGTGAGGAAAGGTTGCCATCTGGAACCGAAGAGAACACCTTTCCCAGGTGTGCTGGCAGAGATGCTAGTGTGCAAGATGGTGTGCCTGGGCGAAGGCAGCCAGGACTTGTCCTTGAGGGATCCAGACATTTACATCACTCACACACGCGTTGCAGCTTCTCTGCTGGCATCCCCTGCCGAGCCCCAAGACTTACTTTTGAATATTTGAGGGGAGACTTTCTTTTTCCCTTTAGGAATAGTTAAAAGTCCATCTGGAGCCTTAGACTTTGGTGTGAAAATGTTGAATTCATCTGGGAAGTGCTATTGTTTGGTTCAAAAACAAGGTTTAATTGTAACGTAGTGAGAAGTGCTTTCTGGGTTGACTTGTAAGGTTACCCTGAGAAATCACCCCTGGGAGATGACAAGCCAGCGTGTTGTAGGATCTGAGGTGGAGCACCCTGCCTGCCCTGCCTTCACCGGCAGAGGCACTGAGTCAGATGCTTCTCCTGGTTCATTCTGTGTACAGTGGTGTTTCAGACAGTCTTTAACTTCTTACATGGCTTGGAAAAGATGACCAGTCTGTTTGCTTCGCGCAGCTCCTCATGCCTGTGGTATGGACAGGCCACATCCTTTGTTATTCTGAGTTAATCTCTTTGTCCCTCCCGGTGAGTCCCTGATGAAGCCCTGTGGAGCCTGTCTCCCTCCTTCTCCTTCCAAGTAGGTGCCATAAGGACCCATCACCCACATCTCCGCTCTGTATGCACTGTGCTCAAGGAGAGGTGTTTCCCAACTTCCACACTATGTACCTCAGTTCACCTGAGCGCACATGCCTGCCTCTGCGCCACCAGCACCACAAGTGCAAAACCAGCATGCAGACGTCGTGAGGCACGTGCCCGGGGGACGGACCCCCTGAGTGCACCGGGCGTCCTGTGCCTGTGTGCCGCATCCAGCTGGAAGGAAGGGTCCTTGCAGGCTGCACCTCTCCCACTTCTTCAGCTTCTTCTCCAGCCTGAAACACAGTATGAGGTAAAGCAAACCATAATGAGCAGCCCGCCACTGGGAAGTACCCAAGTACAGTGTATTGAGAAAATCCTCTTTATTGTGTCTGTTCCTGAGACTGGCTGTAGAAATAGAAAATCATCTCAGTTGAAAGTTCGGAATAAATGTTTAAGTATTGAAGGAAAATAATGAACACAAATGGGAAGGAAGCCATGCTTAACACGGTCGAGGGGAAATATCTATAAAATGTGTCATCTAAAACTTTAAATAAAATATATAGGGAAGAAAATGGGAAATGAGTATTTTCACTTTTGCTGTGTAGTTAGGATTTATTTTGCTGCCCAGAGTCTGAAGGTCACTCCCTCTGAACTTCTCCCAACCTTTAGGGAGACAAGGAATCCAAATTAACAGCATCCTGGGATCTCAGAAATTATCAATGTGCCTTACGCGGCAGTGCCACCTTTTTAAATGTTTACTGGCATAGACTATGGGTTCGTTTGATTCTCTTCAGTCTTGAAAATTGAAAAGAAGTCAGATGGCTTATTGACATGTTACTGAAAACCATATCTTCAGAGTGCATCTCTGCATCTAGACAAGCTGCTAGACTAGCTGTAGTGGGGAGTCAAAGCCTGTGAGAAGTGGTGTGCACAGGGGTTAAGTGGATGGCAGGGACCTACAGGGTCCCTGGTAGGTTTGTGGCTAAATGACCAGACTCAGTTCTAAGTGGTGTCAGCATTCCAGAGTGCAAGGGAGCAGGCTGGAGGTGGGATTAACAGAGGATCAGTTGAGGAGACAAATGCTTGTAACATACTTGCTCTGTCCTAGCACACTGCTAGGCAAAGGGTGACCAAGAAAGGTGAGATTCTGGGGCCCAAAGCAAGAGAAAGGATGCTGCCGAGCAGAGAGAGAAAAGTAGTAAAAAGGGAAAAGATAGAAATAAAATAGACAACAAACTGTCTTCTTGTCCAGCAGACAATTCTGCCTGGTTATAAACCTCAGCTCCCTAGACATGAAAACATTTAGCTTGATGCATGGAAGATCATGGCAGCTCCTATTGATGGCACTGACCGCAATATGACTATTCCCCAGGGGAGAAGGGGAATGAGCATGTCCATCTGCACGTTGTTGCAGCCAGGACAGTTTAGGAAAGCTTCTGAGGCCGACACCTTCCCCCACCCCAGCACCCACGGAACCAGCCATGCACACAGTTTGTTTCCCCTGTGCTCAGTGGCTGCATTTGGATGGGTTCCCAACCCTCTAAAGCACTCCAGACCAGGACCCCTGAGCAGCCCTGAGCCCAAGGTTCTGCAGCCTTAATAGGGAATAGCCAGCCTGTTTGGACACCTTATGAGACAGCCTGCATGAGGTTTAGAGGGGCCCTGAACATTAGAAAAGACTCAAAAGAATCTGTCCAGAGCCAACTCTGCAGCTGTCTGCTATAGCCATACTTTTTCCTAAGCATGGGAACCCCTCCAATCATGGAGACAGTAAGTAGACCAGGCCCTCTCAGCATCTCCTTTTCCTAGCCAACATGTCCTGGTTCCTTCCGAGTGTGATGAAATAAACACAATCCTGTATTTGCGCTCCATCTCCCCACTACTCTCACGGTCCCGGGGCATGTGCCCTGTGCCCAAGCCTCCTGAAACCCAGCATCGAAGGACCTTGCTGGCCTTGGTCCAGGATGCAGGTGAGAGAGAAAGCCCAGTCCCTGCTGGGATGTCCAGATCTGTCTCTGCCCTTGGAGTGCGCAGGAAGACCGCGTGACAAAGCCAGTTTCGTAACCACATAGGACTCTCGACTGTTAGTTTATAAACGCACGGGCATCAAACATCTCTTCCGTGCTCTTGGACTTTAATGTTCTAGTTCTTGAGGGCAGGGAGCCAGTGTGGTTAAGGCCTGGGCTCCTCCTGGACGCACTGCAGGGTCAGCAGAGGCCCAGGTTCAGGGCCAACTAAGAACTCAGCATCAGTTTCTCAGAACAGTTCTGAAGAATGTCTCCCTCCTGTTGCATCTACGCCTTTGGTGTTTGGAGTCTCATGTGCTGCTGGGTGCAGTGTGTTTCCCTGCAACCGGTCAGTGTCCTTCTGGAAGCACTGTGGGTGCTTCCTGCAAGTACAGTGGTAAAGAAGAGAGTGTTTCCCTGGACACATTGGTTCCACAGCCACTTTGTGAGATGTCTGCTGAAAACGTAGCCTTTATAAAAAAAAAAAATTCAGATAATCTAGTGCTGTTTTTTAAAAGATGAAACTAACATACATGTGCTGCTAAGGACTCAACTGTGTCTGATCCCTGATTCCCTGAGCATCCCTGGCCTTGCTGTCAGAACAAGCTGGTACAAAAGCGTGCAGTTCATGATCATTTGTCAGCAAACCAGGCCTAAGGTCAAAGTCCTGCTTTTAAGCCAGAATTTCCAAATTTCTGAAGAGGAGCAAAGGGCACACTGTGCATCAAAGCAGAAGCAGAAAAATATGCCATTGTTCCCATGGGCACATTCCCTCCATCCTATTTGATTCTAGGTAAAGCTAGACTTGCAAACAGCTGTGTCTATCAGAGCATTCATTGGGTCTGAGTTTTACTTTTGCAAATGGAAACGTTATCTTACAACAAATTGGTCCGTTCCTTCAATCCAGAACCCGCCACAGCTCAGTGGAAGGGTCTGGTGTCCTGCCCCGTGATTCTGTGAGTCACTCACGTGCAGGCGGCACAGCATGGAGACAGAAAGATTTCTCAGAAAGTTTTAAGTGAAAGGGAAATCGGGTAGAAAGAGTTGCTTTAACACTTGTCCTCTCAGTGATGGTTTGTGCAGTCCTCGCGGCGCTGCTGCTGGGATCGGACTCCTGGGATCGGTTCTCTGGGTCAGGAAGGCTCACATTCTAAGATGTCAGAGAGACAGGGGGAGTCTGGACGGAAGGTGGGATGCTTTACTGTCATCAAAGGATAACTTCGACCCATTCCTTCATTTAAGAATGAAGAAAATACCAAGATTTCCCTGTGAGGTGCCAGAGGCACTTCCGGGAGAATTCCCTTCAGAGGGACACACCTGTTGATGCCTGTCAGTTGACTATACCTTGCAAATTGTCAAATAGGAAAAGACACTCATTTGTTGAGTCTGCCAGGAAAATTTAATTCTTCTTTTAGTATTGTATTGTATTGTATTTGTGTGTCTGGCTGCCCTGAGTCCTGGTTGCAGCACACAGGATGTTCATTGCGTCGTGCGGGGCCTTTCATTGTGGTGTGCGGGCTTCTCTCTAGTCATGACGTGGGGCTTAGTTGCCCCGCAGCATGTAGGCTCTTAGTTCCCCAGCCAGGGACCAAACCTGTGTCCCCCGCATTGCACGGTGGATCCCTAGTCCTGGACCACCAAGGGAGTCCCCAAATTTCATTCTTTGAAGTCTTCCGGTGCTGCCCCTGGGAATGACAGGCCTGACTTTTCAGAGTCCATGGAAAGAGCATGTGATCCCTACAGGAAACAGAAAAAGAAGGGGCAGTGTGGATGATGAGGGATTTTAGGAGATATCTTACAACTGACTGTTAGCAAATGTTCTCGCCTAAAAAAAATAAAAATAAAAAGGAGTGGGGTATGTACACGAGAAACATATTTTTGGCACATTCTTTGAGGTCAAATACCTCCGTGAGGGGCTGCTTCCTCACTACTCTGGCACCGAGGTTGGAACTAGAACGAGGTGGCTCTCAAACCGTGGGCGGCAGTGAGACCAGCTGGAGAGGACCCGGCCTCCTGCGCAAGGAGCCGGCCGCCGTGTTGGTTCAGAGAGACCCGCGCCTGGTGTGACCAAAGCAGGCAGTTCTTCCGAAGGCACACCAAGGGAAACATAAAGAAAGCACTTCTTGAGATGGTGCAAAAGAATTTCAGTAAGTGGACTGTTATCTTGTACATCATACCCACTCACTCCATAAAATACCCCGGATCATGCCCTGCAAGACCCTGCTCTTGGATGACGCACTGTCATTGGAGGGAGATGGAGTGAGCGTCGTGGAGACAGGTGGGCAGGTGGGCATCATGCGGTTTTACAGATGAGAGTGTTCCCAGCACCTGCCCAGACCCTAACACCGCTTAGTAGGGTGGTTGGTACTTGCAGTTTCCACCTTGGGTAGGTAGTTGGTTATACAGTTAATGAGGTTAATTAACGGATCTTCAAATCAGACAACCCATGTGAACCCAAGTTTGTTGATTTTAAATCTTTTCATTCTTTTGACTTTCACCATAATTTTTATTTTACATTTTTAAGCCTGCATGTTTATGATATTCAGAACACAAGCATTAGCTGCATGACATTAAACAGTACTGTCTTAGATTCTCAGTGGGATTGAGCTGGTGGGAGAAAGTGGTCCTGATTGCTGTGCTCCAACTGGCGTCATTGTGCAGCGTTCACAGAGCCCAGAGGGAAGAAGATGAGGACGGCGACTCGGGCTGCGGGAGGGTGCGGAACACGTGCAATGCTGCCGGAGCCAGAAAACCCCGCAGCAGGCCAGGAGGGGGCCAACTGTGAAGAGAAGAGTGCAGAACATGACATATACTCTGTCCCTTGAAGAAGGGGAGCTTGATGGGAGAGGGGATCCGGTGGGGGCCAGACCCGTGGGCTGAGGAAGCAGCGCTGCGGCTGTGGTGTCCGCGTGGGCCGAGGCGGGTCTTGATCTGAACCTCAGAGGAGGCGCACGGAAATGTATTCCCTGGGCAGACACAGTTGTGGTGATACCTGCTGGGCTGGGTGAGGGGTCACTGGCTTAGCTTGGTCCCCAAATGATTGCACATTTGGATCTTTTATTCCATTGCCTTTCACCAAGAGATCTCGTAGCCCGGATCACCCTAATTAAAACCCTATCAATTCAAGGCATCCATTCTTCTGTGCTATGTCATGTTCTCGAAGCTGTGAGAAAGGAGTTGTGGGCAGTTTGGGACCCCCCACCCCCCACCGCCACCGTGCAGTTTGAGTCAACGCTTTGGAAACCAGACAACTTATCTTATCTCTCAGATTTATCCAGAAAGCTGTCAGTTTGAGAATACCATAGTTAGGGATGAGAACCCATGTGAGAAACCCCCACGGTCATTTCCTGAGAAATGACCCCCAACTCAGACTGAGGTGTCAGAGCAGAGCTTACTGGGTGCAGTGGCAGTGAGGAGGGGGTGGCCCTGGGTGGGCCCTGCGGATGGGCGGGCCTGGGTGTGACTCACCATCACCATGGCAACTGCATGGCTTTAAGGCAGCTCCTCCCTCCTTCTCTGTTCCCCCCACACCAAGCGCCTGGCACTGCTGCCCTTGGCTCCAGAGGGCACGGTGGGAAATTCTGGGACTTGGAAGCCCCTTTGGGGGTCCCAGTGGTCGTGGCCATGCTGTGTTTCTCAGGAAGGCAGCACAGACCTCTTCCTTTCCCTGTTGCCACCTCCATGGGTTTTCCCGATGTGGATGCCAGTCGACTCTCGGGGCCCATTTGGAAATTGAGTGAGCTGAGCAGGTCAGCCAGGTAAAGTCTCTGAACCCATCGTAACCCAGGCTGTGGTCCATCCTGCGACCTTGAGACAGTGCACAGGAGATTCTGCAGGTGGGGAGAGACCCGCCCAGGATGTGGAGGCAGACGAATGAATGGGAGGATGATTCTGAGTGCTTGTGTCCCTAGCAGACTCTGACATGGGTGCACACCACGCAGATAACCGCCCTGACCTGGGCCATTGGAAGTGTGTCACTGAAGCGTAAAAACACTTATGCTGTTCGATTTCCCGTCATTTTCTCTTCTTTCATTTCCTCTCATTTGCATTGGTTTCTCATAGATGGAAACTGGCAGTGTGATTTGTACAACTGCTCTGTGTGTCAGGCTGTGAAAAGATATCTTGGGGCCAGCCGAGCTGTTGGGGCCACTCTGTCCCTTAAGCCAGGTGCCAGTGGGGTCACAGTGGGCGGCCCCATCAGCAAATGGAGCACAGTGGCTGCTAGCTCACCCATTCACTGTTGAAGAGCTGCTTTGGAGCATTGAGCTGGGCCTTTTAGCAGGAGGGTCTGGAGTGTTCACGCAGTGACTCTAGTTGTTTAATTCAATTTGTGGATTACACCTCTGAGCAAACCCAGTGATTATAAACTTTATACGTTCTGATTTGAGATCCTTGAAACACTCATTGTGTCACAGTTGTCCGTTAGATACTTTCCCTTTTTTTACTATCTGGTAATAAGAAAATACCCAAGCATCCAGGACCTTGTGATTTTATGATGTGGGAAGGGGAGGGCTTAACCATTGTATTAGTTGTTTTAAGTTTAAGAAGTCATTAATCATGGTGAGATATCGTATGCCTTAACCTTGATAAACTATGTTTTGCATGATTACACCTTAAGGTTGAAACACATTTCATTTCATCATTTCCCAGAAGGGGCACCAAATTCACCCATTTCCTGTTTTTAATCTCAGAGTGTTCTGTGTTTCCTCCATACCTGCCTTCCTGGCAGCAAGACCCTGGAAGCAACTGACACCAAATGCATTCACTTCAGGTGTTTGCACTTTGTATGTAGTTGCAGTCCGATACACAAGACTTGTGCACAGAAATGGAGGCATGAAGCCAATTCACCATCCCCACCGGGCATTAATCATTCAGTGAACTGGTCCCTGAGTGCCTGTGATGTTGGACTGGGCAGTGGGTCTGACCCTCACAGCCACAGTTCACAGCCACAGGCCACGTCAGCCAGCACCGCATTCACACATTTGGGGAGGGAACATTTCTTCAGCATGTGCCAAACTACTCAAGCCTACTCCATTTTACTTTCAGTGTGTTTTAACCCTTCTGGATAAGGAATCTTTGTGGAACTGCTAAACCACCCCCCCAACAAGATCCTTTGAAGAATATCTTGAAAATGCTTTAGCCTTTTTATTTTCAGTCCAGCTCACTGTTGTAAATGCTTAGACCCAGTATGATGGACAGAGGATTGCATGTGCACAGCCGGCAAAGCCTGCCAGCAGGGAGGTTTGTATTGTCAGGGCGTTTGTCATTCATTTATTCAGGCCCTCAGGAGACATTTCCCATGCCTGCCATGTACTGTGCAGACCACAGATGTGTATTTTTCTTGCGTCTGGTGGCCAGAAAACTCACTTGTTCATGTCTGACCCCTGGGTCTTGAACATGGCTTCAGAAACAGTCACTGTGTGTATGGAGCTTATCATTCACCGCTCCTTAAATGACCCCGGCTGTTAATTCTCTTATCTGTTTACGTAGTATTTTCAGTCTCTTCCTCAACTTGCTAGTTTGCAGCTTTGAATCTGCTGAGTGTTAAGATAAGAAAGAACCATTTAATCATTTTCACATCATTTTCACGACAGTCCACGAAGTGGAGGGCAGATGCCCCTGGCAGGTGTGGACGGGCTCACCCATGAGTAAACAGGTGGATTTTAGTTCAAAGGTTTCTCACTTCCCTTTCATTGGTTGTCTCAGAGGCCAGTCTTACTCTGCTTTCTCATTCCTAACCTGCTGCCATGGGTCATTGAGGACAACAGCTTTGCCTCTGAGTAAGAGTAATATCACTGGCGTGAGGTCAGCTAGTGACAGTGATGCTCTTGAGTCCCCAAGTTTATATTTGTATGTTTTTCATTTTCTCCTTTTTTTTTTTTTTGGCTGTGCTGTGAGGCATCTTAGTTCCCCGACCAGGGATAGAACCTGCTCCCTGCTGCACCAGGAGCGCAGATTTCTAAGCACCGGATCACTAGGGAAGCCCAATCAATCTCTTTAATCCATATTTCCATGCTTCTAGTTTTTGTTACACTTCTTTCAGTCGCTTAAACCAGAAGCTTCCAATCGAAATGAATGGCTCATAACAATTCTTTATCTCAGGGGCAAATGTGTCTTCTTATTTTTTTCATTAGAAATGTTATTTTACTTGGCTCTCAACCATGACATATGTGGGAATAATTGGCAACCTGAATATGAGTGTTTTGTCATTACAAGGAGTAAAATTTTTTGTGAATTCCAAGTAGTGTATATTTTTCCATCTTATGTATTTAGACTTTTTGAATACTTCGTTGCCTGAAAATAAACTTTTGCTCCTCAGCAAGGTTTTTCGGGCTTTTGTGCTTAGTCACTCAGTCGTGTCAGATCCTTTGCAACCCTTTGGACTGCAGCCCTCCAGGCTCCTCTGTCCATGGAATTTTCCTGGCAAGCATACTGGAGCAGGTTGCCATTTCCTTCTCCAGGGGCTCTTCCCAACCCAGGGCTTGAACCCACATCCCCTGTGTCCCCAGCATTACAGGTGGATTGCTTATCTGCTGAGCCATCGGGAAAGCCCCTGAATCCCATTTTCTTGCCTCAATGGCAGAATCTCCTCACAGGAGTTGAGCTGGAGAGCTGGGGTCCAGAGGGGAGATAAGAGGGGCCGGCAGAAATGTCGCCCCGTGGGACGAGCCTGGGCTCTCCTCTTTCCTGCATCCTGTGGAAGTTGCAGTTTCACTCTTCCCAGACTTCCAGGGCACTTCCAGGGCAGAAGAACTTGCCTTTCTGCCCTCTCACCTCTGCTGATCACACCTCTGTCCATAATGTGCTGTCCTTGTCTGCAGACCCTTGACCACCACTGCCCCTCCCCGGGGTGGGGGCTGATGTCAGTCACACACCTGCTGTACGGACGTCTGTTGCTCTTTGCTTTGTCCTTGGCCTGTGAACTTAAGGCTGGATTCCTGCAAGGCTTGCCTGTGAGGAAGAGAAGCACCATGCCCCCTCCCTGCTCGGGCCACAGTGCTCGGCTCTCCGATGTGGCCAGATGACCCTCGAAGCCATTCCTCTGGTGGGGCACCGAGTCTCCTCGCCCACAGGGGCTGCAGAGACCTGATTGCCCAGGGTTCGGGGGCTGCAGCTCTGGCTCCACGATCCGTCGCATGTGTGTGCTCAGCTATTCAGTTGTGTCCGACCCTTTGTGACCCCATGGACTGTAGCCTTTAGTGAGTCTCTAAGTGTCTTCATTTGTTGAAAAGTGTCATAGGCCTCTGTTACAAGGAGGGAGACTCATTCATCCCAGGGACCTAGCCTGTCCCAGAGACAGGATGCAGAGTCGTATGAAAACTCTGAATGACAAGAAGATCCAGGGAAGGGGAAATTCCCTCCCCTCTGGGAGCTGGTGGGTTCTGCCCGTGCTTATCTGTAACGCAGAACTCACACCTTCATGGCAACTGTGTGTAGATGAGCTGCTTCTGGGCTAGAGCCCCTCGTCTGGAAGAGCTCAGTGGTTCTCCCAGCCCAGGATCCCTCTGGGGCCGCCCAGCGTGAGTGCTGTGAGCAGACATTTCATTTCACTTAAAAGACGAGCCTGGGGAAGGGGGCACAGAGGAAGGCGCTGGGCAAACGGAGAAGATAGAACCTGCACACAGGCAACCACTGCACCTCCCGGGTGCTCTGGGTGCCGGGCTGGGTGTGGGAGGGGTGTGTGGGGTGCCTGCCGAGGCGCCCGCCGAGGGCTGCCCTGCAGGGGGCGGGGAGCCTCCGTTACCAAGATCAGAAACCAAAGCACCAAAACACAGGGTTGAAAAAGGACTCAGACTCCAGGAGTCCTGAGCCTTTAGCAGCCTTCTAGCCTTTCTGCTCGTTGTCCTTGACTTGGAAGGGACTTAAAGGTCAACAGTGCCCTTGATGATAGGCTGTGGCACCCTGGGTGGCGCAGAGAGTTGGCTCAGCGGGTGTTCAGTGAGAGCTGGTTGAGCAAGTTTGCCCAATACTGAGAGTTTTGGTTTCAGGTGGATGCTTGGCCGGGGTCAGGGTGAAAGCCTCATGTGGGGGTAGGAATGATGGGTGATGCACAGTCATCTAGAATGTTCACCCAGGAGGCCTGGAGGTGGAGTCCTGGGGTCCTTCACCCCAGGGGGCATGCGCAGGAGTGAGGTGACGCCCGCAGGTTAATTGGCCACCATGTCCTTGGGACATGGCCTCTCTTGTTTTAGATTCGTGGTTATCAGCTTGCAGGGTTGTGAAGAATAACTGGGAAGATGCTCCTGAAACGTAGTCTCAGGAGATAACCAGTAGTTTTCTGGAAGAGCAAGCATAGTTCTTGGAAAATAAGGAAGATGAAAGACAGTACATTCATTTTAAAACCTGTGCCTGGAAGAGAACTTTCCATCTGAATTCACAGACCTCAGAGACTGGTGGACAGGGCTCCCCACCTCCACCCTGGAGCCACACACGTTGGAAACCCTAGATAAGCAGCCTCCAGGCTCCTCCGGTGGGAATGCCCGGTGCAGGGCTCATCCGCTGCTTATCTCCACGCACAGAAGATGCCTCAAACGGGTTCATTCTGTTTCTTTCTCAGTTTTCCTTAGATTTCATGCTTTTCTCTCTCAGCCTGTTCTCATCTCTTAAATGCTTTTTGGAGGTCCCAGAGGGGAGCTGCCTACATATACTTATGCTTTCTGTTCCTTTGGTCCACTGCTTTGGTCTCAACTCCAAAATTATGTGTGTGATGATGCAAGGCAGTGTGACCATGTTTTACTCCCACTTTTTAAATACAAGAGAAAAAAAGATTGTCCCCCTCAAATTAGGGGGAGTTTCTGAATCTAGAACAATCTAGGGCAGGCGTGCAGTTACCCTGGACCACATCCCCCAAAACACTGGGTGCAGGACAGAGGGGTTCCTTCCCATCAGGGCTTAGAACTAGGAGATGGTCCTGTTCTATAAGTCTGACTGAAATGCAGTGAAGTGTGTGAGTATGTGTGTCTGGGGATGTGTGTATATGTCTGTGTGTGTTAGTGTGTATATGTGTGCACCTATGTATATGTGAGTGTATATCTGTGTGTGAGTGTGTGTGTGTGTGTATGTCTGTGAGTTGGGTGTCTTTGTAGCTCTGTGTGTGTGTGTATGGTGTATATGAGTGTGTTTTTGTTTGTGTGTGTGACTGTATGTGTATGTGAGTATATATATATCTGTGTGTGTGTATGGAGATGTCTGTGTCTGTGTGAATGTGAGTCTGTGTGTGTCTGTGTGTGTCTGTGTGTGTGTGTGTGTGTAGGGTGGCATGCGTGTGTATGTGAGTGTATCTGGGTCTTTGTGTGTATGTGTCTGTGTGTGTGTGTATAAGGGATGTGTATGTGTGTCTGTGTGTAGGGGGCATCTGTGTGTGTGTCTATATATGTGTGTGTGTATACGTGTGTCTATGTGTGTATGGGGTATGTCAGCATGTGCGTGTGTGTGTAAGTGTGTATACGTGTGTCTGTGTGTCTATGGGGTATGTCAGCATGTGTGTGTCTGTGTGTCTATGGGGTATGTCGGTGTGTGTGTGTGTCTGTGTGTCTGTGTGTGTATGGGGTCTGTTGGCGTGTGTGTATGGGGTCTGTCGGCATGTGTGTGTGTGTGAATGTGTATATGTGTGTCTGTGGGGGGTATGTCAGCGTGTGTGTGTGTGTGTGTGT
>NW_024070202.1:6078828-6171015 GCF_014754425.2 Oryx dammah | reverse complement strand
GGGGGGTATGTCAGCGTGTGTGTGTGTGTGTGCATGTGTGTCTCTGTGGGGGGGTATGTCAGCGTGTGTGTGTGTGTGCATGTGTGTCTGTGGGGGGGTATGTCAGCGTGTCTGTGCGCGCACACACTCCACCCGGCCGCCCCCCCATGCAATTCCTGCTCTGCTTCCCTTTCTGTCACTTCTCCATAACTCTCTGCTTTTCGGTTGGGCTGCTGTCCCCGGCTTCCTCTTTTCCTGCATTCCTATATTTCATTATTCGCCTTTGTTCCTCTTCTCGGGCTTGTACAACACAGCCAGGAGGATGTGGAAACGCAGTTACAATATGACACATGAGCTGCAGTGTCACAATCGTGCTTGGTGGGGCCTGCGTCCCAGCGGCTTCGGGATGAGGCGGGAGAGGGGAGCTGGCAGAATGCAGAAGTCCTGGCGATGCTGGGATGCTTTTCCCCTAAAGCCCCGCGTTTCCGATTAGCCGAGGCCGTGGAAGCCGTTGACCACCGTTTTCGCCTCGGGAGCCTGAGGCACCTCAGAAACGCCTTCCTGAGTCACCCCCTCCTCACCCCGGGCCACCGCTGAATCCCAGCTTCCCTGTCTGTCTGTCTGTAGGCTTTTTGTCTCCTCAGCATCCCATCTGCCCAGCCCGTGGCTGCAGCCCCTCATTCTCACACTTTCCCAGCGCCCCCCCCCCATGATGTGGCCTCCTGAGCAGGGACCTCAATGGCCCCCTCTGGCCTGGGAGCCTCATCTCAGCTTCCAGAAGCCTCCAGAACCTCATCTCCCCATCCTCCACTGTCCTGAGGACCCCCGCCCTGCATGCCCTCTGGGAATGCCTTCCTTCTGCTTCGTGTTTTGAACATGATCCTCCGAGGCGGCCAGGCCCCGTGTCGCTCACTCAGCTCCAAGCAGGAGGATTCCCCGGTGCTGGACTGCCTGAGGCGGGGGGCTCCCTCCTCTTGCCCCTCTTAGACTGAACCCTCCTGCCCTCAGAGACCCTATTCTCCGCTCAGGGCTCTGCACGCACACTCTGCACGGCCTGAGCATAAACCATCCCTGAGTGCTAGATGCCGCATCTCCCCCAAGGACCCCCTCCTTAGCCTCCTTCCCTGCTGGCCCCGGAGAGTCTGCAGAGGCTGGTGTAGCCCTGGGGGCCTCAAGGAGGATGGCGTGCAGTGTCCCCGGCCAGTGACCCCCGATTTCAGGCACCACGGTTCAGTCCGTTTGCCATTGTGCAGGCATAAGCTGCCAAAAGCAGGCGTGGGGTGGGAAGAGGCAGGCTCTGTCTCCGCCCCGCCCGCATCCCCGCTGGCGGCCCTGGGCAGGGCGGGGGACTGTCTGAGCCTTATTTCTCGGTTTGTAAAGTGGGTTTGTAGGGTTCCTCATGCAGGAATCTCTCCAGGATAGTTCCCAGCTGAGAAACGGAGGGGGCAGTTTCTTCGCGTGGTTTCCTCACAGGACTGCTTTCAGGAAGGAAAGAAGTGGGTGCCCAGAAAGTATTTCACGTGGTCGCTGCCCCTAGTGACAGGCACAGAGCAGAGGGGACTCTGGGTGGTGGCCGGGCACCCCTTGGATTTTACACAGGGGGAACGTGTGACCTGAACTGGTCCTTTTCACACGGTTCTCAGTAAATGGCGTTGAATCATAAAGCTAGGAGGTGTGGACAAAGGGGGAAGGAGAAACCTTCCTTATTTCAGAGAAACGTTGCCTGAGGGAAGGACAGGACTTTTTAAGAGATCATAGTCCTAAGAAACAGCTGAAACCTACTAGGAAAAATGTGATGCTTCAGGTTCTTCCCACGAGATGTGAGATGTGGGCTCAGCTGCCAGGAAGCTGGGCTGTGAGTAACCGGTGGTCCCTTGGCAGGGGGTGGGGCGCCCATGCGCTGTGGCTGCCAGGCCCTCACCCCACCCCCCCAAGGGTCTGGACCCCTGGCCCGGCCTTGTACACTGGTATCCCAGCCGAAGGTACCCAGCCTGAGGCCCGGTGACCCTCTCAGGCCCTGGAGGCCCTGAGGCGGAGCTTCCTCCAGCACCTCCATGGACCAGAGCGCAGGGTCACAGCCCGGAGCTTCATTGCCAGGGCTGGGTTACTGGCCTTGTGTCTGTTGGGCATGGAGCTGAAAGTGGGAGAGTAATGAGAGAGAGGAGAAGGGAAGAGGGGAACGTTTTAGAGTTCCCCAAGAGAGCTGTAAACTGCAGAGTATTCGAGCTTCTTTCACCATGGTCGCAGGAAGTCCACCCTGGACACTGAAGAGCTTGCAAGTCATGTCTCCAGTTTACTGTCAAGATGGTAGGGCTCCTCACCCAGGAACCCCTCCAGGATAGGTCCCAGCTGAGACCCAGGGAGCAGGAACCTCACCGTGACTTCTGAGTGGTGGAGAGGTCCCTGGCGGTGAGGTGTCATCTGTTCGTGGGGCTGGTGGGGGGGTTGAGTGGGACCCAGGACCCATCTGTGCTCAGGGCCCCGGGGACTCTGCCCTTCACTCTGAGTCACTGTTGCAAACAGGCCCTCTGCCTCTGAGGCTATTTTTCTAAGCTGACTTTGTAAATATGTGGGCAGGAAGAGTGGTCTTTGCCATTGACTCGTGCACACACGTGCACACACACATGTGTAAGCCCTGGCACGCTGACCAGGAGCACCCACCCCCCTGCATGTGTGTCCCAGCCTCCAACCTCAGCCCTGCCATCCCCAGACCCAGGTTGCCTCCTATTTTCTGCCGGGTCCTCCCCGATCCTGGCCTCCGCTGCCAGTGCTGTTGGATGGAGAACAGGAAGAGGTGGGAAAAGTAAGATGAAGGCTTGTCTCCTCCCTGGGCCTCCGGGTAGGAGTGTCGCCCAAGGCCTCAGCCCCAGACCCCACCCCAAGCAGCCTCTGCTTACAGACCCGCACCCTTTAGACGGACAGTGCGCTGCTGCGCCCTTGGGCTCAGGACAGCGGGCCAGCGGGCAGAACCCTCCTTCCAGACCCCCGCCTCCCCTGCTGAGTCACCTCGTGCTTGGAATTCCGGCAGGGACCCCTCCGAGCTTCTGGAAGGGAGGGACAGCCAGGGACCCGCCCTCATGTGTCCTGGAGGAGATTACTTTATCTCTGGCCTCCCTGAGTCGGGGCCCGGGCTCCTGGGATCTGCGGGGCTTGACACGGTGCCAGGTGGGGAGCCCGAGGGAATGGCCGGAGCATCTGCAGGGCCCCAGAGGAGCCCCGCCTCGGCCCCTCGGCCCCCTCTGTGACGGAGCAGCCTGTCCCATGCCTCCTCTGTGGGCCAAAAGTGCACACAGCGACCAACCCTCGGAGGCCAGGCACAGCTGACCTTCGGGACTCTCCCAGCCTTCAGCACTCCGTTCAGCCTGCTGTCTCAGTAGGGACGAGCCCTGGGAGAACCGCACCTGAGGCACGCTTAGAGTCACATGGGCTAAAGCGCTTGTGCGGACGCCGGGCGGCAGCGAGCTGCCCATGCCCACCCCTCCCGCCTGGGTGCTCAGGCACCCCGCACCCACGGCCTGCTCGTCCCCTGTCTTCACGGGGGCTGCAAGCTGGCCCCTTGCACCTGTCCCGGCCCCTCAGCACCACCCACAGCCCCACGTGCGGCCTGAGCAGAGTTTCCATCTCTGACTGTTTCGGCCTGTCTGATCCAGTGTAAATTCCCCTCACTGGAACAAGGTTTGGGATGGAGAGACAAAAGTCAAGGTCTCCGTACAGCCAGGCCCTCACGCTATCTCAGCCTCCCCCCACCAGTCCGTGCTGAGACTTTTAGAGCTTCTCAGGGCTTCCCCAGTTGTCTGAATTTTCTTCAGTCCTTATTTATTGCCTGAAAATGTCCATTTCCTTCTGTCTTTTTAAAGCTTGAGCTAAACTCTCTCACTCTGTTTATTATTATTATGTTCCTATTTTCTCTTTTTCATGGTTTTCTTTAGATTTCAGGAGTTGGAGGAGAATTTTAGAAATTTCATCTTGGTATTTATGTATACTTGCAGTCTTTGAATAGGCAAATACTGTTTTTACCAATGGGGCTTCCCAGGTGGCTCAGTAGTAAAGAATCTGCCTGCAATGCAGGAGACTCAGGAGACCCAGGTTCGATCCCTGGATGGGGAATTTCCCCTGGAGAAGGAAATGGCAACCTGCTCGAGTATTCTTGCCTGGACAGTTCCATGGACAGAGAAGCCTGGCGGACTACAGTCTGCGGAGGCAGTCCATGGGGTCTCAAAGAGTCAGACATGACTGAGCAACCTTACATGCACATTCTTACCAATAAAAAGGTAATTTCCATAAAAAAACAACAACTGGAAGGACATAACTTTCTGAAAATATACCTAAATCTATCCTTTAACCTGTTCACCCTGAGTGGTGGTGAACTCTGTCTCAGAGGGTGAGTTAAGGACACCAGAGCAACAGCTTCCGAGGCAGTCCCATGAACAGAATCCTCATTTTTGAACATCTTTGCTCAGAGGTACTCTTTAAAAGAAGAATCTTTGCTTATCCTGGTTTCCCTTTCTAAATTATAGGTTTGTCAATCAGAGCTTTCCCATGCTATTTAGTTCACTGTGAACAGTTCAATTGTACTAATAAAATATGAACAAAACTAGGGCTGGTCCTCAGCTGTGCTACACGGAGAGGAGATCAGGAGTTGGTTTATCCCCATCGGATCATCAGGTCATTGGTTAGTTGTTATGGGAAGGAGGGCAAAGTTCACCATGGCCATTTTGTCACTTTTCACTTGAAGTAACCACTATTGTTCCGTGACCTGGCATCAACTGGAAACCCTGTCAGGGCGAGTGATGGCCAGCCCCGAGTGGAGGTGAAGATCTGCCGGGGTTTGGGGATGGAAGGGAAGTCTGCTCAGACTTGGGTTTCCAGGCACCGAGGGCAGCTGTCCTCCGAACCACATGGTCTTACAAAGCCCAGCCCTGTTGTTTTTCCTGGTTATGAAAAACTTGGTGGGTGCCAGTCGGCTGTGGCTAATCCCTTCGGCCTGAAGCCTTTGCTGACGAGAAGATAGGTGGTGTGTTAGCCGTGGTTATCTGCCCGCGCCTTCCCACCGAGGGGAGCGCTGGCTGAGAGAGAGGCCTGAGGAGTGTTGCTGTGAATCTGCGCGTGAGCCTGACAGACGGACGTGGTGGTTCCCATTCGGTGGATGAGGCACTCAGGCGTCAGGGCGGCTGGCGCCTCACTGAGTCCACAGCCCCGGGAGAGGCAAAGCCGAGTGGCCGGCCCTGCGGCCCTTGCACCCAGCTCTTTGACCCTGCCCCATCCTTCCTAGAAGTCAGCGAGGCTGCAGATTCAGGGACGTCTGGGATGTGACGTCCCGGGATGCAGGTAGGAGCAGCCGGAGGACTCATTCCAGCAGAAAGCCTGGGCCCGTGTGCTCAGTTCTCTAAACTGAGAGTCCAGCACTTTCCCCATGACTCACTTGATCTAAACACACCCCGCTGCTTGGGATTCGCACTTAGACGTAAGCAGCACGGTGCCTTCTGTCATCCAGGTTCTCCTGGAATCTATGTGGGTTTCTGAAATGTTCAAGTCAGATGGTTGTGTCCAAAAGGAATAGTGAGGAGTTTGATTCAAGGCCCCTGTGGTGAGCACTTCACGTTCCAGCCAGGGCCTGCAGCCCTTTATCTGAACACAGGATTGAGCTCCAGACACACCAGGTTCCAGAACTAGCGTGCATCCTAAGGGCTCTGGAGTGGAGTTGGCAAGGGCTGTGTAGCTGAGAGAGAAGGTGGGTTCCAAGTGGGTGTCACAAGGATAGAAAAGCAGAGGGGCCTTGCAGTGGGTGGGGAGTCTTTGCTAGCTGAGCAGGTCGGGGGATGAGGCTTGGAGGAAGAGTCCTTGATATCTGCACAGGACACAGATCTGCTGGGACAGGGACAGCTTCACACCAGCTGCAAGGCATTTCCAAAGAGATGAGGATGGCGGTTTGCTTCCTCTTACGTTGTCGGAATAGTGTTACCAGCTGGAGAATAGTGTTATCAGCAGGTGCTGGCTCGTCGTTGCTTCCGGTGTCCACCCAGGACACAGGGCTGAGTGGACACTGGGGCCCTGGGGTCTGAGGAAGGATCTGGAGTGAGAAGGGGGTGTTGCAGGAGGAGGCTCTTAGGGATCACTCAGCTGAGATGTGAGCCAGTGCTCATGGGCTCCGTGTGCCGGGTCAGACTATAGCTTCTTCTTCCGTCAGCCTGGAAGGACACTCCTTTCTCGGCGTGAATGGTTAGGAGTGTCAGAATTCTCTCCCCTGGTAGGACTAGGCACTCCTTCACGTAGAGGGTGGTCTGAGCACAAAGTTCCACCCCAAAAACATCTGGTGTGGGGGAATCTCACAAGAGTCTAGATCTGGTACTTCTGCAGGACGTAACTAGCTCTCCTGCAGGAATGTGGTCTTGGAGTTTTGGTTCTGACAGTCCCTGGTCCTCTCCTTTGCCCACTGGCCCAGGTGGGGACCCTCTCACTAGGGCCGTGACAGGACAAGGATGCCCATCCCTGAAATGTGAGATCTGCAGGCATCACAGAAGTCACTGCAAACCATACTTACATGAGTTACTGAGACTAATGATCTGATCGTGAGCAACAGGCTTAATATGATTTGAAGACTATGTATAAAAGTCATATGACAGCACGTTTCTAAATTCTTCTAAATACAAATCTGAATGTATTTACACTAAAATCATGCATCTTTCTTTGACTTGAGAGGGGACAGACTTCTTCTCTCCTAGTTTGAAAATCCTAAGTACATCTTCATCTCTTCCAAAGGTACCAGCAGTATGGGAAGCATAGAATTATATTCTTGATAATTTGCACAAATAAAAGGACCTGAAGAGTGTGGTTTCTGGGCCTTTCACCTTTTTTTTCTCAGAATGGTCACCAATGTGCAATCTGAATAGGGTTCAGAATCTGAGGCATTCCCAGCATTTTATACAGAAATGTTCATAACAACTCACGGAATAAAAAGTCCTACCAAGTGAGCTCAATTTGCTCTTGGTGACAAGAATGCATCCTGTGAAATTTAGGAAACTTATCAAGGTGCACTAAATCTGCTTCTGTCTGCACCTTTTTATGAAGCAATAGCCTAAAGTTTGGGGTGGAATTTATAAAAGAAATGAAGAGGCTGGGAGTCAGTTGAGACATCACTTCTGCTCCCGTGGTGAAGCTTCGGGACCACCCACGACTGTGACCAGAACACATCGGCTCTGCACCTGTAACACAGCCCCCCAAGTGCCCAGGGAGAATGGGGGTGCGGCTGATGTCACATTCATCGGACATGGGGACACCATTGGCGCGTAGGGCACTGGGGTCAGTGGCCAGAGAGAGTGAGAGCCTCTGCGACATGGTGCCCGCTGCGCATGCTTACTGCCCGTGGGCTTGGGGACCGGTGGCCCTGGAGACAGCAACGCTGGGGGCGGGGCTCTCACTTTCCAGACCGCTTGTTTGTAGTCATTTTAATGATGTGGGGAATTCTTTATTTTAGTAAACATATGTATTCTTTATTTCATTATTTTTAAATGAAATACAATTGAGGTACAGAATTATATTAGTTTCAGGTGTACAGCTTAGTGATTCAGTGTTTTTACAATTTGTACTCCTTTAAACCTTGTTACAAAATAATGGCTGTAATTCCATGTGCTATACGATATATGGTTGTTGTTTATCTATTTCAAATTTTATATTGGAGTATAGTTGCTTTACAATGTTATGTTTCAGGTGCACAGCAAAGTAATTCGGTTATACATATATCCACTCCTTTTAGGTTCCTTTCCCATACAGATTATTACAGAGTATTGGGTAGGTTTCCTTGTACTATGCAGGATGTCCTTATTAGTTATCTATTTCATATACAGTGGTGTGTGTGTGTTAACTGTGGGGAATTCTGTCCGTAAGCGCTCTGTAACTCCCATGCATGGGGGTGTGTGTGTGTGTGTGTGTGTGTGTGTTAACTGTGTAGGGAATTCTGTCCATAAGCGCTCTGTAACTCCCATGCGTGGTGTGTGTGTGTTAACTGTGTGGGGAATTCTGTCGGTAAGCGCTCTGTAACTCCCATGGGTGGGGTGTGTGTGTGTGTTAACTGTGTGGGGAATTCTGTCAGTAAGCACTCTGTAACTCCCATGCGTGGTGAGTGTGTGTGCACACATCTCAGTGTGTGCTTATGTGCAGCTGCAGTAACTTTTAAGCTCTCCAGCTTCATAATGGAGAAAGCACAGCTCCCAAAGCCCCATCCTGCAGGCAGAGTGTGTATTTGGAGTACTGAGTTTCTGTGTTAATTACATGTGGTCTCAGATTCACCTGGGACCCCGCTCACCACCAAGAGGACAAACTCCAGGGCTTCCTGGAAGCCCCGGCCCCTCCCTGGTGCCTTAGTGATGGTTCCTGCCTTGTAGGACCATGTGGGGACTAAAGGCAGTTTGTGGAAAGAGTTTATAAATAAGTGCCTGTTGTTTATAGAGTTCCTGGTGCCCGCCTTCCATGAGGTGCTGGCCTGATCAGAGTAAAATGGGATGAGATGGGACAGAGCAGGAAGGAGAGTGTTCATGCTTCCCTACTGTGTGCTTGTTCTCCGCAGGAAGAGAGGAGCTTTCCTTTTTCTGAACTCAAAAGTTGGTACTTGCAGGAACATAGGTGGTGCCCGAGCAAGAGTGAATTTCTATCAGTTCTGCTTTCCTCGGGGAAGAAAAACGCTATAGCTACAGAGGATAAGCAGAGAACTGATGCTCCTGGCGAATGGGTAGCGTTCGCTGTCTGATGGTTGCTGTACTGCTACTTATATTCAATGCAAGGTGTGCTCATGGGATTTGGTGTTTGAAGGTCTATGCTCTGATCATCCGGGACCTGTGCGAGTGCACACCTTCTCCTGGGAGGCAGCTTTTAGATGAACATCATTCGTCTCTCAGCCCTGTAGTGCCTTCACTCATCCACTCTGTCCGTCCTCCACCTTCACCTCCCCCTCCTCACTGTCACACATGGCCTCTAGCTGAAGGGGTACCAGGAGGTCGACTGTCAAATCAAGCCATGCTCAAGCCCGTCAGCAGTCTCAGTCATTTCTCAGAGAATCAAGGCAGTGATGTCATTTAATCAGAAAATTTTATATTATGTCATATATTCTGATGTCCCTGATTTTAAAAGGTAATACTGACCTTTCAAAACATCTTGGCCTTTTCTCCCTCATCTGAGATGGTAGCACCCTGTGACGTGGAGGGCTCGGGGCTTCAGAAGTTGGAGCTCAGTGAAGATGACAGAATTGCAAAGGTCACTGTGAAATCAGTGTCCCTGGGTGACTGGCTGCTGACCGTGGAGCACGGTGGACCAGGCAGACCAGCTGGTGCCAGCCCTGCTGGGCAGGGGGATGGGAGTACCAGGGCTGACTGTTAGAGGCAGATGATCAGAAGGCAGGAGCGTCCGAGGAACAGGAGGAAGACAGGAAGGCTGGGGGTTTACTAGGAAATGATTCAGGTAGCAACTTCAAGGAATAGCTTTGGCGGTGTCTCCGAAACTGTTTCCCATTCTCCCAATATTTTACTGACCTTTTCATGGGGAAGAGGGGAGGGCCTGTGGGCACATAAGTTTGGAAAACACTGGTTTAAGCCAAGTACAGTAGGTCTGTTCCTGCAGGAAACTCTGCCATTCAGCAGTTCAGCAACATGTTTAATTCAGCAGCTACTCTGTGGATGTCCCTCAGACTGCCACGGGTGTCACTTCAGCAGACAGAACTCGTGTGTGTGTGTGTGTGTGTGTGTGTGTGTGATGTGCACTGTCTGTTAAGTTCCAAGACATAGGCACACACTGGAAAGCGCTAACCTATAAAACAGAAAAAAAAAAACAACTTGGTAATTTGAGGTGGTGATAGTCTTTATGAGGGCAGCTGATAAGGAATACCCACGGAAATTGGTAGTTCACTTTGAGGTAGGGAAAAACACAAATTTTTCCCCACCCAGTGTGTTGCATGAACATTTTCTAATTTTCTGTGAGGACTTTCTAAGAAAAAGCCGAAGGAAGAACATTTGCAATGCAGGCAGCCCGTTAAGAGTCACGCTGCTTCTGTGAAGATAAGCGCTTTCCCAGGGGAAGCTCAGCTATGATGAGCACATCTTGGACCTGTCTGTACCAGCTCTGCTGAAGGGTTTCTCACCATTCTAGAAGGTTCCAGAAGCAGTGTCTAAGATGCTCAGCACACCAGAGGTTACTCTACAGCATCTGTGTGATTTGGTGCCATGAGCTCAGACCTCTGGGAAGTGGGATCCTGTTTTGAAGTAAGCACTGTGTTGCCATTTCAGCCCTTTGTTTGAAGGCTGACAGTGCCAGACTGGTAGCTAAATAATGGCGTTGAGTAATATTACTTTCCTTTTTTTAAAAAACAACAACAACAATAGTTTCTTTTAAACTCTTACTCTGTCTCTTGGATGGTGTTACAGCCCAGCTTTCTTTTTGCCTTCTTTGTTGCAGTGGCTTATGGGGCTGACGGCTTTAGGGATTTCCATGCAATAATTCCCAATTCTTTCTCTCGTAAGTATACACTTTGCTTCTAGAAAACAATAATGCATGTTCATTTCATACTCAGTTCCCATAGTGTAAGTATTGTGAATGCATGATTTTTTCATCACCTTCCTCCATACTTGAAACATTGAGATAAGTATCAGTCATGCTGTTGATTAAGCATCTGCCACCGAGAACACCACTTAAACACTTGAGGTGTGTGTGCCTGGTTTTATCATAGACTGTTGGATGCACCATGGAGCGTGCCTTCCATGGTGGCAGTGCAGTAACAGTAAGGGTAGAAGTAATAATGGTTTAACGGAATTATTACTCTACTAATGCTGTTAAATAGTTTCGTTATGAATGTTACCAGTATCTCCTCTTTGGCTGACTATAATGATACTGACCAGACTTTCTGTCACCGTTAAATAACCCAACATACTTTCAAGATACCTTGTACAATTCTGTAGGACAAAGAAGGATGCGTACTCTCCTTCTGTAGCTCGGAACGATTAATTTCAGAACTGAGAGGAGAAAAGGCGCAGGGCATCAAGGCCGTTGCTTCGTGGTCCTCACTTCCTGAGCAGACACACTGAGTGCTTCTGTGTGCGGGACGTTCCCGATCTGAGCTGTCAAACCCAACGCAGATGTTAATTTCATTTTTCTTTTTTAGGTTTTGAGAGATGATGAATGATAAATATATTTGAGCGACATCCTTGAAGGAGTATTTTAAGAAGTGGAAAGGGCTTTTAAAAAATGTCCAGAGAGTCGAATACTAAAAGTGATGCGATAAGTTGGTTGCCCCCTTAGGACATAGTCTTCAGAGCCTATGTTAGTAAGTGTTCTAATGTTATAAAACAATGTCAGAAGATAAGTCATGCTTAATCCTGTAACGAGTATTAACACAAACTCTAATCTCAAAGGTGTCAGTAGCAGTTAAAGAAAGGTTTATGACATCCTGGCCATCAAAAACTCTTTGGCACCAAAAGGGTTTAGCAGTTATCAGCCTAGGGTTACCCCTTTTCTTGCAACCTACACTGACTGCTTTTCCAGTTTATAAAAGTTATAGAGATCTTTTTCTTACTAATGTTCCTTTGAATTGACTTTAAAACAGCTTGATATTTATTTCTGTGAGATCTATATGCATGTATATATAAATGTTTATATGTGTGTGTATATGTGTTTATATGTGTGCTTATGTGATTATATAAAACACTTTTAAGGTACTAGCACAGAGAACTAACATTAATTTTGAGATGAAATATGGAAATATTTGTTGAAATATTAAAAAGTCAAATGCACTTAAGAGTAAGATAATACATTCTGACATGTTTTCATTAAATCTGAGAAGGTTTAGGATCAAGCACGTTGCAGTGTTGGAGAAGATCCTTTGGTGAAGACTTCAGTATGTAAAAATTGCTGCCTATAAAGATACACAATACTTGCAGATACTGTAAGACAGATGATACATGTCTCAGTGCCCTTCCTGTCTACTTTTATACAGTTGGGTTCACAAGGTTTTAGTATCTCTTCTCTCCTCCTTCCCCACCCTCTCCCACATACCCAAGTTGCAACTGTTGATCTTGAGGAGGTCCCCACCCAAACAAGCAACCCAACTGTTCTGGGCCAACATCACCACCTAGTGGTCATGATAGAGAATTGTCCTCTTCATTTATCTCTCTTTTTTGTCCCTTGTTGAAAATTGAAAACAAACTGTTTGACCCTATTCTCTCAGTTTGTGTCCCCTGTTACCTGAGAAAAATGTAAATAAACGCTAGTAACTCATTCTGTTTTTCATACTCTTACTCTTTTATCTCTCCCTGATTTCATTCCTTTTAAAACCTAAAACATCAAATAAGGATAAACATACCTCCAGCTGAGGGCTCCCCTCGTGGCTCAGATGGTGAAGAATCTGCCTGCAACGCAGGAGACCTGGGTTCAGTCACTGGGTCGGGAAGATCCCCTGGAGAAGGGAATGGCTACCTTCCCATTAGGGAAGTAAAAGACGTAATCATGCCTCCTTGCAATGAAAAATCCTGCATTTTTAATGATATAAGTTCTAATCAGTGGTTTCATTAACCTTAAAGTGCTTAAAAGTTTTCATAAACCTTTAGAGGCAGCACAAAAACTTCTACACATCTTTCTTCATCTAAAATTTTTAATTAGCTTCATTCAAGATACACCTTAAATATGTTTGATCTTTCCTAGCTGGTCACCAGTTGCAGGAATATTTCTGTCTCCTGATTTTTTCATTTAAAATATTGAGCATTTTGAGCTTACCTTGTCTAAACTCATAGTTTAGGGAAGATCTCTTCAGTGGAAAAATGCCATCTGAGTACCAATGCTTTACCTCACCTATAAATATATAGACACATTCTAAAGGGAAAGGAAAGTGATGGGGAAACAGAATCTATCTGTGAGGCAAGGCTGCCAGGGCGCTATATCCCTTTGCATTAAAATGTTTTAATCTTTCATGAGCCCATACAATGGTTGACAGCAGATCCAGGCCTCCTGGCCCCAGTGACCCCGAGTTCTCTGGATTCTCTCAGGGCTAACCTTGTCTGTGTGCTAATGATCAGGCACCCGGCGTCACTCTAAGGACTCTCCTGTTGCTAATAACATAGAAAGCCTCTGAGATGTATAAAAACGAGACTTTCATTTTCCCAAATTTTAAATTGCATCTTGGAAAGAAAGTGGCTTTTGGCTCAGGGTTTGAAGGCACATCCACTCTGCCGGCAGCCATGCTTATTAAATAATGACACTGGGGCCTCGTCCATTAGCTCCCGGGACTCGGTGGAAAAGTTAGCTGCATGGTCAGGCCTGAACCAATGTGTCCAGGATTAAGAAACACAAAGTCTCCATTTCATGTTCTATATTTAATCAGTTCCATTCAGCACCATACTGAGTTTGACATTTTTCTAAGTGGTGGAAGGACAGAGTTACAAAATATTTATAAGTATAATCCCCATATTCAAGGAGAGTATAACATTTCATAGAAGCAGTAATGCAGCTAAGCAGCTTGGGGTCCAAAGAAACAGAACCGATGGAATGGTTTAGGAATTCAGAAAGCGGATGACCACAGAGACAGCATCCGCGGGCTGGACCACAGAACGCTAAATGCAAGTTAGGCAGGATGACTGGTTCCTGGAATTGATGACAGCATGGGTCCAAGGAAGAAAATAAGAGAGGGCTGACCACATGGCCTTCTCACACAGGGTTCAGTGGCCCCGCTTGTCTCTGGGTGGGCTCTGGAGTGTTTGGGTGTGAACCTGCGGATGGCCGAAGTTCACACCCGTCATCTGGTCCCAGTCTCCTCCTTCACTAGTTTGAGCAAAGGCTGGTGCCCCTGAATGCTCCGGGGTGTGCAGTTCGAAACCACGGAGCCACCAGCTCTCAGACCCGAGAGCCTTCCTGGGAAGGCCTACAAGAGGCAGGGGCAGGCCCTCCACACCTGTGCCCGCCCCTCTGGTGCCTTGAGTGGGAGCCTGGCTGCCAGAGCCGCCCACCACCACCACGCTCCAGGCATTGCCTTCTGTCCTGCAGCAGTGTGGAGGCCTCCCAGGGCAGGGATCCCCCTCAGGAGGACCTCCAGTCCCCCTTTTGTCTTCCTCCCACTTCCCTTCGTTCAGGAACTTGGGTTGGGGGGCATCTCTGCTCTCAGCCCGAGGCTTGCGTCTGAGCCCAGTGCATCCGGGCCCCTCGACATCTCGGAAGGGGCTTCCTTCTGGCCCGCTCCAGACTGTGTTTACAGGAGGCTGCAGCCTGTGCGGCAGGGAGACCCTGTAGGTCAGTGACGTGGGCCCCCAGGCCTGCAGCTTCTCCTGTCCTTTCCTTGGGCCACATCGCTAGTCAAACTCACCATCATGTAAAACCCCCGAAGCCACTTTCACATTTACAGAAGTGAAGCCAAAACGCCCCATCTGAGCTTGTGTTTCTCCAGTGTGTCTTCTGCCTCATGAGGACTGTACGTGGATGTATGTTAGATTTCAACTCTTGAGATCGGATCTGTGTTTGCCACATATTAAGACAGCTCCCTGCCCTGATTTCCGTCATGTACAAGAATAATATGACCGCCACCTGTATTCACCTCCCCGTGAGACGAGAGCCCTTTCTGATGGACACCCGCCTTGGGTTGGGGGCGTCTCTGCACCTTTCCCACGCAGCCGGCACCTAGGGTGCATTTGTCCACAAAGAGATAGGAACTTCCCCCTCACATGGAGAGAAAATTCACACATGCTTGAATCTGCTGAGCCAGTGGCTGACGTGTGGCCCACTGGGTCTCACCTCCACCCCCGGGCCCCCTCTCACTTGCCACAGACCTTTCTGTGACCGTCTGGCCTTGAATTCTGCCCCCTTCCCTCTGCCCCCAAGCGCAGGCAGCTTCCAGCTCCGCATGCCCAGCATGTGCCTGCTAGCTCCTGTGACTCCATGTGTCTCCATGTGACGCCAACCCTCTGTCCAATCCCCATGATTTATGCTCCCCTGACCTTGCACAGGGATCTGGAGACCCCCGAATTGGGGAGCTGCCTACGTTTTTTCCATAAAACGAAAATATCACACAATACTGAATTTTCTTCTTTGTGCTTACTTAGCCTGTTGTGGTGCTGAGTACATCTACCTAAAACCATTCCAGAGGATCCACAATGATCGGAGAGTAATTTATGAAAAGATCTCAGGCCTTTTTGGCCTCCTGGTTTCTTGAGTCTGTGAATACAGTTCTCAGAGAAAATGTCACTTGGCAGAATAATGACAAAGTCCCGCCTTCATGGACTGCTGTCAGATGAGTGTCAAGACTTCCGGCTTGAGGGCATCTGTGAGGTTTAAGGTGACATCCGTCCCTCACTCCCCATTCCCACTGTTACGCTGTTCACCCCTGACATGCTTTACCTGTGCTGCCCACAGCCTGCCTCCAGGACCAGGGTGGGTCCCGATGGCAGAGAGCCATCTCTTTGCCCCCTCAATTCCCTCACAGCTCCAGCTGGCCCAGTGCTGACAGTTTCCAGTTTTACAGATGAGGAAACCAAGGTACAGAGCAGGTACCTGCGTTGTACCGGATCTCAGCATTTATAAAGAATGGAGCTAAGAGTCCAAACCAGGAATTCTGACTTCAGAGTCTCAGCTCTGAGCTTGCCAATCATAAGAGCTGTGTTGAGTCCAACCAGCTTGTTACTAGCACAGGCCTTCTCAGACTCCAGTGGAAGTGGCTGTGTCCATGGGGGTGGGTCTGGGGTGGGCCTCGTTCAGTGGGTCTGGGCTGGACCCCAAAGTCTGCCCTTGCCAGAGTGCTCTCAGGAACTTGCCTGTGGTCCAGGAACCATACTGGGAGAACCACTGATTCACAACGCCAGTCAAAACCTTTGCAGTCATGGTTGCTGTCTGTCTCGCTGGTTATTTCACTTGGCATAACTTGCCTCCTCCCTCTTGTTCGTCTGTAGAGACTGTGATGAACACGAGGGCTTTCAGTATAACTGCAGTTTCTCCTGGTCATCGCAGTGTTGGATTCGGCCGTCCCTTATCAGTCGGTGTTTCAGAAGAGTGCAAACCAAATATCTGCTTTCTTTACCAAGAAAAATACACGAATGACAGAAATAATGACCCTAAATGTGATGCTGAGGAAGCAACAATGCAAAGTGGACTGTGGTTATTATATCATAACCAGGAGCCCTTCACCTCCTCTGCCCCCCTCCCCATGCCCACACACGACGAGTCTTTCTTTCTGAAAAGCTGGTACAGATCTGTTTACATTCACAGACCATCCCAGTCAACCCTTGAGCAACTGAAAGAAACCTCAGACTCATGGCCCTACTTTAGGATACAGGTTTTATTATCACTCTGGAATAAGAAGGGTTTAGAGTGGTCATGTGCCAAAGAAACAGACAAAATTCTTTCAGGAATCTGCAGGCAGAAATCTAAGGGTGTGTTTGCTGAGTTTTGTCCCCACGTGTATTAATACATAATGAAGGAAAGGAAGCTTATGCTTATCTTTATGCTTAAGGGGACTTTCTCAGCTAGATAAGCACTTCTCAGGGGGTTTTGCCAAACAAGGGCCCCCACCCGTGGGGGCTGGATTACTTGACGATCCCTCCTCTTCTGGGGTCAGGGGTTCTGCTGGCTCACAGGGTGTTGGACTTGGCCTCGGGTCGCTCCAGAGGGGCTGTCACAGTGGACCTGTGAGAGCCCCCCATGCCCCCCCAATCTAAAGTGAGAATTTATAAATAGCTTTTCCACACATCTTCACCCTCTGCCATTCGGACCTACAGAAAGGGCAGGCAATTGACCCAGCCCCGAGATGCCGACTGCCACAGGTCACAGCCCCCTGGGGGCTGACGGGTCCGGGCCGGGCTGCTGTCCCCCGGGATAAGGTGCTGAGAACCTGTGTCTGGAAGCTGCCGCTCCCACTGGGTCGCGTCACTGCTGGGCGGTGCTGTTCCGTTTTTGCCTGACACTGAGCGGCCCCTGTGTTGTGTTGTCTCTTTCAGCCGGTAATGTTAAAGTAGAGACTCAGAGTGATGAAGAGAATGGGCGTGCCTGTGAAGTGAATGGGGAAGAGTGTGCGGAGGACTTGCGGATGCTCGATGCCTCCGGAGAGAAAATGAATGGCTCGCACAGTATCCAAGGCAGCAAAGCTTTGTCAGGAGCTGGAGGCATTCGACTTCCTAACGGCAAACTAAAGTGTGATGTCTGTGGGATCATTTGCATCGGCCCCAATGTGCTCATGGTCCACAAGAGAAGCCACACTGGTAAGGCCTGGCGTAGCTCCTCCTTCGGTGGCCCGGAGGGGCCCGCGGGGTGTCGTAGAGGACAAGGCCCCTCCCGGCCGAGTGTCCTGAGCGAGGTGTAGCCTCCCTGTTCATCCAGAAGGACTTCTAAACGTGCACCAATTCTATCCTCTAAACTAAAGCTGTAAACAGGAAGGTAAAGGGAACAGGTGTGTGAGTTCTGACAAGGGCCTGAGGTCCTGCTCGCTGAATAGGGGCGGTGGGGCTGTGCCAGATGGCTCTCCCATAAGAAACCAAACAGAGCAAGAAGCTGATGCCCTGAAACCCACTCCTCAGACTGTCCACCGAGAACCCACTAGTGGGAGATGCATGTCAGGGATATCTGATTCTTAGAAACAGTCATTGAATGCTGATGGAATGGCAGCAAAGTGTAGTCTTTCAGAAAGACTTTGTTTTCAGAAGGCTTCTCCTCCCAGGCGACACTCCCACCGAGATGGTTTGGTTGCCAGCGGCTCCCATCTGAGGGTTTCCCTGGTGGCTCAGACCGTAAAGAATCTGCCTGAAATGCAGGAGACCCTCTCAGATTGGTAAAGAGTTTAATACCTAAACCCCTGCCCTAGCAGATGTGGGGGATGGAGGCTTTGGCAGCAGAAGAGAAAGTATTCTGGATCCAGAATTAAGGAGTGCAAACTGAAGGCTGCACCCAAGCTCCTGACATGTTACCACACTGGGTGCTGGAGACAAAAGGTCTGCATTCTGCCCCACCCTTGTGCCCCGAGCGCACTCATGGCAGACACCCAGTCATGTGCTTACCCACTGGAAGTGTCACGAGTGGCCCTAAAGAGTCTTCAAAATAAATACTAACAGGGCACACCTTACCTTTAACGGCATGCATAAAGAGTCTTTAGAACTGAATAGAAGCTTTACTCTTCTGCTCTAAAGGTGGAAAAAACATAATAAATGTGCCTACCCCAGTGATCACTGAAAATTTGGACATAAACATACCCTGAGCCTCTGCTGCCCAGGGGTGCTGGCGGGGGGCTGCAGTTAGGGTTAGGATTAGGTCATCTTAAAGCCAGGGTCTGCCCCTGTTCTCCACAAGAGGAGACTGGCAAACTGGCAAAACAGCAGACTGAGAAGGCAAAGTGGGTTTCGTAACCTAGCTCAGGGAAGTGAGGAAGAACATGAACATCGCGACCTCATGTGATTCTTCCCTGGGCCACACGCTTATCTGATTATCAAAAATGAAGCAGGAACTCAGAAAATTCGTGGAGCAAAACAGCTGGGTTGTAAGGAAATGCGGATCTTTGTAGAGTTGTCATTTTTATATTTGAATCAGGCAGTTCCCAAAATGATTTTTGGTTGTCATCCATCTGGAAAAACCGTATAATATGTCTACTTTCAATCAACATTCATTTTCGATAAAAACTTAACTTCTACAGTTTAGCAAACTTTGTTTTCCCTAATGTGCCTAGTCATCCCCCAATTATCCCGTGAACAATCCCCGGGACATCTAGCCCTAAGGGAAGCTCACAGGAGAGTAGTCGGGAGGCGGAAACTAAAGTGAGCGTAGGTTACGTGGTGAGAGACCCCTTACAGGATGCCCTGGGACCCACGTTAATTCATTCCTGGCAGAGAAAAAGACCTCGCAAATGAATTACTTTCCTGTTAATTCATGTAAAACCTCACTATACAGTGAAAGTTCTCTTCAATAAATATTTGATAACTGAATGAAATGCTGGCATACTAAATGGCCAGAATATAATGACTGCCTGCCGTGATAAAAAGAATAATTGCATTTAATGATAAGCCTGCCAAGTATAGGTATGCAGAGTAGACTGGCTGTTGCTGCCCACTTCTGCCCACAAATAATGGCTACGTGCCAGATAGGCACCAACACGTGGAGTCTTTCGCTAACGGCACAGTTCATTCCAGAAAGAGGGACTTAGAGACCATCAGTTTTATGATTCCCGCTTGATTTCTATTAAAAAAGAAAAAACAAAAAAACCTGAATCAAGGAACTCCTGGATTGCCTTTGTAATGCTTTTCTACTTTGCATAGATATAGTGGTAGGTTGGAGAAGGCAATGGCACCCCACTCCAGTACTCTTGCCTGGAAAATCCCATGGATGGAGGAGCCTGTTGGGCTGCAGTCCATGGGGTCGCGAAGAGTTGGACACGACTGAGCGACTTCAGTTTCACTTTTCACTTTCATGCATTGGAGAAGAAAATGGCAACCCACTCCAGTGTTCTTGCCTAGAGAATCCCAGGGATGGGAGAGCCTGGTGGGCTGCTGTCTATGGGGTCGCACAGAGTCGGACACGACTGAAGCGACTTAGCAGCAGCAGCAGCAGCAGTGGTAGATTGGTATGTACAGAAATAGCAACATGTTGGCCAAACTAGGATACTACAAAGTACCCACATTCGTGGGATCAGAGGGGAATGTATCAGAAAGGCAGGCTTTGCTAATCCCCAACCCTGCCCTGAATTCCCTAAAAGCAGCCTTTCCCAAAGGTAAAGTTCCCGTGACTCACTGGAGGTCCTGTGAAAATGCACTCTGGAGTTCAGTCCCAGAGGATGCTGGGAGCTGGAGCAGGGACCCAGACTGTCTGTAGGTGGTGCAAAGGTGCAGCTTATACTGAACCAGAAACTGCCATCTCAGAGGGCCCTTCATCAGGGAGCCCAGACTTGCTCCTGCTGTCACCCAGTGGGCTGGGCACACCGGGCTTTCCTTCTGAAAGACTCACCTGTCCGGGGCCACCTCCCTCATCCCCAGGCCCACAAGGGCTGTGGCTGCCTTCAACTGAGTGGTCTGTTGATGCCATCATTTCACTTCCCCAGTTTTGCTGCTCAATTTCATATTTTTAAGTCAAGCATCATAGTAACACCTTCCTGCCAACCTCAGAGGGCTCCCGGGAGAATCAGAGGGAGGCTGCTAGGAGAGGAGCGTGTAATGTGGGGAGAACCCCACCACGCAGAGGTGTAGTATCCTGGTTCTAAATGATAGGGTTTTTAATAGGAAGCGTCAAGAAAAATGTCTGAATTACGGTTATCCTGTCCAGCCCTGTGCCTGCTCTGTGCCCATCTGTAAGGTGAAAAGGTGCGACCATTAGGCTTTGTAAACATAGCCTCACATTGGGTGCTGGGCTTCCCAGGTGGCTCAGTGGTAAAGAATCCACCTGCCATGCAGGAGACTTGGGTCAATCCTCAGATTGGGAAGATGCCCTGGAGAAGGAAATGGCAACCACTCCAGTATTCTCGCCTGGAAAAATCCCATGGACAGAGGAGCCCAGTGGACTACAGTCCATGGGGCTGCAAAGATTTGTACATGGCTTAGCGACTAAACAGCAGGGACAGCAGCGCACTGATGCTGATCCAAGGCATGACTGCAGTAAGCCCAGGCAAGTCCTTGTGGTTCAGTATATTTACAAATTCACTTTCTTTGGACATAGGATCAGAAATTTTATGATGTATGTGTCCATGGACTTTCTTTTTTTTTTACCCAATCAAGTTATGAAAAGAAGCTTAGGCATTCTTCAGAGAGCCCCTGAAATGACAGATTATAGAGTCACTGAGATTACAAACTAAATTTTGAATTAATGATACAAAACTCCTCATCCCAATTAAATAAAAGGGAATACAGCCTTGGAGGAACTTGGGCTCACTCGCCATCAGCTGTATGCTGTAGGGGCAAGCAATTGGCGGTGGCAGCAGAAGGACCAGGTATCGCGAGCTGAGTTCTGCCCTCCAGCTCCGGGGCCCTTTCCTGCTAACACCTCCAAAGGGAAGCCACCTTGAGTTGAATTCCGTGTCATGGCTTCAGGGAATGCTCTCTTCCAGTTCCCAGGCCCCATGTTACATATTCATGCTGGCACAACAATCAGAAACAAATAGATTTCCAGGAAAGCTTGCCAGAAGAATTAAGACACCAGGCCCAGCAGGCTACATGAGAGCAAATTAGAAGACAAATTTCACCCTTGAAGTCATGGCCCCTGTCTTTCCTGCCTGCCCTGTTCTGCTGAAGGGATTCATGACTAACCATCTGTCCTTTCTCTCTCTGCTGACAACACTGGCTGGATGGGAGGGTCTGACCAGGTGTTCCCTCCAACCTTTCAGACCTCAGGAGAAGCCAGGTGCCCAGCACTTCGTCAGCATGGAGGGGCATGTCACATGGACACGGGTCACACCGAGGCATGTTGGTCACCAGGAACGGTCCACATCCTTGTCATGGCCATATCTGTGGCATTGGACTGCCTAGCTCTCCAGAACACTCAGCCGAAGGGTCCACCCTGCTGATCACCCTGACTCTTCTTCCTTCTTCCATCTGCTTGGAGCTAAAGACCGCCGTCACACACACGCGTGTGGGGGAAGGCCCTGAAGTGTTTCTAGTAGAAAATTAACAATCTCTACTAGATGCTCCTTGGGTCTGCGGGTTACTAGCTATTGTAATCTCCTCATCTAGTGTGGGCTTGTAACTCAGAGATTGAGGAAGTTAGTTACTTTTACCATCACCTTTTCACCTGCTGGACTTCCTCTGCTCAGTCAGATCCAATCTAGATACAGACTTTGGAAAATTCCAAATATATTGTTATCGTTAGGATTCCAAATGGTCTATAACTGAATATCGTTGTAAGTTCGCTTCAGTTTTCCCAGTAGCACATCTACCCCTCCCACTTAAGAATGATGATAACCTTGAAATTCAGATGCCAGCACAGGCTTCCAAATTTAATCTGGTCTAATTCAGTAGTACCAGATGCACTTCTGATTGCTCTTGATATGTGCTGTCTTGTTCACCAAAATCATGCAGATCGATTGGGAAAATTGTTAAAATACATTTTAACACATTCTTCTCTAAGGTAAAGTTGTTACTAGGAAGTGCATTTTCGTGGTATCTCAATACCAGATATCATGGTCATACAAAGCCTTTCATCTAAGAAAAAAAAAAAAGCACTTTTTAAAGAGTTTTGATGTTTAGTTAAACATGACAAATGTATCCGTGTTTTAAGTGAGAGTTAAATATTCACTGATTTTAGACTCTGAGACCTGTGATTAGCCAATAGCACATTTCTTGATCGCAGCTGCCTGTTCCTCCCGTTGTTGGATCCAGAGTCTGGGGACATGAGCGGACACACAGCAGAGAGCCCAGTGGGTTTTTTGTTTTGTTCTGTTGTTTTTGTTACCACTCCAGTGGTTCCGCTCCTGAGAGAGTTCCTAATAATAACTGGATTTCATCTCTTAGAATATCTGTACTGAAAATATAACTGACTTCAATAGATATGGATAGACTTAATACTGGCTTCAAGGTTGCAGGATTATGAGGCAAAGGAAAAAGCCAGAACACTCAGTGCAGCTCAGATTTCGATGGAGATTCAGGACTTCTCTTTGGATGATGGAAACCTTCCCTCCAGTTTCTCAACTTCTCATTTTATTCAGTCTTTCTCCTTTTCTCCCTCCCACCCTCACACTCTGTCTGTCTCTTTCCTGATTTGCCTGCATAGGGACAGACAGGTAATGGAGAAGAAATTGAAAGGGAAAATACAGGGAAAATGTAAATGAAAAGAAGTTATTATAACTGTTATAATGAAGTGCCTTTCATTTAAATATAAGAATGTAACGCTGAAATGAACTTGTGATCCTGAAATGCATTTTTAATGAGTTTCCTTTTTATTTTGCTGCTTCAGTGGCATATTTTAAAGACCCTTTGAAAAAAGCCACATTAAAACCCCCACCAAATGCCACAACACGCAAAATTGGATATTGGTTTATTCCAAAACTGCTGATCAGGAAGAGTGGCTCTTCATCACAAAATGTTGCAGTCACTTTATTTAAATGAGTTTGAATTTGCATTGTGATGTGCCATTCTGATTTAGGGGAAAAAAATTAGATTTTCAGATCAAATTGACCCAACCAGTGAAGCGTTAAGGAACTGGCAGGTTTAGTCTGAAAGCCTCATGTTCTATCAAACCTGCAGCCGGTGGAAGTCACCGGGCCCGTGGGAAACAACTTTCTCGCCGTGTCCTCCTCTGTCCCCGCCGAGTTCCGCTCTCACCGCTCTCCCTCTTGTCCCCCCAGGAGAGAGGCCGTTCCAGTGCAACCAGTGCGGGGCCTCCTTCACGCAGAAAGGCAACTTGCTCCGGCACATCAAGTTGCACTCGGGGGAGAAGCCCTTCAAGTGCCACCTCTGCAACTACGCATGCCGCCGGCGCGACGCCCTCACCGGCCACCTGAGGACACACTCCGGTAGGTCCCCTGGGCGGGCGCAGGCGGGCTCAGCGCAGGGGCGCCTGGCTCCCTCTGGGGCAGCCCTGTTCCCAGGACCAGTCCCCTGGGCACTGGCTGCACCCAGTCAGAGCATCAGCGCCCTCCCGCCATGCGCTCTGATCTCCCAACAAACCAGAGAAGGGTGGGGAAATGTTACACACGCTCGTGCACACACACACACACACACACACACACACACACGTCTCCTCTTAGAATATTTTAAGAGAGTCCTCCTCATCCCGTTTTTCAGGTAAGTGGGTTTTTCTTTGCAAAGATTTTACCATCTTGCACTCGTCCTGAGTCTGCGGCCAATGCCCCGAAGTTTCCAAATACATCTCTCTATGATCATTGTGAAGCCACCCTCATTGCTGTTTAAGGCCGAGCATGTCGGGGGTCATCATGGGGTTAGTTTTCTTTGCAGAGGTGTCGCCTGGTGCGCTCCCAAATGGGCCCACAGAGACCCAAATGTAGCAGTCACACCGGAGGCTGACTGAGGCCCCGGTGGGAGAGGCCAGTTTGGAGCTGTTACCAGCATGTAGTAAACCCATCCGGGTAATTGGGGTCTCGGTGAGATGATGGTATCTGTGAATGCTTCGCAGTATTTGAAGTGCTCCAGCCTGGGAGCCCAGATCAACCTCTGATTATACTGGATCTCCTGCCTCCATAGCAAATTCCTTGGTGTTTCATGATCCAGTGGTCCTGTGATCTTCCAGGTCAGAGGAGGACAGGGTGAGACCTGTGTGCTGTCCCTGAGGGCATCTGACATCATGCCCTTCCCCTACCCTCAGGGAGCTCACCGCCTAGACCAGCAGCTCCCCATCACCCCCAGGGCAGCACCTCAAAGAGGCCCCTGGCCCGGAGGAGGGGGTGCATGTCCTTGGAGAAGGTTGGCCTGGACTCAGGTGGCCTCTCCCCCATAGGTAGTGAGTGTAGTTAAGGCCACGGTTTGACGCCTTCACGCATTTGTTGAGCTCCCCAGGGAAGAGACAGCAAAGCCCCCGTGTGCACCAGGTGCCACGACACATGTGAAGGGGCGGCAGGGGCACACAGAGGAGGCAGCGGGTCTCCAGGGAGAGGTTTCTGGGTTCACCTTTGGAAAAGTTCTCAGTGAACATGTGGCTCTGTGAGTGGTCCTAGTAGGGGGCTGGGGGGCATTTATGAGTATGGTGGGGATGTCCTCCTGAAGGGGCTCATCGGGAGGCCATGGGGACAGTTGCAGGGGGCAGGCTGCCAGTCTGGTTCTCAAGTGCTCAGCCCAGCTATCTCCCCTTGTTCTGACCTCCTTCCTGACCATCAGCGTAGAGGAGGCTCCTAGGTGCTCTTAGAAATCCGGGATGGTGTGGTGTGGGCGAGCGTCCTAAAATCTCCTGAGAAAGGAGCCACTTGAAGCCAGTGGCTCCTCCCACAGCGGGAGATCAGTGGCTGACGCTGGGCCAGGGCCCTGCTGAAGGCTGGGAGGACTTTGCTGCAGGGGACAGGAAGACAGCATTTCCCCAAAGTGGAACGATGACATCGTGGCAGTGAGCATTCTCGGATGCTTGCAACGTGGATAATAAGGAGTGCATGTGTGGTCCCCTGAGAGGTGAAGGTTTACAGGGTCCCTGTAGGCTTCAGATGTGACAGTTACACCCTCTGTGTACAGAGCCCACCAGGAAGTCTGGGAAGGAGCCACTTCACCAGCACCCTTCGGGCAGAGTCAAGCCGACACCGTCACAGTTGGTAGAGATGGTGCACTGGAGCTGGGAGGACACACAGCACTCCTTCGGCAGAAAAACAAAGACTCAGTCTTAGCCTGACACCTACCATTGTCATCCCATCACTCTGACTTGCAACAGAAATCTCTCCTGTGTACCAGTCATGTGGTGAAATTAGAAACATCTGGTGCCATGTTTTAGGTTATTCTGGCTCCATTCCTGCTTATCTCGTTTGTGGCGTGATAGTGTCCTGCTCCAAGTATGGCTAACAATATAGATAGTCGTAGGCTTTGGACAGTTTGTTTCCATTAAAGATTCACTGGTGAGCGAGTAGATGGAATTATAGGGAGAGAACCATCGTTGATCCGGGGCTGCCGGTGGTCCTGCCATCAGAAAGTGCCGCTGACACACAGCGCCTGGGGGAAGAAAGAAAACAACAGTGATTTAGGTTCTACAAGATGGTTTCGTAGGAACAAAATGAAGACTTCAGCCTTTGTCTACAAACCTAAGTGTGGTTGTGTTCTATTCCATTGTGAAGTTGGCTGCACTCCCATCCCACTAAAAACTGCCATCAGCTCGGTAGCTTTCCCTGGCAACTGGTGTTGGCCTGAGATTCCGGCTACAGCACTTGTCCCATACTAATAAGAGGGTGGTCTGGAGTGGTGGGGGAGGGTCCCACTCCCTTCTCTGCTTTCTTTGGAAGTTGCAAGCTTGGCTAGTGACCCTCCTTCCTACAAAATAGTGGGCTATACTTTAAGATACACTGTAGTTCAGTCGCTTCCAAGAACTGAAGTATGTTCCAGAGTTAAAGTCAATCATACACTCAGACAGAAGTGGGTTTTCAGACCACATGTACAGGAATTTGCTGAAGTGACAGTGTTTCCAGGAAAGGACACGGAGTGAGTTATCTTTATTCTATTAGTTTCTAAAGGGCATACTCAACAAAAAGTGCAGTTTTAAGGAATATTGTCTATTTCAGTGTTGTTTCTCTGATGTTAGGGATACAGCACTTTCTCCAGATAAAGAATTATTCTTTTTCCCCACTAGTAGATGTTCCAGAAGTCAAATTTTGGTTTTCATCCTGGTTTTCTTAAACTGTAGCTTCTGTTCACCTAAGTAAGAGATTTAACCAATACAAGCTTTGGTTAAGCCATTTCACCAAAAATTCCTATGTGGATGGCATAGATTTTGACATAATACTCTCAAATATGTGAAATCTAACAATCTGAGCAGGAAAGGAGAAGAAGATTCTGGCTTTAGAATGGAAATTAATAGAATTTCCTTTATCCATTTCATCTCCTAAAATGCTATCTATTATAATCTTTAAGTGTAGGTATGATACGAATTTGTACTAGTCTTTTCCTAAAATATCACTCAGTAAAATTCAGGGAGAACTAAACTGTGTATAGAAGTATACTGCTCAATACAGTAGCCACACACCATAGATGGGATTTACTTTTTAATTACTTAAAATTAGAGTTCAAATTTCTGTTCTTAGAGGCACAGACCATACTTCGATCAGTGTTCACACGTGGCTCGTGGCTGCTGCATTGGACAGCTCGGGAAGAGCACTTTCTTCCTCATAGTGAATTCTGTTGGACAGGGCTGCTCTATTTAAGAGAAGCCACGCTACTCTAAGGGTCTTTGGGGGAGAAAATAGAGCTTTTCCAAGTTAGAACCAGAAAATACATTTTGGGAACAGAATGCTCATTTCACTGAAGTCTGTTTATCCACTGTGGTTTCTTCCAGACCTCAGATTATTAGTTTAACACTAATTTGGGAGTTGAATTCACTTTGGTTGCGTTAAATCCGGCACCAATGTCATGCCAGACCTGGCCCATGGTGTAGAAGTGGACAAGAGCTGAGTGTGTATATTATCCTGCCAACGCGTGTACATCTTCCGCACATCTCTGCCTTGGTGTTGGGCATCCCTGGTATCACACTGCAGTGGTTTGTTTTCTTCAGTTAAAAGACAGACTTCATGGTTTAAGTAGGAGAGAATTTGGTAGGCCGGACAGTGAACAAGTTAAAATGAAAAAAAGGTGACAGGAGTTCTTGGTACAATCAGGAAACTCCTGATCACTCACATTTTTTAATTCAGTCATCTTAACTGAGTCCATAATACTTTTAGCTCTCAAGAATAGAGGGGTTGTGTTTTGTTTTTTTGTTTTTTTGCCTTTTTGATAAGAAGTGTATTGCATGCCTTCCCACGACACATATGGCCGCTATTTAATCGGGGTCTCGAACTCCATTGTGTCTCCTGCAGTTGGTAAACCTCACAAATGTGGATATTGTGGCCGAAGCTATAAACAGCGAAGCTCTTTAGAGGAACACAAAGAGCGCTGCCACAACTACTTGCAAAGCATGGGCCTCCCAGGCACGCTGTACCCAGGTAAGCACCGAGGGCACAGGCTGCCTGCCGCGCTCCCCCCGCCCGCCGCAGGCACGGGCTGGAGCCGCCACAGCTGGGATGGAGCGGCGTCTCTGGCCACTAAAGCCTCACGAAGACTGCCTCCTGCTCCCCAGCTTTCCCAGACTTCCTCTCACCAGGGAGCACGTGCTCATGAAACCCCTCCCTCTCAAAATCTGGATCAGCTTCTAAGATCATAGCGACCCTTGAAAGTCTCAGGTTTTTACGTTTCTGGTTTTTTGTTTTTTTTTTTTTTGTGGTTTTTGTTTTTTACAACCTAGGAGTATAGATTGCTTCTTTGTGCTTAGTCATCAAAATAAGATGTGAAATCTGGCTATAAAAATGATTTTTTTTTCATGAAGTGGATCAAATAAGAGTGTTCAGGCCATGTTTTCTTTCATTGGTGTTGGCACCTGCCTGGGACATGGGGTAATTAAAAGACCCTGACTGTCTGTGGTCCTGCACCTGTCACAGGATTCGCGGGAAGCTTCTTTTTTCCCTCCTGTGCTCTACTGCTTTGCTGTGTATCTGTTACATTTCAAGATGTTTGGCTCTGATCTGAGACAAGCTGAAGTGAAAGGTGTTAACAGAGAGAGTATGGAAAGGGCTGAATTTACTCAAGGGTCCAGCAGTATTGTCAAAAGCACCTTTCTGATGTTCTAAGACATGAAATTTGTGGATAGATCAGCTCAAGTTCACCTCTTTCAAAACACTGCTCATTTAGCATGACTGCTGGAAAAATCCTCAGTGGATGGAGGTGTGCGTACATGTTAAGTCACTTCAGTGCTGTCTGACTTTCTGCGACCCCATGGCCTATAGCCCGCCAGACTCCTCTGTCCATGGGATTCTCCAGGCAGCAGTACTGAGGTGGGTTGCCATGCCCGCCTCCAGGGGATCTTGCCAACCCAGAGACTGAATCCTCCTCTCTTACATCTCCTGCATTGGCGGGCAAGTTCTTCACCACTAGCACCAGATGGAGGAGTAGATGTTAAATGAATAGTTGAGATTTTATCAAGCCACATTCAGCTTTCTGACTTTAATAAATGGCTCATAAAGAAAAATCCACCAGGGAACTCTCAGGTTATTAGTTTTAAATGTGAACATTTATTTTATTTTCTTATTGGGATTAGATACATGTAACATGAGGCTTACTATCCTGTTTTTAAGTGGGGTGGTGGTTTTAGTTGCTAAGTCATCTCTGATTCTTGCGACCCTATGGACTGTAGCCCGCCAGGCTCCTCTGTCCATGGGATTCTCCAGGCAGGAATACCGGAGTGGGTTGCCATTTCCTTCTCCAGGGGGTCTTCCCGACCCAGGGATCAAACCCAGGCCTCCTGCATTGCTGGCAGATGCTTTACCAACTGAAAGGGAAGCCCCGTTCTTAAGTGTGCTTCAGTGCTATTAACTGAATTCAGTAATGCTCAGATTACTAATGGCAGCTGAGATCAGCAGAAAGAGTAGTCAGTGTCAGAATAAAGTCCTAAAAATTGAGTAGTCTTGGCATCAAGGAGTAGGATTCTGTGGTTCTAGTACCATGTCCCCCACTGATCTGGGGTCAATCTGGGTCCAACATCTGTTTTCACTGGGCCTTAATCTTCTCACCTGTAAAATGGGGAGATTGCATCAAGTTATTGTTTCGCTTCCTTGAAAGTCTAAGGTCTATTTCTAGAACATAAAGGCATTGTAGCTTAGTGGAAGAGAGGAAAGTAGGTATTAATAATAATAATAATAATTTATCAATCTGTGGCCAAACCCTCGAGTAGGAGATTAAGGGATGATAAGATGATTATAGTCCTTTAAAATAAAATGTAAATACTTGGTATTACATTTTTCTGTTAAAAAAAATGGGTATGGAAGTCAGTGCTTTTAATGAATGATTAAATAAGTCATTTATCTACTCAACAAATATTTCCTGAGGACATGTTATATACCATGCCAAGTCCTACTGAAGATCAGTTCAGTTCAGCCACTCAGTCATCTCAGACTCTTTTCAACTCCATGGACTGAAGCACACAACTCTTCTGTGTCCATCACCAACTCCCAGAGCTTGCTCAAACTCATGTCCATCGAGTCGGTGATACCATCCAGCCATCTCATCCTCTGTCATCCCCTTCTCCTCCTGCCTTCAATCTTTCCCAGCATCAGGGTCTTTTCCAATGAGTCAGTTCTTTGCATCAGGTGGCCAAAGTATTGGAGCTTCAGCTTCAGCATCAGTCCTTCCAGTGAATATTCAGGACTGATTTCCTTTAGGATGGACTGGTTTGATCTTACAGTCCAGGAGACTCTACTGAGATAGTAATCTGAATTTCCCTCCAAAACTGCACACATGGAATTGGGATGGCAAGATGATCCAGAGGCCCAGCAGAGCTCACAGGTTGCCTCCACTGTTTTCATGACTAAACAGACAAGCCCTAACGTCCAGTGGGCTTCAGGGAGCTTCTCCTTCACCGAGACCTGGATGCAAATGCCTCTGACTCTGTTTCCAAATGCCTCTTAGGCTTGTCTTGTTCCTGCCTGACTGACCTCATGGAAGGGCTCTGAGCGGAGATCTGCGTCATGCCCTCACCTGAATGCACACATTAGGGGCTCCCGGGAGCTGGAGTCTCCTGTGTCTGTGTCAACACACCTCGACGTCAGAGATATATATATTACATAGTACCCTATGGTCAGAATTCATTTAGTCCTAAGATGCGAACTGGTTCCCTTTGGGGGTCGGATGGTTTGGAATTCCACACAGTGGCTTTTAGTCCTGTTCTCAGGAGCTGAGAAGGCTTCTCGTGTGAAGTTCATGCTGGTGGGGGATCCATAAAAGCCCTTTGAAGAAGGCCCTTCAAGGCTGCATCAAGGCGCAGGCAGGCAGTGGGTGCAGGCCTCACTGGGCTGGGGCCGGTTGACCTATACTTTCTGTGCATTTCTCGTGCACATCCCTCCCACACCTCCTAGGACCAGGCCTCACAAGCATGCACATGGGCCCTGAAATAGGCTTGAACCCCTCCAGTCCACCTTAGGTTGAGGCCATTCTTTGGGCTTAGGTAAAGACAAAGCCTAGTTTATGAGACATGGCCAAGAGTTAATTTTTCTGAATATGATTTTATTTAGGAAGAAGCTTTCTGGTCATCCGCTATAATTTCCTAATGTCTTCATAGAAAACATAAGTTTCTCTTGAGCCTTTAGATGCATAGTTGCGTTAGAAGCTTAGAGAGAAATATATCAGTGGTCTGGGAGCTCTGGACTTGTGGTCCCTCACTGTGGTGGCTCTGAGGGTCCCAGGAGGCCCCATGGTCTGGCAGAAAGGAACCCCAGCTCAAGGTGCTGTAGGCACCCTGGGCAGGCCACAGAGTCCACGTTTGCAGAAAAGGATGGGCACATCAGGAAGCGTGTCAGCTTGATCAAGAAGACAACCAGTGGAATTGACTTCTATGGGTTTTATTCATATCCCCCCCTGTAAATCAGGATGTGAGCTATTATGTTTACCTATTTAACAAGAAACCCACATTTCCAAGGCTAAAAAGTCACAGTTACCAGCGGTAATCGCTGATATGAAATATATGTTTTCAACGTGGCATTGGTTGTGAAGCAATGAAAACAAAATTTAGAAACAAGGATTTTCCTGGCAGTCCAGTGGTTAAGACTCTGAACTACCAGTCAAGGGGGCACAGATTCGATCCCTGGTCAGGGAACTAAGATCCCATTAGGCTTCATGGAACCACACACACACAAAAGGAGAGCTAAAGAAAAAAATGCTTAGAAATGCTCAGAATTGCTTATGGCCTCACCAGCTGTGCTGGGGCCAGAAACACAGGGGAACCACGGGGGAGAAAGGCCTGGAAGCTGCGCGTGTGTCTTCTGGGGTCATGGGATATTTTCAGCACAAAATTGGTGTCAAATTTTGTCAATTTGTCAATCTTGTTGGAATAATATAAAGTGTATCTGGAAAAGTAAAAGAGGAGTTGGCATTTTTAAAAAAGAAATGTCCAATGTTATATTAAAACATTGCTGTCAGCTGGACCTCTTTGAAGAATAGACAGACAAATCAATAATAGAAATGGATAAACCTTCCAGAGACCCTGTGATCAATCAGCGTGTCCTATCTAAGAAAGGAAGACACACAGAATAGTGGGATTTCAATGAACGCTACAGAATTGGTTTGGGAAGAATTGATTAACCATTAGGAAGAAAATCAGTTTAGATTTTTAGCTTCTTGTATATTAGGAGAAATTGCAAGAAGATGAAAAATTTATATTTCCAAAAGTCCAACCATAAAAACTAGTACACAAAGAGGCTATGCAGAATATATAGTTGTATCTTCAACTGTGGAAAGAAAGGGATGACATAGCAAAGCAAAGATCAGCTAGAAGTACTCCCTAGATCACCTCTCATCTCCACGATTTCTAGATTTCCTACAGTGCTTGTTCTTTGACTTTCCAAGTTGCTGTGTTCAGGGCCCAGGAACTCCCGAGTTCTTTCCCCCTCTCACCAGGGTTGGCTGCAGCATTCTCGTGACCACGTTTCTCCTACATCTCTGTTCAGTGTGACAGAGTCAGACCCTTAGATCATTTCTAGCTGAGAGATCTTTCATTCTCAAGAGGGCTGTTGTCAGGAGTGACTGAATGAGTGTACGGGGGAGTATTTGAAACATTAAGAGGACTTGTCAATGGGACACAATTGTAAAATCACAGTCCAGCTTCTGGGGAGCACGGTGATGCTTATTCTCTGATCTTAGGGGATAAGGCAGGTGTCATCAGCTCTGATCCTCCTCTGGTTGGCAGGGTTGCTGGGAAGATTAGAAATAATCTCCGCAAAGATCCTGGCTCTTGTAGGCACTTAACACATGTCAGATTTAACGCTGGATGACGAGACCAAATCCTTTGACTATTAGCATTTCTAAACTGGTCTCTCTAACTGTCTTTGACTTTAGTCATTAAAGAAGAAACTAATCACAGTGAAATGGCAGAAGATCTGTGCAAGATGGGATCAGAGCGCTCCCTTGTGCTGGACAGAATAGCAAGTAACGTCGCCAAACGTAAGAGCTCTATGCCTCAGAAATTTGTTGGTAAGAGTTAAACGTTTCCTGTCTCTTAAAAGAACAACCATGTGGGTGCTTTAGACGGTGATTAGTTGAGGGAAAAAGAAAGGAAACATATCTCATTTGTTTAAAAAAAAAAAAAAAAGGCAAAATTTAGCAAGCTTATTTCTCAAGTCTCTCAGAATGGTTTTCCGATAGGCTTCTTAAAACTACCAGATCTTCTCCCAGGAGCTGTTCTTCAAGGTGGTTTTGCAAGGTCTGGGGCACCTGGTGAGGTCTGCCCTGTGGCTATCGGGGATGGCTGATCAGTGAGCCCAGGGCAGGGGGCACACCGCCTAGACCCCCAGCCCCAGCAGCCTTGCTGAGCCTCAGTGGCTCCTTTGTCCAAAGTTCATAATACTCCCCACGGGGGCTACTTCAAAGTCTAAAAGGGCAAAACCGCAGGGCAACTGGCCCACGAGCTGAACAGCAAGGAGTAGCCTCAGCCTCGATTGCCATTTTCACTGCTCGGTATCAGTGCGGTGCTGTCAGGGTAGGGTAACCCTCTCCTCCAGTGTAGACGGTGGGCACACTCACAGCCAGGTCGTCCAGCCCCAACACTGAAGTGTGACTAGGGTAACACACCTGGGCAGGTGGGAGGGTAGAGAGGCGCTGGGCTGGGACTCAGCCTGAGGGTATGAGCTCACAGCCAGGTGTGAGCTATCACCTTGTGAAACGACTCTCCTCTGCATCCCAAGCGCCATCCTTTCCATATTTCACAGGCTTTTATGGGCTTCTCTCGTGACTCAGACAGTAAAGAATCTGCCTGCATTGCTGGGTACCTGGGTTTGATCCCTGGGTAGGGAAGATCCCCTTGAGGAGGGCCTGGCAACCCACTCCAGTACTCTTGCCTGGAAAATCCCATGGACAGAAGAGCCTGGTGGGCTGCAGTCCATGGGGTCGGGAAGAGTCAGACACGACTGGGTGGTTAAGCACACACACACAGGGTTTTATGAACACAGAGTAACACCAGGATGTGAGAACATTTAAAACCCTCAATGTGAAGATGGCATTATGAAGATAATATGGAAAGAAGATGGGGGAGGGAAGGGTCACGTCCAGGGAACAGATCAGTAAAAGCTTGTGAAGTTGACAGTGACCTTGAGATAGGAAGAGGGTTTCTACATATTTTTCGCAGTGGGAGAATGAATGGAGGAGGATTCTAGGCAGATCAGAACAAATACAGAGCAATGGTGATGCTGGTTGGGGACTTGAGGGGGACATGTGGACAGGCTTGAGAAGCAGATTCCAGGATGAGTCACGGACCCTCAGGGAATCCCCTGAGTAGCAAAGCCCCAGTCAGCTCTGGTCACAGGCGAGTGGCCTTCGGATGCCAGGGTGAGAAATGCAGCCTTAACCCAGCAGGCGGAAGTCTTTAACTGGAACCACCTTTTGGAAGATAGAGACCTCTGGTGCCAGAAACTGATTGGAAATGGGAGAAGGTGGGGCCTTGGTGGCCTGGAAAGAGGAAGATATGGGGCAGAGGCTGGTGAAAGAGGAAGGTGGGGGCCACACGGGTGATGGGAACCGCAAGTCATGGGGACTCGGGGACACATGTGCCATTGACAGGTTCTGGGAATTGCCAGTCTGGGTTTGGTCTGTCCATTTTGAAGGACTTTCTGAGTGATGCCCCGTGGAAGCCTGGGGGATGTGTATTAGGAGAGAGGGTGGCACCAGAATGGGGTCAGTAGTCAGGCCTGGGGTGGGTGCTGACCTGCAGCAGGGCACACGACCCAAGGGGAGGCCAGGTTCTTGGGTTCCAGCCTCTCTCCAACACTGAAGAAAAGGCTCCATTTTGATCACGTTTTAAGTAGAGGTTTTTCATAGGCCTGGAGTTGGGAGGGGTGACGGGAGGAAGGAATCAGTTAAAAAAACACTTTTCAAAGCACCGGCTGCAGACAAGAGTGTGGGGAGTCACCCACAGGAGTGTGAGCCTTTAGACTGTGAGAAATGGGGAGGCCGCTCACTTCCTGTGCAGAAAGGGGGTGAGGTGACTCAGAGCACTGACTTCTAGGGGTGGGATTTCAAGCAGCACCAGGTGGGAGTGAGAACAGGGCCCCTCACCCCTCTCAGGAGGCCGTGTGTGGTGGAAGGGGGTTGGGGGCCCCCGTAACCAGGGGAGATGGAGCAGCAAGTGTGTCTGAGGATGGTTGGACCATCATGGGCCCTGGGGAGCCGGGTACCACTTCCCTCTTCAGATCAGAAAACTGGGAGGATGCCAAAAAAAAAACAGTCACTCAGGCATGTCCGACTCTTTGTGACCCCATGGACTACATTGTCCATGGAATTCTCAAGGCCAGAATACTGGAGTGGGTAGCCTTTCCCTTCTCCAGGGGATCTTCCTAACCCAGGAATCAAACCCAGGTCTTCTGCATTGCAGGCGGATTCTTTACCAGCTGAACCACAGGATGGCAAGGGCTTTGTGAATGGGTGTTTCAGCCCCTGTGGCTGATGGAGACTTCAGACCAAATTACCATCAGTGCAACTCTGCCGTAGCTACCTCCAGTGAGAGCACAGTTTAGGTGTTGTACTGAGATTTAGATAGTTTTGTTTGAAAAAAAATATATATATATAAAGAATTAAAAAAACAGAACCCCTCTCTCTGATCAAACAAAACTAAGGTTAAAAGAAGTCCCTGGGGAGAGGTGGACCACACAGGAGAAGTGGGGTGGGGGACCGAGGTAGAGGATGCCAGAGTGGAGATTGGAAAGAGGGGCTCAGAACCAGCAGTGCACTCTGGTAGATGTTTCCCCAAGAGTTTGGTGCCTGGCAGTTTATTTCTAGAATAATGCCTCTTGCCCTCACATCAACTTGATGGGGTTTTCATCAACCTCTCCTCCCTTGTCATGGTTTCTCCATGCCAAAAATCAAAGAGGAAATGGACCTCTAAGACCTCTCTTTACCTCTAGAAGCTGATTTTATCTTCTTATATGATTTCAGAAGGAGTGTGCAGGAACCCAGCTGTTACTGTACAAGCTGGCCCAGTAGTGGTGGGGTTGAAAGAGCTCCAAGTTTTCATTCAAGAGAGGCTCAGACCCTGCCCTCTTCCTATCATGCTTGGTCATTGAGTCCTGCCCAGCTCTTTGCAACCCCATGGACTGTAGCCTGCCAGGCTCCTCTGTCCATGGGATTCTCCAGGCAAGAATCCTGGAGGGAGTTGCTGTTTCCTTCTCTAGGGGATTTTCCCAACTCGGGGATCAAACCTGCATCTCCTATGTCTCCTGTACGGCAGGCAGATTCTTCCCCATAGAGCCGCTGGGGAAGACCCTTAGTACTCTTTCTATTTATTTTGAACGATCTCTTAATTGATTGGACTTTGCATGCAAGCAGCTGTTTTCAAGAAGCTTCTGCAGGTGTTGTTTCCATATACGTTTCTGTGTTTGAGGAGGTCTGCCTGCTGCCTTTCCTCTTGAAGAACATTGTGACGAGTGAGGTTGGTCACTGTCTTTGTTCCCCCAGTCTAGAACTTTCTAGATTTTGCCATCATGACTGAAGGCAAGAGTCCCATTTTCTGTCTGAGTACCTGAAGAGTTTTTTCTTTAACCTAAAAGTTGAATACAACTAGGTTGTGTCTTGGTGTTTTGCATTCTGAATAAAAATTTCCTGACATTTTAATCTGGGGATTCCCTTCTTTTCTCTTTTATTTCTTGGAAATTCTCTTTTATATGAATATGTATTTTGTTCCATTTGTTATGATCTCTGTTCAGAGATACCAGTCATCCTTTTGTTGGAGAGTTTGTCTTCCATATCTGTTAGCATTTCTCTAAGTTGATTTTTTTTTTTTTGCCCTTTTCACATTTATTCACTGTTACTATCTTGTGTTTTTCCTCTAGATCAGTGATTCCATTTTCAGGAGTTTATGTTCTATTGCTTGCTATTTCTAATCCCTGTATTATCTGTAAATAACACTGTTTGGACCTCATTTTGTTTCCTGAGATCTAAAATCTCCTTTTTCATCTTATTGTGTTGTTCTAGCCCATCATGTTTCAGTATCTTTTTAATTGAATTCATGTCACAAAGTTATGAGACATTCTTCTCTTCCTTGAATTAGACTTTTTCCGAGGATGGGCTTATTGTTCTATGTTTTGCTTCCTTTCTTCCCTTGTCTTGCTAGAAAATATATTCACAGTAACCATGACCTTTTCTTTTCATCTTGCTTATTTGACTTGGGCTGATAGAGCTTGACTGATGTTTGCTGTTCTTCCCATTGTACCTGAGATGTGGTGTGTTTTTTTTGTTGTTGTTGTTGTTTGTTTGTTTTTTTCTGAGCGAGCTCAGCTTTTCTCAGTGCTGAAGGAATGCCAGGGATGAGGTTGGAGGAGTTCAAGGAAGGCAAAGTGCAGTCTTTGTTAAAACACTTCCTCTCTGCCCTTTCTCCCTCATTCTGAGATTTGGTTAAATGCCCTAAACCAGTTATCACTGTACCTGGTTGGGAAGTATTTCTAGCTGCCAGAGGATGCTCTGGCCCTTGGGGTGTTCCTCCCAGTGCACAGCATCGAGGATTTAACTCGCATCTCTCACCTGGTGAATCGACCTCAGCGCTCGCCTATACAGTGTCACCTGGTTTCATTAGGAGAGGTTTCAACGGCTTTTTGATCAGAAGTGAAAAAAGACAGCTATTTGAATTGATTCTCTATGGATATGAGGATGTTAGGGAAACTGCTGAGGATTTTGTTGCTTCATACTTAAGGTTTTATAAGTAAAATCCGCTGTCAAGCTTAGCCACGTATCTCATGCCAGAATTTTCTTTCCTTGATTTTTATAAATATGTATTTCCTTAGACTATGTACCTTTCTTTAGCATTCTGCCAAAGTGAATGTTGTGGGATTTTCTCAGTCTGTGGAATATTAAGGGAAGAGAAATTCTGTGGGTGGTTTTAATATGCCACGTGGGTCTTCCCCCTACATCCTTTTATTGTTGATACCCGGTTTTAAAGAACAGTTGCTCAGGAAAGCACAGAATGATGACTCTGGGAGAAACGGGATCATTAGTGGGAAAGCACCATTTTGGGTGGAGCTATAAGCACTTTATTTGTATCAGAATTGTCGTGAAGCCCACTCTCTTCCCCACCCTGCCAGGCTTTAATGGAGAGATAGACCAGGCAAAAGGGACCCATTCTCCTCTGGGATTAATGTGACCAGACATTTATCACCTTGATACAAAAATAAGGGGAAAAAAATCACATGACTTCTGTATTGCTGTTCAATTACCTTAATGGGGAGAAACACCACCTCTGTGATCACTGCCACCCAACTTCCACAGAGATTCCAGTATGTCCCGGCTCTGCAGAGGGTGTGGCTGGCCACGGACAAGTATCTGTGTGTCATGTAAGGGTCACGTGGTACTGCGGTCAGGGCATGTGCCACTCCTGACTACCAGCAGACTGAGATGAAAGGAAGCCAGGCCACTGTATTATACACATGCCAACAAAGCAAGAAGCAGGACCTCAGGATGCTTTCTAGTCTGATGCGGCATACTTCTGGATAGCTATCAGTGGCCTCAGATTTGTTAAGGATTGTTAGTAAGCCTAGGAACTCTGGAGCAGTTTAACCTTCTGTTACTGGAACTGGCTGCAGGCCATGATGTCAGGTGTCAGTGTGGGAGGTGTGGGGGTCTCCACCATGATCGGTCTCGCCAGCCACCGTCAGCCATAACCTGGGCCCCTGGGCACCCAGAGGCATCCTCACTTCTGCCTTCCGCCAGTAGGGCTGCCCAGGTGGTGTGAGTGGTAAAGAACCCAACTGCCAGTGCAGGAGACATAAGAGATTCAACCCCTGGTTTGGGAAGATCCCCTAGAGGAGGGCTTGGCAACCCACTCCAGTATCGTTGCCTGGAGAATTCCATGGACAGAGGAGCCTGACGGGCTCCAAGGCCATAAGGTTGCACAGAGTCGGACTCGACTGAAGCAACTTAGCACGCATGCACACACGTGATGGAGAAGAGCCCTTCTTCCTTCAAAGCCTGCCAGCTTCCTTTAATATAGTCTTCCCTGGGTCTCCTAGCTCCCTCTCCCCTTAGTTTCTTCTTGCTGCTCCCTGTGTGGGACACATATCATGGTCTGCAGCTGGTGCTTAGCAGCTGAAGGATGAACTACTCCATAGTTCCCAGACTTATTAATAATCCCTAAAAAATCTGTGACATTAACCATCCAGAAATATGCCTCATCATACTAGAAAGCAGAATTAAGTCCCCATAGCAAACCTTCCTTTTCCTTCCCAGAACTTCCCAGACAGGGATGCGCCCTATATGACCCTGCACTAATATCTGTCTCTCCTGTGGGCTGTGAAGGATGCTACTTGTTGGCCATTCTGTCCTTCCTCTCTGGTCCAGGGTGGACACTCGGTGGACATGTGTTGAGAGAAGGAAAGAGAGGGAGGGTTGAAACGTAAACATCTCAGACCTGCCTCTGAATGTCCCTCCGCCCATGACTTATTAACTAACCATCACTGAAAGTAAAGTGGATCAATAGACCTTAACAATGAGGCAGAGAGTTCACTCATGAATTTCCTAATTAAGCCAAGGTTTCCTACTGAGCTTAGAATCTGTACATCAAGAAGGTGTTATCTTCAAGGATATTCATTTTATTTCTTTATGAAAACTTGTACTCGAAAGCTAATTACAAGAAGTCAGATCTTTTCTCAAATTTCCCCTTTCCAGGGGAAGCGATCTCGCTGCCTCCTACCAACCATGATATTAGACCTTAGGCTTCTTGAGGCCAAACTCGCTGACAAGTCATTGACAGTAATTTCTTGCAAATCATTCCTGCTCAGTAATTGTTTGAAGGAACAAGTAAATGTCAGCCCTGGAGCTTGCTCAGGCTGCTCTCAACTTTCTACCAACTTTCCACCAAATGACTGCTGCACAGGCTCCTTGCTGCTAAGAACTGAGAAGCAGGCCTGGAATTAAGAGGCCAGGGAAGATGTGGAGGCTGGTACATCTGATGGTGCTTTTCACTCTCACGCAAGTCAGAGCCAGCTGTTTGTTGTTGACAAGACTGATACCATTTCACTATGAAGAATATAAAGTTTCTGTATTTTTGATTAAGCTTTATTCTAGAGTATTATAGTTATCAACTTAAAATATATGACATATCACACATTGTTATAATCATATAATTGCTTGAAATAAATAAATTAGTGATGTTAACCAGCCATCATGAATTACTTAGAACTCTATATGAAAACATATCATTTCAATATTAATTTTAAATTAAATATAAAAATCTTTAGAGCTTCCCAGGTGGCGCTAGTGGTAAAGAACCCGCCTGTCAATGCAGGAGACATAAGAGAAATGGGTTCAATCCCTGGGTCAGGAAGACCCCCTGGAGGAGGGCACAGCAACCCACTCCAGTCTTCTTGTCTGGAGAATCCCATGGACAGAGGAGGCTGGTGGTCTATAGTCCATAGGGTCGCAAAGACTCGGACATAACTGAAGTGATTAGCACACTCAGCACACTCAAAATGTTTACTAACACCCAGAGTAAATACAAGTATTGGTTTAGTGTTTGGATATATGCTGCTTAAATTGGCACACCATCCTTGGTTCACCTGCTCCTTTACTGATTTGTGTAGACAAATTGGTTTAAACGCCACCACTGCCCCCCACCCCTGGGCAGGGCGCCATGCCAGGTACAGGGTGGGCAGAGACGTGTCAGCCTTGCCCATTTTGCTCATGTCCACATGGTGTGTCTGCCTGAGGTCATTGCCCCCACGGGTGTAACTGTCAGCTGTTGCTGCCAGGCACAGAGGTAACCTGGGCCTCTCTGACTGTCGCCCACTTCCCACAGGGGACAAGTGCCTGTCGGAACTGCCCTATGATGGCAGTGCCAGCTACGAGAAGGAGAACGAGATGATGCAGACACATGTGATGGACCAGGCCATCAACAACGCCATCAGCTACCTGGGGGCCGAGTCCCTGCGCCCCCTGGTGCAGACACCCCCAGGCAGCTCCGACGTGGTCCCGGTGCTCAGCCCCATGTACCAGCTCCACAAGCCACACGCTGAGGGCCCCGCGCGCTCCAACCACTCAGCCCAGGACGGTGCCGTGGAGAACCTGCTGCTGCTCTCGAAGGCCAAGTCCGCGTCCTCGGAGCGAGAGGCGTCCCCGAGCAACAGCTGCCAAGACTCCACGGACACCGAGAGCAACACGGAGGAGCAGCGGGGCGGCCTCATCTACCTGACCAACCACATCACCCCCCACGCGCGCAACGGCCTGTCCATCAAGGAGGAGCACGCGGCCTACGACGTGCTGCGCGCGGCCTCCGAGGGCCCCCCGGACGCGCTGCGCGTGATCAGCACGAGCGGGGAAGCCCTCAAGGTGTACAGGTGCGAACACTGCCGCGTGCTCTTCCTGGACCACGTCATGTACACCATCCACATGGGCTGCCACGGCTTCCGAGACCCCTTCGAATGCAACATGTGCGGCTACCACAGCCAGGACCGCTACGAGTTCTCGTCCCACATCACGCGCGGGGAGCACCGCTTCCACATGAGCTAAACCCGGACTGCGCGAGCCCGCAGGAAGAGCACCCGCGCCCTGCACGCGCCCCTGGCGGGCAGCCGGGGCTGGACTGGACCGCTGTGCTTTGTCCTCTAGGTGGTACTTCGTTTTGTTCTGAGTTGGTTGATTTGCTTTTGAGAACAGGACGTTCTTCTTGTTAGATGTGGGGTTCCATTTGGAGCCCCGGGAATGCTCTCTTACTAGACGATTCTGTAGACCGCAGGCTGAAATCCCCTCCCCTGTTGCTTCCTAGAAATCGCCGGCCTCCAAGTGATAGGTCATGTTCGGAAAGAATTGTATAGTTAACAGGCGGAAGCCTGGGAAGAAATGAGCTGGTTCCGTGCTGAGCGTGGTTCCGCGCACCAGATGGGGTTTGCAGAGTCCCGGGAGCTGGGAGCCGGGCGCACAACCCCTGCGCTGTGGCCGTGACCGTGACCCTGGGGTGAAATGCCCTCTTTGCAGGGCCGGAAACTGCGTGCATCCAGCATGGACAGGCCACAGGTTCCAAAGGAAGAAATTATTCTAAGTCAAATTCTGCACACTGCCGGAAAAAGTGACTATTGGGCAGAGGAAGGGGAGGGCTTGCAGAGCCTTTTGGGTTCATTCTCCCTTTCCAAACTTTGTCATGACGTTGCCCAGCCCAGAAGCCTCCAGAGGCCTGTTGTTCCATAGAATGAACTCTATTTCCGTGGGGCACCTGGGCCCACTGTTCTCTGCTCTCTCACCTCCTAAGGACCCCCAGAGTCTATCACAACATTGTTAACACCAGCCCTGAAATTTAGACGTTAATTCCTTTTGAAATGTTCAGATGATAAAATCCTTCAGAAACCAAACCTTTATTCTAAATTCCACACTCATGTCTGGTTCTATACTCCTTCCTGCCCGGTTCCGCCTGTGATCACAAGCCTAGTTTCCTGCAGAAAGTCTGTCCTAAACTTCATTTAATGTTGTGTTTGTAGCTCCAAGCAGGGGTTTCTTATTGTGGGTATATTTCTTTCCCTGCCTTCTGTGTATAGTATTCTTATTTTAATATCCATTGAAGGATTCAGAATGACCATTTTCAGGTCAGGGAAATTTAGCAGGTGAAGTCCAGAGGCTGCTGCTTAAACATAGCACCTGTTTGTTTGAAACCACACTTTCAAACCATCTGACACGTTTTCCACCAAGGACAGAGCTGCACCCTTGTGTCCACCTAGGCAGGATGCACCTGTCTGACCAGAGGAGTGTCCAGGATCATCTCGCCACCAGAACTCAAGGTCCAGCTGGACAGAGGGAGGTGGTCCTGGAGGTGAGGACCGCTCATGCCCTCAAAGGCCCACAGAGACGTCCACGGGTTCCAATCCTAACCTGGAAAGCAATAGGATAGGTTCATGCTATCATTGAGGACATTCATCTCAACCACCTGGCAGGGAGGGCATACAGTTGCAAATGTTTCCAGTATTTTTCATCACCAAAAATGTCCAAGGTGACCATAAGGAAACAGCAAAAATTGTGCACAAGCATCTCTGCATTTCAGCCAACTCCAGAGATCCTGGGCTCAGCACTCTTGACATTTGGGGCTGGATACTGGGTTGCAGGGGATTTCCCCAGGCATCCTAGGCTGTTTAACAGCATGAGGTCAACCCCTGGGTTGGGAAGATCCCCTGGAGGAGGAAATGGCAACCCACTCCAGTATTCTTGCCTGGAGAATCCCATGGACAGAGGAGCCTGGTGGGCTGCAGTCCATGTGGACACGACTGAGTGACTATCACTTCACTGGTCACTTACCCAAAAAATGCCAGTAGGACCCCCCAGTTGACAACCAGAAATGTCCCTGGGGAGAAAAAGGTGTCCCTAGTGGAGAACCACTGCTCTAATTGTATTGTAAACCAATCAAGGGTCTGGAAGCCTTCCAGAGATGAAAGCCCTGCCATGAATGTCCCCAGTCAGCAGTCTCGAGCGTGACTCCTGTTCCTTTGGATTCATTTTAATTCTCTCAGTGAACTATCCCACCTTCAGTCTTCAGAAGCTTACCTTCCCAAGTGCACTTGAGTTTTGTGGAAAGGGTGGCAGCCTAGCATCCTTGAGTCATGGGATTCTTTGCTTACAGAACTGTGTGATGTTTTGAACCTGGAAATAGACAAAGTTGTAGTAGCTTGGTCAGTGACACACTGAGGCACTGGGTGAGGGGCAGAGGGTGACTCTGGGCTGTGGACAGCATTTGTTCAACATGAAGTTATAAAGAAAGACCCACCTTATCCCCTGGATGCATATTCAGGGTGAGAGACTGCTCATACGTCCAGTTTGCAGGCCAGTTTCACCTGCCGCATCTGTTCCATGGGGCCCATTGGCTGGACAGAATGATCTTTTCCCCTGTGGCTTCAGATGGACCTCAACCCACCACTGTAAATAGTGGCTGAGGAGTTGTTTTCCCCAGGACTTTCCCCTCCCTCTCTCCGCCTTTTGTAGCCAATATAACCTTATTTACAGACCTTTTGTTGTGGTTTTCTAATGTAACACCATTTTTCTCTGAAACTATTGTATTTAAAGTAAGGTTTCATTAATGCCAACAAGTAATGAAATTATGCTTGAAAGGTGGCCATGTTCTGTACCCAAAGCTGTTGATGTTTTCCTTCTAGCTGGTAAAAGTAGCGTTTTGCATGACCTGACCCCGTTTCACTCTGTGGTTTGTTCAGCCACTGATGATGTGAGTGTGTGTCTCGGGGCCCACTGTGGAGGCACTAGGCTTCACGCACTCGCATTGTGTTGAAAATAAATATCAACCAAAGGAGGGGCACCAGGAGCAGGTGGGTTCCGTTGATCATGAGAAGTCCTTGTTTGGCATTCTGGCCCATCCCAGTCACCCAGCTCCCCTCCACTCAGAACATCTGGACCCTCCTCACCTAGGTCTTCCTGCATCACGTATATTAGAGCATGGGCTTGTCCTTGTAGAAGAGACATTACAAAGAATCATGTTACTATTGCTTTGTCACCCAAGGGCATGTCCCAGCACCTAGCATTTCAGATACCAGCACGATTCACTTCCAATTCAGAATCAACCAAAAATGAGATCTCAGACTCTTCATCAAGAAAGACAGCTATCTCTCAATGCAATGTGAGTTCTTTTTTTTTTTTTTCTATTTTTGTGCCTTTCCTTGTTTTGTTTTCAGTGGGATTTTCTTAGCATCATCTTCTTGCCAAAACAAAAACGAGATGCCATGGACTTCTGTAGACCAGTCGTGAAGTAAATCTATTTCTCTCGTGCACTTATGTTCCAGCAATAATGAAGGGGCAGCGCTACTCAGAATCCAGATCTCTCCTTCAGTTGAGTATTTTTTTTTTTACTTTAAAAGAAACCAAAATTAGACTTATTTAAGATATACAGACATCAGAAATTAAAGACAACAAAAGCACATATGCTGTTGGTGCCATAGCATTCACTGTGAACAAGTGTGACCAGAAATGAATATGCAACCTTGTTTCCAATACTTTCTAATACACTTTTTTACAATGTTGTGTGTGGTGACTGTTCAGGGTTCAATTTATGTGTATCTGTCTAATGCATCTTTAGATGTGCAGCTGCCATTCTGGCAGATACTTGTACAGGACTGTAAATGAGAAAATGCAGTTGTATTTCCAATCTGCCTCTATGATGATGTTAAATTATTTCTGTTTTGCTGTGAACGAGGGGCGTGCCCTTGGAGGAATAGAGTATCCTTTTGTACATTTTCAAATGCTTACTCTGTGGTGATAGAACTAATAAATGCAGCAAATACTCTGTCTGCCCCATGCTGTGAAGCCCACGCTGGTCTTGAGAGGATCGCCGTGCAGACCTGCCATCTGCTACAGACTCCCTCCAGGTCGGAGGAGGAGGATGGGCTTGGGGCCGGGTACAAGACAAGGTGGGGTCATACGTGGTCACATGCACTTGCTGTTGCTGCCAGTGCATCAGTTCACTTCGGCAGGTGAGCACCTCCTGTTCAAGCTGTGCTGGGCTTGGGGTACTTGCGGGTTGGAGGGTGAGTGGAAGTCGTGGGCAATATGACACATGTTCCCCAGCTCTCCTTAGAGCAGTGCTTAACGCCACGTGCAGTGATGGGCAGCCGGGGGCGGAGAGCACAGAGGCGGGCGCTGACCGCACTGGCCACCCTGGGGGCAGTCTCCCTGCTGAGCTGCATGTTCAGGGCAGGGGGTCTCAACTCTGTCTGCCACAGACCCACACTGCTCGAGACGCTCGGTAGTTAAAACCCTCTGGCCCTTTGGGAGAACCAGCCAGACACAGTGTGGGCTCAAATCTGGTAAATAAGATGAAGTGATCAAGTTTACACTGTTCAACATTTGATCCAAATGGGGTGATACTTGAATGAAATCCACAGACTGTTCAGTTTCACATCAGGCTCTGGCATCAGGGGCCTTTCATAAGTATCAGTGGCTGGGGCTGCTGCTGCTGCTGCTGCTAAGTCGCTTCAGTCATGTCCGATTCTGTATGACCCCATAGATGGCAGCCCACCAGGCTCCCCCATCCCTGGGATTCTCCAGGCGAGAACACTGGAGTGGGTTGCCATTTCCTTCTCCCAGTGGCTGGGGCAGCATTCTTCAAAGAAGTTTTCGGCACCGTTAAGTTACTGCACTGAACGAATCCGTGGCTTAGAGAGAGAGAATGACACAGCCATTGCCAGACCCACTGGTTCACAGTTACATCCTGTTATTTCTCAGTGGTCACGGGTTCAAGAAATAAAGCGAGTCTGCATTAACTCAGAAATGACCTAGGCTCAATTAAGGCAGAAAAGTGACTCCAGAGTGCTGGGGGGGGGGGGCCTGTTTGTGAGAGTGAGGAATGCGTTTGTGGGCACCTTACCAAGGCTCATGGGTGTGTCTAGAAGTGGGCTTCCCTGGTGACTCAGATGGTAAAGAATCTGCCTGCAACACAGGAGACCCGGCTTCAGTCCCTGGGTTGGGAAGATCCCTTGGAGAAGGAAATGGCAACCCAGTCCAGTATTCTTTCCTGGAGAATTCCACAGACAGAGGAGCCTGGTGGGCTACAGTCCATGGGGTTGCAAAGAGTCGGACACAACTGAATGACCAACACTCAGCTAGAAGGGCTCTGAGGAGGGCAGTGGCCTGCCCTCATCTCTCAAGCTCATCGACTGAGTTTGGGAAGGGGTTGAGGAGCAATCCATCCTGGAACCTAGGACGTGGTAACAAGTGAGGGTGAAGTTTCAAACCCTCCCTTTAAGAGCATTCCACAGGATGATAGACTTCATTTCTTGGTTTTCACTACCTTTTATATTATTGAAGTCATGCTAAGAATGATGATCCTCAGCATCGTTTTGATGCTGTAAGCCACTAAGCTTCCTCTGGTCCCCTTGCAAGCCCTCAGTGAATCAGGGGTGCACCCACCCCATGTGCCCAACCTGGTTAGCCCCACTCTGGGAAGTCGACCCTGGAGGGTGTTTCCTTCATGGTAATGAGCAGAGGTGATGGTGAGGAGCAGAACAGCTCACATTCACACCTGGGAGGGGTAAGAGTCAGGAACAGTCTGCCTGGTCAGCCCCAGGACAACTGCAACTGCTTCCAGGTGGATGCACCAAGGTTCAAAGAGCCTGGTCACCTGCACAGAGGGCCTGGAAGATGCTGAGTGAAGGAAGCGGGGTGTGGCTGCAGTTGTCAGACAGACACTGTTCCCTGCACACCTGGAAGAGCCTGGCATGTTCTGGACAGCTCCCCGTCTGCTGTTCCCCCTGGGGCAGCTCTGGGAGTTTCCTGAGTACAGTTTTTTATCCTCCCTGAAGACAGCTGCTCATCCAATTCTATTCCTGATGAGTGCTGTAAATGTACAAAACATGCTGTGTTTTACATATTAGTGTGAAATCTGAGGAGCTAAACATCAGAATTGGGGACTCAGGTGCCAACGATTTCTGATCCCATTTCCAATTAATTGGTCATATTTTCTATCAAAATAAAACATCCTGGAGGTTTTGTGACTCCTTGGTGAAGTTCTGTGTTTTCCCTAAAAGTATGTGCACTCTAAGGAACAGGATTGCTCAGCTGTTGCCAAAAGTCTCGTTTTTTCCATATGGCCAGCCTCTCAACTCCAAATCCTGAGCAGGCCTTGAAACAGACATCTAGGAGCTGGGCAATCAGTACAAGACTTGGAAGAAGTGCTCAGACCACCAAGGCAGGGGTCCCCCGTTGCTCAGAAGCCCAGGCATCACTCTGAACCCTGCTGGTCTTTTTCTACTCCGGAACCCAGAGAGCAGCCCAGCACAGCTGCCAGGCAGGCCTGGAGCTCAGGTGCTGCCTACACAGCCTGGATCTTCCCTGCCTTCCCCAAGAGCCTGGCCCTTGCTGCCTCTGACCAGGGGTGGGGGGGCGGGGGGCGGTGGTGTGTGGAGATGGAGCCGCTCAGCTCCTAGAATAGCACGTCTGCCTCATGGCCAGGCTCCCGTCCTCCCATTGGCCTCTCCCAGCTTTAACCCAAACTCCCAGCTCCCAGCTCAAGACCACCTCCCGATTCCCTCACCCACACCGCCTTTCCCAGGCCCTGGGGCATCCAGAAATCCCCCATGACCCTGGTTCTCAAATGCAGCTCAGAATCACCTGGCTGGTTCTCAGAAATGGAGTTTCCAGAGGCCCACTCCTGACCTTTCTGGAGCAGAGGTCTGGGTGGGGTCCACCTGCCTCCTATGGGCCAGTTCCTCGAGTCCAGACAAGCTGACCCCACCCACCTGGCCCCCATCAAGGCAGACACAGCCTTAACCCTCTCCTCCAGCCCAGCCACCTCCCTCTCTGTTTTGACAGAGGAAGAAACTTAATAATTGATTATTAGTGAAGTGAATAATTATTCAAAATTAATAATGTCTCTCTCTTCCCCTCTTAAATTTAAAACAACCCATGCAAATGTGCTAAGTCACTTCAGTCAGGTCCGACTCTGTGATCTTATGGACTGCCGCCCGCCAGGCTCCTCTATCCATGGGATTCTCCAGACAAGAATACTGGAGTGGGTTTGCCATGACAAGAAGAGTCAGAGAGTGGAAAACCAAAATACTAGTTGTGCTACCTGTGAAATCTAGATTAGAGGAACCAGCTTCAGTGCCTGACCACTGTGGACTTGCTGAGTCCAGGCAGACTTACCCAGCCGGATGCAGGTAGGACTTAGACTCAGGCACCGCCTGAGGGGGCTAAGCCCGCGCCCTGCAAGAAAGGGGAGGGGGAGCAGAACCCTCATCCTGCAGGCAGCAGAGCCCAGGAAAGCAAGAGAAAGCAAGCTCAGTGCCTGCAGCCAGAGGAGTGTGAGGAGGAGAGAAGCAGGTGCAGGGGAGCCCCCGGAGGCAGAGAAGAGAGTGGCGTAATGAGAAGCAGGCAAGCCCCGAGAGGAGCAGGCAGGAGGTCTGCAAGGGGGGAAGGCATAACCTACCAGCAGCAGGGCTGCAGAGGGTTTGACTCTCTCTCCCTGGGGTGTGGTCTCCAGGAGCAGGGTTGTTTTTTTGTTTTTTTTTTTCCTGCCATATCTTCAGTGTCAAGAAGAGTTACGTGGCACGTAGTAGATGCTTGGTATGGTCTGAATGCGTCTCCCCAGAAATCATATGTGGAAATCCTGCCTCCCAAAGGTATTTGGAGGTGGCCGTTTGGCAGGTGACCAAGTCATCAGGATGGAGTCCTCGTGGTGGGATTGCTACGTACTAAGTCACTTCAGTCGTGTCCGACTCTTCAAAACCCCATGGACTGTAACCCGCCAGACCCCTCTATCCGTGGGATTCTCCAGGCAAGAATACTGGAGTCTGTTCCCATGCCCTCCTCCAGGGCATCTTCCCAATCCGAGGATGGAACCCGCATCTCTTCCCACTAGCGCCACCTGCTGGGATTGGTGTCCTAATAAAGAGGCTTCAGGGAGCTCCCTCACCCTGGGTCTCCTGTGAGGACCGTGAGAAATCCACCACCAGGAGCGGGGCCTCACCTGGCCCTAAGACTTCCAGCTTCCGGAACTGCGGGAAATGAACTTCTGTTGTTCACAAGCCGCCCGGTGTCTGGCAATTTGTGACAGCAACCGACAGACTGAGGTGCGGGTCCGTAAGCATGGACGCGTGTAACTGTCTACTGAAGAAGACTGAGGTAATTGCACGCGGAGCGCTTGTGAGGTGCTGACCCCAGATCTCAGGTCCTGTGTGAGCGGTCAGTGGGGGACAGGGGCAGCGTGGGCTGGGCAGAGGGACTGAGCGGTGACGAGAATGGGTCAGCTGTGAAGAGAGGGCACTGTTTGAGAGTCAGGTGGTCAAGAGCGAGAAAGCAGGATGGACCCAGGAGGCGCCCGAGGGCAGAGCAAGCTGGGAGGGCGGCCGAGCTCTGTTCCCACGGAGAAGAGGGCGATGGTCCCAGACAGGAGGGAAGCCCGGCGCCCAGACCCCCTCCACGGAGGAGAGGCCGAGAAGCGGGCCCAGTACAGCAGCTGAGACCGGGAGCGGGCTGTGAAGAAGCTGCCCGCTGAGCACCCGGACACAGGCCGTGACAGTTGGGGAGGGAGATGCCGGAGGCAGGGATGGGCTGGGGACCCCTGAGGCTGATGCTGGCAGGAAGGAAATGGGGAACTTGGTGCAGCCCGGACCTCAGGCCTCAGCTGGGACCAGATGCTTCAAAACATGCCAAGTTCTGGGCTGTATTTTCCTAAGGAGGAAGGTGAAAACCTCAGTGTGAAGTCCCCTCGCTTTTTCCGCTTTTTGGGGAAGCCAAGGACAGGAACAAGGCATGATCCCTGTGTGCTGTCTCCTCTGGGCCCCCACCCCGCTCCCCCAGCACAGGCTGCCCGCACCCCCTCCCTGGCAGCGGGCTGCTGCGCCAGCCCAGCAGGTGGGCTGTGGCTACGGGGATCGCAGGACGGGAAGCAGATGTGGCCCCCGCAGTCCCCAGGCACAACTGGAGGCTGGCCGCTTGGGGAGGAGATTTGCATAATAAGGATAATTTGGTACCAAAGCTGTCCCCTGAAGTGAACTGCCTGGATCTTGGTGCAGTTAACAAATTTCACTTCTTCTTTCCCATGTTTTGTCAGACCAACTAGATGTGACGTTCAGTATGTGAATTGTCCAAAGATACTTTCTTTCTCCCTGCATGATTTCGGCCTCCCTCCCTCTCCTCTGCCTGATCCGGGGCCTCCCGTGCCCACTCCCAAGGGTCTCTGGCCCCCGAAGGCAGCGCAGCAGCGCCTGCCCCCCTCAAAGCCTTGCTCCCTCTCGGAGGGACACCACGGTGGGACTCCAGGCCTCTGGGCACCTTGCCTCTGCTCCCCACACCTGCCTCTGTGTCCCCGTCAGCTTCCTCCCTCCTGCTTCCTGTGGGCAAGGGCGGGCCGAAGGCCCACAGTGAGGAGGGCATGTGGTCTCGGCCCTCGGCTTGATTCCCCTTTCAGGGCCCTCCTCCCCCTGGGCCCTGCCCTTCACAAAACCCACGTGGCTCCCCTGCCCATACCCAGACCCCACTCCTTTAAGCATCACGATTCTTTGAAGCTGTCTTTATACCATCCTACAAGAAAACACTCATACGTGTTACTGTTCAAAAATAAAATAGGGGCAGTGCATTCTGGGGGGGCTCCCCTGGTGCCTCAGTGGTAAAGAAACCGCCCGCACTATAGGAGCTGCAGGTTCGATCCCTGGGTGGGGAAGGTCCCCTGGAGGAAGGCATGGCGACCCACCCTAGTATTCTTGCCTGGAGAATCCCATGGACAGGAGCCTGGCAGGCTACAGTCCACGGGGTCCAAAGAGTCAGACTCGACTTGGTGACTGAACAGCCATGTGCTTGAGGGTCTGTGCCAACCCCAGGAGCCCTGGAGTCAGGGAGCCTAGTCTGGGGTCCAAGTCCACCCCTTGCAGATGTCATCTGGTCTGATCAGGACCTGATTCTCTGCATCACTCCAGACTCCTTCTAACCTTTGGCAGCCTGGCACCTAGGCTTCTGCACATGATGAGCCCACAGGCCCTGGAATGCTCCCCAAGCTGTGCCAGCTGCTGAGCTAGGCATGTAACAAGGCTGAACCTTTGTTCTTAACTAATCTTTGGAGTTGTCTCAAGGCCAGATCTCCAGGCTTCCGAGCTGTCTAAGTCTGTCTCAGGCCTTACATGGTGCTCTGTTAAGTGGCTGCCTCCTCCATTGGACTATGAGGCAGAGGTCTTGCCTCATCATCCCCAAACTTCACTCCAAGCTTGGAGTCAGGCCCCAGAGGGCACATGGCATATAGGACGGACACTTGTCCCCTGCTCCTTGGGGTCTGTGAAGTCTTATCCCACCAAGATGATGGCCTGGACCCCCCCAACCCAGGGCTCTTCCTCCTGAATCCGCCTCCCATCTTTCCACATGCTTCAGGGCCAACATCATCTCCCCAGAGAAAGACAGGAGACAATGGGACACAGGCCTCAGGCTCCCGAGGTCTCCAGGAGGGCCCTCTCCTGTGGGTCCTGGCAGTCAGGCCCTGGCAGGGGGCCACATCCAGGGTGTAGGCTGGGCAGTCCTGGGGGACACAGCTGATAGGGAGGAGGAGGGTTGAGAGACTGGGTAGCCAGGCTCCACCGGACACAGCTAGTCTGAGCCAGAGGCAGAGAGAGAGGAGACAGGAACCTGTTTACAAAACAATTAAAGCTAGAGAAAGCAGGACAAGTGGAAGACAGTGAAAACAAGCAAACAAAAGGGGGTAAGAAGAGAAAATAGTAACGAGTGTTGTGGCTTCCAATCCAACTGTATCAATCTTCATTTTAAACATCATTTGTCTAAATACACCACTTGAAACGTAGACACTGTCAGAGCGGATCTACAGACAAGACCCAACTACACATTGTCCATGAAGAAGTCACTTTAAAGGTAAGACACGTGGGGCCTCCCCAGTAGCTCAGACTGTACAGAATCTGCCTGCAGTGCAGCAGACACAGGAAATGTCGGTTCGATCCGTGGGTCAGGAAGATTTCCTGGAGAAGGAAATGGCAACCCACTCCAATATTCTTGCCTGGGGAATTCCATGGACAGAGGAGCCTGACGGGCTACAGTCCATGGGGTTGCAAAGAGTTGGACACCACTCAGCAACTGGGCACACATGGATTGAAGAGATGAAGGACAGCCTTTGCTAATACCAGTCAGGAGAAAGCAGGAGTTGTCATAAGTTTAGACGCAGCAGACTTCAGAGCCAGGGAGGTTGTCCAGGATGGAGGGACTTTACCTGATGACAAAGGGGCCAGTTCTCCGGGAGAACATAGTGATCCTTAATGTGCGTGTGCTTGACAGCAGAGCACCCAACCATGCCCTAGAACCACAGAAGAGACAGGCGAGCCCACTGACCGTTGGACACGCCAGCCCCTTCCATCAGAGACAGATCCCGCAGACAGAAAACCAGGAAGGACAGACGTGAGTGGAAAGGCAGAAGGAGGTGTTTGGGTGAAGAAAGTTGGCCCAGGGAAATTTGGGCCAGAGCGACGGTAAGCATCAGCCCACCAGAGGCCTGAACCTGGAAACACGTCTGGGGACGGCCATGCCATTAACAGACTTTATGTTTCTGGGCTGCAAAGTCACTGCAGATGGTGATGGCAGCTGTGAAGTTAAAAGATGCTTGCTCCTTGGAAGAAAGGCTATGACAAACCTAGAGGGCATATTAAAAAGCAGAGACATCACTTTGCCGACAAAGGTTCATATAGTCAAAGCTGTGGTTTTTCCAATAGTCATGTACAGACGTGACAGTTGGACTGTAAAGAAGGTCGAGCATCAAGGAACTGATGCTTTTGAACTGTGGTGCTGGAGAAAGCTCCTGAGAGTCCCTTGGAAGCAAAGAGATCAAACCAGTAAATCCTAAAGGAAATCAATCCTGAATATTCACTGGAAGGACTGATGCTGAAGCTGAAGCTCCAGTTCTTTGGCAATCTGATGGTAAGAGCCAGCTCACTGGAAAAGGCCCTGATGCTGGAAAGATTGGGGGCAGGAAGAGAAGAGATGCTTGGACACCATCACCGATTCAATGGACATGAGTTTGAGCCAACTCCAGGAGATGTGAAGGACAGGGAAGCCTGACATGCTACAGTCCGTGGGGTCACAAAGAGTCAGACACGACTGTGCCACAACAATGCCACTGATTTTAGCCCGAGGGTCCCAGGAGGGCTTTGGGGGGTCTGCAGCTTCTGTGGTCCTGAGGGCCAGCCACCCGGGGGTCCAGCAGGACGAGCGGCATCCACACTGAGCTGGAGAACGGCCTTCTCAGCATCAAGGCTAAGCAAGGGCCTGGGAGCAGAAGCAGGAAATGAGACCCCATCCTGGTCCTGGAACACCCAGCCGTCAAGGGACAGCCGGGCTTTTAGAGGAAGGGTGGGGATGGGAGTGAACAGCCGCTTCAGGTAGTGAAACCAGCGACCGGGACACAGAATGACTTCTTCAAGGTCACAGGGAGTCACCCTGAGCCACACTTCCTAACGCCCGCCCACTACACGCAAGAGCCACAGTCACTGAATGAACACTTCCCTGGGTCAGACACGTGGAGAAAGCATAAGACTGCAGGGCCACGCGAACAGCAATACTGCAACAAAGGCCATACCCTCGAGACAATGTCAAAGAGGCTTAAATGGTCCCCACCCTCACCTTGCACCCCCAGCTGGGGGGGTCATCCCACATTTATGGGGCCATGGGGCAGCTCAGACTCCCAGTGATCTGGACCGGCGGAACTCGTGTGCAACAGAATTGTGTTAATCAAAAAGGAAAACAGTAGCAGTGTCTTACCCTGAGGATTACCCAGTCACTCCAACACACTCTGGGTGCACACCCAGCCCATGCTATGCCTTGCAGCGGCAAAGACCGATTCTGCTTCTTGCCTGTTTTCTTCGAGAAACAGGGTGCCCATTCCCACACCTGCAGCATGGAAATTCCAGGACAGAGCATTTGTTTTCATCTGCAAATAGGACTTCTGCGAAGAGCGATGCTGATCCACACAAAGGCCACTAGCCACAACATTCAGAAAACTAAGATCATGGCATCCAGTCCCATCACTTCATGGCAAATAGATGGGGAAACAGTGGAAACAGTGTCAGACTTTATTTTTCTGGACTCCAAAATCACTGCAGATGGTGACTGTAGCCATGAAATTAAAAGACACTTACTCCTTGGAAGGAAAGTTATGACCAACCCAGACAGCATATTCAAAAGCAGAGACATTACTTTGCCAACAAAGGTTCATCTAGTCAAGGCTATGGTTTTTCCTGTGGTCATGTATGGATGTGAGCGTTGGACTGTGAAGAAAGCTGAGCGCCGAAGAACTGATGCTTTTGAACTGTGGTGTTGGAGAAGACTCTTGAGAGTCCCTTGGACTGCAAGGAGATCCAACCAGTCCATCCTAAAGGAGATCAGTCCTGGGTGTTCATTGGAAGGACTGATGCTGAAGCTGAAACTCCGATACTTTGGCCACCTGATGTGAAGAGCTGACTCATTTGAAAAGACCCTGATGCTGGGAAAGATTGAGGGCAGGAGGAGAAGGGCACGACAGAGGATGAGATGGCGGGATGGCATCAGTGACTCAATGGACATAGGTTTGGGTGGACTCTGGGAGTTGGTGATGGACAGGGAGGCCTGGCGTGCTATAGTCCATGGGTTCGCAAAGAGTCAGACACGACTGAGTGACTGAACTGAATTGCACTGGACTCCAAAATCACTGCAGATGGTGACTGCAGCCATGAAATTAAAAGACACTTACTCCTTGGAAGAAAAGTTATGACCAACCTAGACAGCATATTCAAAAGCAGAGACATTACTTTGCCAACAAAGGTTCATCTAGTCAAGGCTATTTCAGCGAGTGATCTAAACTTAAAGTCATCAAAACTAAATAAATGAGAGAATTCAGCCTGCCCGATGCAGCAGCCTCATTCTAAGAGCTCCATGAGCCGTGTGGGGCTGTGGCTGCCACACTGGACAGAGCAGGTAGGAAAGCTTTGCTTTGTGCATCGTGGGGCAGCTCTGCTGAGCTGGAGCAGAGCAGCACTGTTGCCAGGATCTCGGCTCTCTCTGCACCAACGCCAAACAGAAATATAGAGACGGAGTCATGGAGGAGAAAGACAGAGGGCCTTTATTACTTTGCCAGGCAAAGGGGGAACACAGCAGGCCTGCGCCTCAAGAACTGTGCCCCCCTCCCCGGTGAGTAGGGGAAGGTTATATAGTCAGGCCAGAGTATGTGATAGGATCAAGGTAGTAACTGTCTCGTAGTCTATTTTATTCTGCAGTTTCAAAAGGGTGGGGTTGCTGAGAAGCTGGAGGTGTGTGCAGGGCCTCAGGTGGTGCCTCTTCTAATGTGGCTTCACCTCTGCCTCAGGTGGTTTCTTGGCTACTTCTCCTTTGTGGAGCTGCTGTCCTGCACTTTGGAACTCAGAGAAGGTCGTGGGGCCAGAGTTCTGCCTGCAAGGGATGGGGGACAAAATGGCCTCCCTGCCCTGGAGTCCCTCAGGGCCACGGTCAGCATCAATACCCCACAAACTCCCTTCCTCCCCCCTCCAAAAACAACCGTGGGTTCCCAGCTTGTTCCTGAGGAAGCCTGTCTGGGGTACTGAATCCTGGAGGCTGCCTTCGGTATTCAAATTACGGAGCAACTTTCACTTCCACTTGGGGACGGAGGCTTCCACTCTGACAGCAGGGAGATAGCATTTGCCCGAGGCCATGTGCCTTCAATAAAGCAGGTTCACTGGCCCTTCAAGGTGTCTCTGGGGTGGGACTGCTCTTCCCTGAGGTTCTCCTCATCTCCCAGACTTTCACCCGACTTCTCCTGGGTCTGTGCCCCAGGCCCACTGCTTCCTTGACCGCCAGTCCCCTCCAGGCAGCGGTGACCTGCAGGAACTGCTGAGAAGCCTCGGAGGGTGGGATTTCCAGCAAATAGGGAAGGAGTCTGACGCCCTGCTGGTAGATTCTTGCAGGATCACTCTCCTCCCAGGAGAAAAAGAGGAAAAAAAGGCAAATCACTTTCCTCTTGCTTCTGCTTCTCCCCAATAAACTGCTTGCCTCACTTCCTTTTGCAGTTAGAGAAATGTTCCTTGTGAAAGTGATTTCCACACATCCACACGCCATGCTGCCCCAGTCTCCAGGAGGGATTTGCATGGTGCTTTGCTCCCTGGCTCCCTGGACTTTGACTAAAGTTCTTGCATCTCTGTCAGAAAACAGGTGCTGACTTGAAGCATCCAGCCTTCCATCAGTGGCAAGTGCCCATTTCCAGGGGTGAGACAGGGTGCAGCTATAGAAAGTTCCACCTGAGAATCAGGGTCCTTCAAGCATGGCCTGTGACCACGTCAGCCAGCAACAGCCTCCCAAGGGTCCAGGCCTCTCTGTGGCCTGGCTGCACGTGGACAAAGTCAAGGGCTCTGTGTGTGCTGGGGGGCTGAAGGAGACCCCTTAATTAGCAACTCCCTCTGACTGCCTCCTCTGTTACAACAGAGATTGAAAGTGCTTGTTCTGAGAGCAGAGGGAAGGATTCAGGAAGATGCTCTGTGTCAAGGGTTGTTGTTCAGTACCTCAGTTGTGTCCGACTCTGTGACCCCATGGACTGCAGCATGCCAGGCTTCCGACCTTCACTATCTCCCGGAGTTTGCTCAAACTCATGTTCATTGAGTTGATGATGCCACCCAACCATCTCATGCTTTGTCATCCCCTTCTCCTGCGGCCCTCAATCTTTCCCAGCGTCAGGGTCTTCTCCAGTGAGTTAGCTATGCGCATTAGCTGGTCAAGGTATTGAAGTTTCAGCTTCAGCATCAGTCCTTTCAGTGAATAATATATCAAGGGAACAGGTGCAAAATGCCCTCCCAGGGAATCATTCTACATGTGTTTAGTGTCTGTGCTGATGACTTGAAATCAGAAAACACAGAGGCTTGGAAGGACCAAGGACTAGCCTGCCACCATGTACGTCCACCGGTGCACGTCTGGTTGGTCCTGGAAAGGACAGGTCCCTTAGAGGGAGTTTAAGGCCCTTCCTGGGTCAGGAACATCCCCTGTAGAAGGACAGGCTGCCCATTCCATTATCCTTGGGCTTCCCTAGTGTCCCACCTGGTAAAGAATTCGCCTGCAGTGTGGGAGACTTGAGTTCGATCCCTGGGTTGGGAAGATCCCCTGGAGAAGGGGAAAGGCTACCCACTCCAGTATTCTGGCCTAGAAAATTCCATGGGCGTCCATGGGGTCGCAAAGAGTCCCACACACCTGAGTGACTTTCACTTTCACTTTCCCGTGTACACAGGAATGAGTGTCAGTAAAGCAATTCAGCTGGAAATCTCCCAGCAACACTATAGGCCAAAGCATTTTTAAAAGCTGCTTCATTAAGCATAATATTTTAATTTAACTACAAAAGTGAAGAAACTAAAAGTTTGAGCTTTGTGGCAAATCAGCTAAACATTCTCTAACATCTAAATTGGAATTTCAAGGTAAAATGGTATCAAAACTCAAAGGCCTGAGACAGACAAATACCTTATGATATCATCACTTATGTGTGGTATCTTAAAAAAAAATGACAAGAACTTGTTTACAAAACAGAAACAGACTCACAGACTTAGAAAATAAACTTACAGTTACCAAAGGGGGAAAGAGGGAGCACAGGGTAAATGAGATTGAGACGGACATATACACACTACTATATGAAAATTAGGTAACTGTTAAGAACCTGCTATAAAGCACGGGGCAGTACACTATAATGTCCCATATGGAAAAAGAACCCGAAAAAAAATGGATATATGTATATGTATAACTGATTCACTTTGCTGTACAGCAAAAACTAACATGACATTGTAAAACAACCATACTCCAATAAAAATTTAAAACTTAAGAGCTCACTAAAAAAAAAAAAAAAAAAAAAAGTTTAAAAGGCCAATCACAGCCACCTCCAGAGAACTGCTGAAGTCCCAGGCAAAGCAAGGCATGCGCGCCCCCTAGTGGTGAAGGCAGAGAGTGCAGCTGCCCACCCCTTGCTTCCAGGACAAGGTCTCACAGCACCTACTTGGGAAGAGCGTTTCTGCACCCCCAGCCCAGAGCCCCAATGACAAAGGGAAAAATGGAGCCCTGCGGCGGTGAAAATTGACCCGCTCACTTGGCAAGTCAAAGCTGGAAACAGGCTTGCCACCAGGTAAATGTGTTCTCACAAATGAGCTTATAGTTTGATGTTCAATAGGTGGCACTAGGCGGAAAGAATCTGCTCGCCAATGCAGGAGACACAAGGGATGCGGGTTCAGTCCCAGGGTCGGGAAGATCTCCTGGAGAAGGAAATGGCAACCCGCTCCAGAATTCTTGCTGGGAGAATCCCATGGACAGAGGAGCCTGATGGGCTGCAGTCCATGGGGTTACAGAGTCAGACATGCCTGAAGGATTGAGCATGCTGCTGCTGCTGCTAAGTCGCTTCAGTCGTGTCCGACTCTGTGCGACCCCATAGACGGCAGCCCACCAGGCTAAAATTTTGTTATTCAGCTCTTATACCCCTAAAGTCAATTCTGGCAAAAATTCGGTTAATAAGCATAGGGACCTCCCCCCACCCAGAGAAGGGTCCTCACTCTGGCCCAGAACTCTTCTAACCTTGCTGGACACTCCTATTCGACCCCTTCCTAGGGTCCCAGCTCGACCTCTGTGGACCTTCACCCTGGTCTGAGCAAGGAGTCTCAAGAGCTCACCTTCTCAGAACGTGATCCTTCACCATGAACCTCCAGGTCCCTGCAGCCGAGATCTCTGGTGTCTGTAGGGGAGGGAAACTTGGCCTCTACTCATCAGTGGATACGCCTGTGAAATAAGGTAATAATAGGTCAAAGGGAGAAAAGGCACACAACTTTATTTGGTGTTAAATGTTTTACATGGCATGGGGGACTTCAAGGGGAGGAGAGAAACCGCTCCCTGCCCCCTCATTGCTGAACCTCCAGCAAGGCTTGAAAGCTGTTGAGCCATCTGAACAAAGAAAGATCAATTTAAAGAGAAGGATCCTTTTCTAAAGAGAGGCCCTTGGAAAGGGCCAGGGTGTCTAGGACTGGCAGTCTGTGGGAAGGCAGTTCTGGGGGGAACACAAGGGCTAGCTAGTGAGGCTGGTGTGGGCATGCAGTATTGTGATTTACAAGCACACAGATTCATTTGGTCTTTCACCTGGTCATGCATGTGTGATTGGTCTTCATGCACCGTTCCTAGCCCACAGCTCCCAAAAGCCCCTCTGCCATCCTGAGTAATAACAGCACTGGGATCAGTGCCTGAAAACCCCTCAGGGAAGGAGCCTTAGGGGTTCCACCCAAGGACGGGGATGGTTACCAGCAGAATCAGCCGTGTGGTTCGACAGTAGGAATTTTCAGTTCCACTTCCCACCCCACCCCACTCCTGATTTCCCAGGAGGGAAGAGGGCCTGGAGGTTGGATCTATCACAATAACCAGTGATTGAACCAATCCTTCCTGTGCTGAAAAGCACAGACCCCCATGAAGACACTATGGGGCTGGGCTCTTCTCAGGGTACAAAGGTACCTAAAAGCAATGAGAGGCTGCTGAGTGTCAAGCACCCTGAGTCTGTATCTGCAGCTGGGAAGCCAAGGCTGGCTGAGGACTGAAATCGGTAAAGTTGTGAAGAATGTGGGAAATGCTCTAGAACCTCAGTATAAACGCTGACCTAGAGCAGCAAAGATGCTCCCTCGCTTCAGCCTGGCAGGACGTGGAGCTAGGAAGCGTTCCTTTCACAGAGTGCGGAAACCGGAGACCCCGAGATGGAGAACCTCCTGGGAACGCCATCCATGCCTGCTTTCCCCCAAGAAGCATCCTGGCTGTGAACGTCGCAGGCGTGGGGGGAGACCCAGAAGCAGGTTGGAGGCTGAGGACAGGCACGCCGAGCGCCACTGACCAGTGATGACCCAAGGCTGGGAGTCAGTAGAATCATCTGCCTATCAGGTTGCACCCTGTGATGTTCCACGGTTTAGGTAAAAAGTGGTTCAATGTGGGCAACGTGGTGGGACTCAGACAAATATTGGCCTTCCCAAGTCATTCAGTCGGTAAAGAATCCACCTGCAGTGCAGGAGATGCAGGTTTGATCCTTGGGTCGGGAAGAAAAGGACATGGCAACCCACTCCAGTGATCTTGCCTGGGAAATCCCATGGACAGCGGAGCCCGGCTGGCTGCAGTCCACAGCGTCACAAAGAGTTGAACACAACTGAAGCAACCGATCATACACACACAGCCTAGCATAAGGCATGCACAGACTGGTTCCCATCACTCTTTGGAGTAATTTCTGTTAAACAAGAGAAAAATGGTGATCTACAGTCACATTTAGGGGAAGACTGCAGTGATGGAGAGACATTCCATGTAGGGTGAATACCTGCTTATAACTTTGGACTTATAAAGTTCAAATAGACTTGTTCTCCTATTTAAAAATCAGAGCAGCTGATGTTGGTGACGAATTACAACTATGTGTAGCATTATCACGGGGGAAACTAGGAAAGCGTACAAACTCTGTGCTAATTTTCACAACTTCTCATGAGTCTGAAAATTTTTAATAGAAAGTATTTTAAGTGAATAAAATAGGAGATACTTTAATCAGATCCCAAAACATGAGTGAGCTGAGCAAATTTCAAGTAAGGAGTGGGATCACTGAGTTTTTAAATAAATTTAGTAGTTATAGGAAAGACACCCTGGAATCTATTAAAGCAAATAAGTTTTTTTTTTTTACAAATTTTTTAGTGATAAATACATATGGTTAGCAGCGAAATTGTGCATATTGTAATGCATTTGAATTTTGGCTCCCAAACTCAGGTGTGAAAGAAATGTCATTTTACAGGCTTTGTTAATTATCCACAGCCACATTCACCAGATCCCAACACTTAGCAGCTTCAAACAGGAAACGTTTGTTCTCTATCAGCTGGTCAGGAATGCACTGCAGCTTGGTGGGGTTTTCCGGTTTGAGGTGTCTGACAAGACTGAGATCAAGGGGTTTCTTTGGGCCGAGGTCTTGCCAGCAGACTCAACTGGGAGAGTCTCACTCAGGTTCATGTATGTGATTGTCAGGATGTAGTTCCTCTCAGGATCTTGGGCAGAAAACCCCATCTCATTGCTGGCCGCTGACTGGAGACTTCCGCTGTCCTTGGTTTGTGGGTCTTGCACAGGGCAGCTCACACGTGGCAGCTGCTACCCCAGAGTGAGCAACTAAGGGCAAGAGAGAGTGCGTGAGCTGGAAGCCGGCCTTTTTGAACTAACCATGGAAGTGATTGACTTTTGAACTGTGAACAAATGACGTCAAGAATCATGGAAACCGAATTGCAGCCCATCTGTCCACATGCTGGCCCCAGTGATTCCATCCTGACACCTGTAAGATACAGTCACACCTTGAAAAGTCTCATCAAAAGCCGCCCAACTGAAAGCCCAGACTCTCACCACCCGAGTCAAGTCCAGGTCCAGAAGTGGCCCCTGAGCTGTAGTTCTCCAAGCAAGTTCCCAGGACACAACTTCTCTTGATCCGTGAGCCCGCGAATGAAAGCGACAAGCTGTCTGCGCCGTCACACCCTGCATGTTATGGTAGGACAGCAGCTACGCATACCCGCGCTTCATGGGAGAGGCACGCAGGCATCACTGGCCCTGTGCGGGTCTGAAATCCCGCCAGGCTGATGCTGCAAGCAACTTCAGTTTCAAGGCCTGAGTACAGGATCCTGTGGCCATGGGCTCTGCCTTCTGAGATATCCTTCCTTTTTCTTGGAAGGTCCTGGCAAGTGAGTGGTTTCATCAGCCTGTTTTCTGGGAGCCTGCCATCTGCCTTCATTTTCATTCCTTGTCCCTGTTAGTCTAAGCTCGCAGTGTTTCTGCTAAAAGTAGTTTTTCTCAGACCCCATATGGGCCTTCTGTGGCTTTGGGTGGGCTCACCCCATCAGACAAGAGTTGTACCCACAGATCACTCCTCCTGCTCGCTGATCCAGAGCACTGACCGAGGACAGAGGCCTGCCAGCTGGGCAGGGAGGGTCTCTGGGATCTCCCATGTGAGTAGTGTTCTGAACTTTCCATCCTTCTGAGTTCACACCCTCTGCTTTTCCTTGAGGCGCATTCTCCTAATGGTGTACTCCTTAATTTGGGCATCTTTGCCACCAGGAGGGGTTGAGGATTTTCAGGATCATCTAGCCCTGGTTGTTTTGCCTGACAGTTCTTCTGTCGATACCAGTACTCATGTCTCCTCCTGTGCTTCACGGTGAGTAGGAACCCAGCAGCACACACCTCACCGGAAGCCCCTTGTCTGGCCACGTGGATGAGTTAGTACTTATAAGTCCTGCTTCCCCTGTGACGATAGGAGACAGTTAGGATCTAAGCCTTCTGCCCCTCCATACAGGGGTGCCCCTTCCTCTAGTCCACAGTAACCCACTCCTCACCTCCATCAGCTCAACAGCAGGGTCCAGTCCCTGTTTCTGAAGTGAAGTGGAGGGAAGTCTCTCAGTCATGTCTGACTCTTTGTGACCCCATGGACCATACACTCCACGGAGTTCTCCAGGCCAGAATACTGGAGTGGATAGCCTTTTTCTCCTCCAGGGGATCTTCCCAACCCAGGGATTGAACCCAGGTCTCCCACATTGCAGGCAGTTTCTTTAGCAGCTTAGCCACAAGGAAAACCCAAGAATGCTGGAGTGGGTAGCCTATCCCTTCTCCAGTGGATATTCCCAACCCAGGAATCAAACCGGGTCTCCTTCATTGCAGATAGATTCTTTACCAACTGAGCTATCAGGGATGCCCCCTATTAGCCCATATTTCTTTTTTTTTTTTTTAGCCCATATTTCTAATAGCCATTGTTCACTGTAGTTCAGGCTTTCTCTCTTAAGCTCCCCCAAATTCTCTCAGCTTCCCCATAACCTCCTTCCAAAGCCATCATGACATTTATGATCCAATTCCAGACACCAAAGTCTGTCTTACTTATCTATTGTTGCATAACAAGCTAGCACAAACTTGACTCAAGATAACACCACGTCTGTGGATACAGAGTCTAGATATAGGGCAGCTGGGTCCTCTGACCCAAAACACAAATGTAACTGTAAGCTCTCTGTAGTCTCTCACCTCTGTCTGAAAAGAGGCTTTCTGAACCGAAAGCCAATGTAGAAATCACAGAATACAGATGTGAAAATTTGACTAATAGAAAAATTCATTTCCAAATATAAGTTGAAACTAATCTTTAAAAATTGTGTAAAAAATTTTTAAAAACTAAGAAAGAAATAAAATTTCCTAGATTAAAAAAAAATCCATTTTTAGGACAGCTACTTTCTATTTCAGTCCAGCTTTCCTCTGAGATATTCCAGACTGCAAATCACATTTCTTTTTTTCTTAAAACATACGTATGCATTAATTACTTGTCTGGCTGCACTGGGTTGTGCAGTTGTGCCATGTGGGTCCTTTCACTGCGGTGCACGGGTTTCTCTAATTGTGGCACGTGAGCTCTAGAGAGCCTGGGCTTCGTAGTTGCAGGTCACCGGCAAGGTGCTCCAAGGCATGTGGGATCTTGGTTCCCCAACCAGGGATTGAACCTGTGTCCCTTGCACTGGAAGGCAGATTCTTCACCACTGGACCACCAGGCTAGTCCCTCTAATCCCGTTTCTTATGTGTAGCCTGATACACTGGGCAACAACATCACCACTAGGAATGATCTCAAGAATCCTATCCAAAGGCTGCTGTTAATACCATTTGAAAGTAGGACTTGGCATCATCCAGTTATATACTTTCCTCTGTTGCCTTAAGCAAATCTTCTTAAACTAAAACGTGAATCTCATGGGGCCTCGTTGAACCACAGACACTTTGCTCAGTAGGTCTGGGTTGGGGGTCCGGGGAATGCATGGTTATGATCCACAGAAACATGTCTCATTCCCCACTAACTCAGGGGTTGAAGAAACTAAATATGTAACAACAGTCTCCTGTTGTTACTGAGCTAGGGGCTCGCTGTCCGACACACACAGATGCCAGAACTGCGGCATCAGGCTTGGGGAGAGAAAAGAGCTTTACTTCACCGTCAGCTGGCAAGAAGACGAAGCTCAAATGTGTCTTCTTGATCTGGGGTTCTATCAGACTTCCAGGAGTTAGGGGAGAAGGGCTGGTGTGCAGAGGTGCTGGAGTGGGGGTAAAGGTTTCAGTGGGAAGTCGGTGGAGGTGGTCCAGCACCACACCTCCTGGACAGCTTTGATCCACGTGTTCTTTGATCCACGGCGGGAGAGACTTTGGTTCCAGGAGTTATTTAAAGTCAAAGTTTTCTCTCTGTGCTTGCCTTGGCTGTTAGACTTGTGATTTTGTTCTATTATCTCTGAGAAACAACTCAGGATCTTATTAGAAACAGGCAAGTACCAGTCTGGGGCTGGTGCTGTGGTTACTTTGTGAAGGTTGTCACCTCCCATTTCTTCTCACCTCATATAGTTCTCTGCTGTCCTAATAAAATTTTTCTTAACACTTAATAATCCTGTCCTTTACAACAGGTCAACATCAGGGCTTGGTGGAGTAATTTGAGGCATCCGTTCAGTGGAGTACAATGCAACCCTGAAGAGTCTGTAGGGATGGAGAGGTCCACCTACAGCACACTGGTAAGTTTCAGTGCTAACCGTGTCTGCAGGATAATTCTAACTACATAAGCATTTATTATACTGTGTGCATCATGGAGAGAGTGTCTGAAACACTCTGGGTTGTGGAACTGTGTCTTGTTTCCCTTCTCATTCTGTACTTTTCCAATTTTCCTCAGTGAGCATATAATAACTAAATGTGTTATATTCATTAAACATTTCAAAAAATTAAGATTGCTCTAATGGGAAGAAGTGAGAGAATCTATGACAGGAATTCCGGTTGGGAATTTATCACTGGGACTCATGAAGAAAACTTTTATTCTAGTCTCAAGATGATATTTTCAAAGATAAATTTTTTGAATTGGAGTTGTTTCTTTTAAAAAAATATTTCTTTTAAAAAGTACTGTGTATCCAAATACTAATCAGAAAGTTTCAATTACTACTTTAAGAAAAAAATACAGAAAACAGGGGGAAAAGGAAGGCAAAATGGAAGGGAAAAAAAAAGAAAAACTGTTTTAATATGTATTAGCATGCTTCTGATTATCCGTATGAAAAATAAAACAGAGAACAATATAGGAGAGACAAGAAAAGCAAATATTCTTAAATCCTAGTACCTAGAATTTTGTATTCTTGAGTTTTATGCTTGAAAGAGCCAATCTCAGTTGTTTAGTTTTTTGACCCTGAACCTGTACATACCTTTACAGTTTCTTTAGACAACAGGTTGGGCTTTCTTCTCATGCAAAATTCAGCTTTGTCCATTTAATGTTTTCTTCTGTTTCAAGTTGATAGCTAAACTTGGAGAAGCTCATTTATCTTAAGCAGATAACACTTTATCAAGTCTAATTAGGGAATTTGTTTCTTTGCTTTCAAAATATGTCATATTTTCTCTAGGATAGGATAAGTGTGTACTATATTTTATGTAAATTAGTGAATTTAAAACAATAAAGGAAATACTATACTGAATTTCCCATTTCTTAAGGTAAACAGCTATGAATTGATTCCTGAACTTGGGTGGAATTTTGGGAGGGTCTGAAGTTGTTAGTGTTTGCTCTCACTTCATTAAGAAGGGTCCTCTTCTTAATATGTCTGTTGTGTTGGCTTCAAGAAAGACAAGCCTTGCCAACTAATTAGTCACATTGCTCAATAAACTAAGAGTCACCGAATTGGAAGGTATCGCACCTTTTGCTTTGGGTTCATCCCCACTGCCCTTTTGTCCAGTAGTGATGAATGAAAGGCAGGTCTGTCTGTCCTGCTCACTAACCTATTTTTTGCTGAATGAAAATACCTTCGAGCCCAGAGAGACTCACTTGATCAAAGAGAATTTGTGATCAGTTCAGCAGTAAGCCTTGGTAATGTTTGGCACACAAAACATGCACAATAGATCGTGGAGTGGAGTTGAAAGAGTCAAAAAGAGCCTTTGAAATTAACTATACAGTGGGATTAAGTCTTTCCAAAATAGTAAAGTGGCTTAGGAAAAACACTTGTTTTCATTTCTGTGTACAATTGTAGACTGGATATTGGATGCACTTTCCATTCTAATTTAGGCCAGTTGAGAGGAATAAATAATGAACTACTGACACATTTATTTTGCATCTACTAAGCTTATCCATTAAAACAGATTTATCTGCATCATTTCCCTTAAATTGCAATCATGCTGTAGTTTTGTGGCAATTTCCTATATTTTGTGAAATTATGTCTCCAGAAGCTTATCATATATTCCAGGTTGCAGTGTCCCACAGAGTCAGAAGCATATGTATGGCCACGCCATTTCTTCCAAATGGGAGGGCCCGACATTGTCTACACCCCAAACTCTGAAGAAATAGAATTTATCCACTTCTGCGGTCACTGATGTAGTCATGCATGTATATATGTTGCTTGCTCAAAGATTCCTTTGTAAAATGAGTTTCTGAACAATTCAGTTCCTTAAAATGCAGATGAAATCTGTATTTGTCTCACAGCCACTTTTAAAAGCAATTTTGATAGTCTTGCTCAATTTGGAGTTGGATGAATGACTATTTGCTACAGATTCTGATTCTGAGAGGTTTACTTCTAATGCAATCTGATATATGTGCAAAACTTCCACCCTTGTTTTTAAAGATTTATTTTCTGTTTGGCCATCATCTTTTCAGCGTCATTTTCCATATGAAATAGAATAATGTTTTCTGAAAGGAATTTATAATAGGGGCTTTCAATTCTCACCCCTTGCCACTTCCTTACTTACTAACAAATTTAATGGCTCCTCTAATCTAAAAAAATAAAGCCGTGTTCAATACCTTAAAAATACTATTTGAGTTTTTAAAAATTACAAAAAGAATACATTGTTGTTGTCAGATATGGAAACTGCCTGCCTCCTCCAATTCCCATTCCAGAGAGGTAAGCAGTCTTAATTGTCATTGACTGTCCTTCAGGACCTTTTTTGCATCCTTTTACTTACCCAGAGACATGTGAGTTATCACGCAACTGGCTCCTTGCAGCAGAGCTTGGTGCTCTCGCCTCATCAGTGTATATACAGATCTATTTGATTCTTAAAAGTCACTGCTAAAACCCCATGGAATGGACTTAACCATTCTCCACTGAGGGATTTGGGGTTACTTTTTCTTATATTAGAATGTTTCCATGAGCTCATTTTCATAGTATGGAGGCCTAGAAGTGGAGTCATTTGGGGGCAGATGTGATCAAATTGCCTTCCAGAAAGGCTAGACTTATGTATATTCTCCCCTAGAAAAGTGTGCAATGACCTCTTCTCCAAGTCTTTCTCAGCACTTGACAATATTGGTCTTTTCCAATTTTGCTGGTTCTTTCATCATTTCTAATTGTCAATTTTTGATGCTTTTGGCTCCATGTATAAAGGTGCATGAATGGTATAAGAGGTAGGAAGATTTTTATCAACAAACCATATTTTTCCTCACGGAGTTTGTTGCCTTTGAGCCTGACTCCCCTCTGGTTGGGATTAAGGGGCTGCTTCCGTTGGTGTCTGCACGCTCCTTTTGCATCTCTCTCCAAACCTTTATTGTCACAGTTCCTGTTTCATTTTATAAAAATATCATTGAACTTTGCCTTTTTACCTAACCTATGAGGCTTTGTTTATTAATCAAGGAATTCTTCATATATATTGTGAACCTGAAGTGTTTAATCTTTTTTTCTGACATCTTATTTTAATTTTCTATCCTTTTTTCCCCCCTTATTCCTTTTAAAAGTCTTTTTCCTCTTTCTTTGGATTGATCAGGTTTTCCTTGCTTTGTTTTTTTCTCTGAGACTTGGAGGTTTTATATATCATTTCTGACCTATGTCATTTATCTATATTACTAATATTTTCACTTACATTTTAGACAGATATATTTAAAGTACATAAATATATATGTACAACCATACACACATGTATTTATTACCTTAATTTAAATTGAGTATGCATATATTAAAAATGCATATTAGTCATATATAACATAGTCAGATGTTTAATCAATGCTGATTGAGTAACAATTTGTCATTTATTCTAAGGGAGTGACTATGTCATTTATTCTAAGGGAGTGACATAACATCAGTATTCAAAGGGTAAACTACTCCAAGTATTAAAGAGAACATGAGAACATGATACAATAATTTAAAATGCAATATTAAATACACACTACTTTGTGAGTTCCAAACTTCAATATCAACCTTTTTAGAGACACCGTTTTAAATTTTTTTATTAATTTATTTATTTTTGGCTTCTCTAGGTGTGATGAGCAGGAGCTACTCTCTGGGTGTGGTGTGTGAGCATCTCTTGTCGCAGAACACTGGCTCAGTATTTGCAGTGCACAGGCTTACCTGCCCAGAAGCATGTGGAATCTATTGCACCAGAGACTGAACCTGTGTCCTTTGCATTGTTAGGTGAATTCTTCACTCCTGGACCAGCAGGGAAGTCCTAGAGACACTTTTAAATTAAACTTTATGTCCATAAAGGCGCTGTTATTTTTAAGCATTTCTATTTTTATACAGTGTCTTTGTTTCTTTCATATTAGGTGTTTCTAAATTACTTACAGATAAAAACTTCCCTCTGACAATAATTTCTATCCTATAATTTACACCACTTGATTTTAGATGATAGAAGGAGCCTGGGATGGAGCAAAATGCCTGTCAGTGAAGCCTGGGAAAATTTAAAGATCACTGTCAAATTCGCAGAAACACTGAGGTAACATGATGAGAGCTATTTGCACAGAAGCCAGCACTGTATGAAGTTCACCAGTTCCCAAAGCCAGATTCTTAACGATAGCTTTAATGGTACAGAAATTGTTTCCTACATCAAAAGGCTGACTACATATATAGAACACAGAGTTTTAAAAGAATTGCTTACAATGATTACAAGTATGGGGCTGATGACACAGCATCTAGACCTACCCTGTCCAGTATGGCAGCTGCTAGCCACATGCGACTGTGGAATTTTTCAATGTGGTTACTTAGATCAAGATGTGATGTGAATGTAAAATATTCATCAGTTTCAGTGGGGCCAGTGGCTGAGCTTCTGATTTGATTTATTATTATTTCTTTTGTACTATGTTAATCTTTTTTTTTTTTCTATTGAAGTACAGTGGATTTATTAGGTTGGTACAAAAGTAACTGTGGTTTCAGACCATGATTTTTAAATCATTATAACTAGGCTTAAACATATCCTTATTAATCAAAATAGGAACCATTATAATCAATACATTTTTGCCAGTGAGAAATATGTTTATTTCTGTAGCATAAAAATCCATGCTTCAGGATTCAATGAACTCTTGGAAAGCATTTCCTGCCATTTTCTGAAAGTGTTTACCCTGCAAAAAAGTTGTTGAGATGCTTGAAGAAGTGGAAGTTGGTTGGCGAGAGGTCAGGTGAATAATGGCAGATGAGGCAAAACTTTGTAGCCCAATTCATTCGATTTTTGAAGCATTGGTTGTATGAACTACAGTCAGGTGTTGCCATGGAAAAGAATTGGGCCCATTCTGCTGACCAATGCCAGCTGCAGGCAGTGCAGGTTTCAGTGCATCTCACTGATTCGCTGAGCATAATTATCAGATGCAATAGTTTCACCAGGATTCAGAAGTCACTGTTAACTTCCGATGGCAGGCTGCTGCTGCTGCTAAGTCGCCCCAGTCGTGTCCGACTCTGTGCGACCCCATAGACGGCAGCCCACCAGGCTCCATCCCTGGGATTCTCCAGGCAAGAACACTGGAGTGGGTTGCCATTTCCTTCTCCAATGCATGAAAGTGAAAAGTCAAAGTGAAGTCGCTCAGTCAAGTCCAACTCTTAGAGACCCCATGGACTGCAGCCTACCAGGCTCCTCCGTCCACGGGATTTTCCAGGCAAGAGTACTGGAGTGGGGTGCCATTGCCTTCTCCACCAATAGCAGGCTACTATGTTCCTAATCTTCAAGGCTCTCACCTCCTTTGCAAAACTTCTTGACCACCACTGCACTGTACGTTCATTAGCAGTTCCCGGGCACAGGGGGGCCTAGAGGAGCCATCCCAGGTTAAGGTCAGGAAGGGCGGCAGGAGGAGATACCCCTCATCCAAGGTAAGGAGGAGCGGCTGTGCTTTGCTGGAGCAGCCGTGAAGAGATACCCCACGCCCAAGGTAAGAGAAACCCAAGTAAGAGGGTAGGTGTTGCAAGAGGGCATCAGAGGGCAGACACACTGAAACCATACTCACAGAAATGTAGTCAATCTGATCACACTAGGACCACAGCCTTGTCTAACTCAATGAAACTAAGCCATGCCCATCGGGCAACCCAAGACAGGCGGGTCATGGTGGAGAGGTCTGACAGAATGTGGTCCACTGGAGAAGGGAATGGCAAACCATTTCAGTATTCTTGCCTTGAGAACCCCATGAACAGTATGAAAGGCAAAATGATGGGATGCTGAAAGATATTCCCCAGGTCAGTAGGTGCCCAATATGCTACTGGAGGTCAGTGGAGAAATAACTCCAGAAAGAATGAAGGGATGGAGCCAAAGCAAAAACAATACCCAGGTGTGGATGTGACCGGTGATAGAAGCAAGGTCCGATGCTGTAAAGAGCAACATTGCATAGGAACCTGGAATGTCAGGTCCATGAATCAAGGCAAATTGGAAGTGGTCAAACAGGAGATGGTAAGAGTGAACGTCAACATTCTAGGAATCAGTGAACTAAAATGGACTGGAATGGGTGAATTTAACTCAGATGACCATTATATCTACTACTGTGGGCAGGAATCCCTTAGAAGAAATGGAGTAGCCATCATGGTCAACAGAAGAGTCCAAAATGCAATACTTGGATGCAATCTCAAAAACGACAGAATGATCTCTGTTCGTTTCCAAGGCAAACCATTCAATATCACCATAATCCAAGTCTATGCCCCAACCAGTAATGCTGAAGAAGCTGAAGTTGAACAGTTGTATGAAGACCTACAAGACCTTTCAGAACTAACACCCAAAAAAGATGTCTTTTTCATTATAGGGGACTGGAATGCAAAAGTAGGAAGTCAAGAAACACCTGGAGTGACAGGCAAATTTGGCCTTGGAATATGGAATGAAGCAGGGCAAAGACTAATAGAGTTTTGCCAAGAAAATGCACTGGTCATAGCAAACACCCTCTTCTAACAACACAAGAGAAGACTCTACACATGGACATCACCAGATGGTCAACACTGAAATCAGACTGATTATATTCTCTGCAGCAAAAGATGGAGAAGCTCTATGCAGTCAACAAAAACAAGACCAGGAGCTGACTGTTGCTCAGATCATGAACTCCTTATTACCAAATTCAGACTTAAATTGAAGAAAGCAGGGAAACGGCTAGACCATTCAGGTATGACCTAAATCAAATCCCTTATGATTATACAGTGGAAGTGAGAAATAGATTTAAGGGCCTAGATCTGATAGATAGAGTGCCTGATGAACTATGGAATGAGGTTTGTGACATTGTACAGGAGACAGGGATCAAGACCATCCCCATGGAAAAGAAATGCAAAAAAGCAAAATGGCTGTCTGGGGAAGCCTTACAAATAGCTGTGAAAAGAAGTGAAAAGCCAAGGAGAAAAGGAAAGAGATAATCATCTGAATGCAGAGTTCCAAAGAATAGCAAGAAGAGATAAGAAAGGCTTCTTCAGCGATCAATGCAAAGAAATAGAAGGAAAACAACAGAATGGGAAAGACTAGAGATCTCTTCAAGAAAATTAGAGATACCAAGGGAACATTTCATGCAAAGATGGGCTCGATAAAGGACAGAAATGGTATGGACCTAACAGAAGCAGAAGATATTAAGAAGAGGTGTCAAGAATACACAGAAGAACTGTACAAAAAGGATCTTCACGACCCGGATAATCACGACGGTGTGATCACTCATCTAGAGCCAGACATCCTGGAATGTGAAGTCAAGTGGGCCTTAGAAAGCATCACTACGAACAAAGCTAGTGGAGGTGATGGAATTCCAGTGGAGCTATTTCAAATCCTGGAAGATGATGTTGTGAAAGTGCTGCACTCAATATGCCAGCAAATTTGGAAAACTCAGCAGTGGCCACAGGACTGGAAAAGGTCAGTTTTCATTCCAATCCCAAAGAAAGGCAATGCCAAAGAATGCTCAAACTACCACACAATTGCACTCATCTCACACGTAGTAAAGTAATGCTCAAAATTCTCCAAGCCAGGCTTCAGCAATACGTGAACCATAAACTTCCTGATGTTCAAGCTGGTTTTAGAAAAGGCAGAGGAACCAGAGATCAAACTGCCAACATCCTCTGGATCATGGAAAAAGCAAGAGAGTTCCAGAAAAACATCTATTTCTGCTTTATTGACTATGCCAAAGCCTTTGACTGTGTGGATCACGATAAACTGTGGAAAATTCTGAAAGAGATGGGACTACCAGACCACCTGACCAGCCTCTTGAGAAATCTGTATGCAGGTCAGGAAGCAACAGTTAGAACTTGACATGGAACAACAGACTGGTTCCAAATAGGAAAAGGAATACGTCAAGGCTGTATATTGTCACCTGGCTTATTTAACTTCTACGCAGAGTACATCATGAGAAACGCTGGCCTGGAAGAAGCACAAGCTGGAATCAAGATTGCCAGGAGAAATATCAATCACCTCAGATATGCAGATAACACCACCCTTATGGCAGAAAGTAAAGAAGAACTGAAGAGCCTCTTGATGAAAGTGAAAGAGGAGAGTGAAAATGAAAGAGGAGAGTGAAAAAGTTGGCTTAAAGGTCAACATTCAGAAAAGGAAGATCATGGCATCCGGTCCCATCACTTCATGGGAAATAGATGGGGAAACAGTGGAAACAGTGTCAGACTTTATATTTTTGGGCTCCAAAATCACTGCAGATGGTGACTGCAGCCATGAAATTAAAAGATGCTTACTCCTTGGAAGAAAAGTTATGACCAACCTAGATAGCATATTCAAAAGCAGAGACATTACTTTGCCAACAAAGGTCCGTCTAGTCAAGGCTATGGTTTTTCCAGTAGTCATGTATGGATGTGAGAGTTGGACTGTGAAAAAGGCTGAGCACCGAAGAATTGATGCTTTTGAACTGTGGTGTTGGAGAAGACTCTTGAGTGTCCTTTGGACTGCAAGGAGATCCAACCAGTCCATTCTGAAGGAGATCAGCCCTGGGATTTCTTTGAAAGGAATGATGCTAAAGCTGAAACTCCAGTACTTTGGCCACCTCATGCGAAGAGTTGACTCATTGGAAAAGACTCTGATGCTGGGAGGGATTGGGGCAGGAGAAGAAGGGGACGACAGAGGATGAGATGGCTGGATGGCATCACTGACTCAATGGACGTGAGTCTGAGTGAACTCCGGGAGTTGGTGGTGGACAGGGAGGACTGGCGTGCTGCAATTCATGGTGTCACAAAGAGTCGGACACGACTGAGCGACTGAAGTGAACTGTGTTCCTGCATTGCGGGAGAATTAGCGTGTATGTCTTGCTTTGAAACTTGTTGACTCTAGGTTGGAGCTTGGTTCAGTGTAGGTATGGAGGCTTTTGCATGAGCTTTTGTTGATTAATGTTCCTTGGAGTCAGGAGTTTTCTGGTGTTCTCAAGTTTTGGATTTAAGCCGCCTGCCTCTGGCATTCAGTCTTATTCTTACAGTAGCCTCAGGACTTCTCCATCCATACAGCACTGATGATAAAACATCTAGGTTCATGGTGAAAAAATTCTCCATAGTGAGGGACACCCAGAGCAGTTCACAGAATTACATGGAGAAGAGAAGAGGGAGGAGGGAGATAGAGGTGACCAGGAGGAGAAGAAGGAGAATCAAAATGGGAGAGAGCAATCTAGCCAGTAATCAATTCCTTATTTGCTCTCCACAGTCTGGAACACCCAGAGAGGTACATGGAGTTACATAGAGAAGAGAAGAGGGAAGAAGGAGTTAGAGGTGACCAGGAGGAGAGGAGGGGGAGTCAAAAGGAGAGAGACCATTCTAGCAAATGATCAGTTCCCTACGTGTTCTCCACAGTTGGAACACCCAAAGAGATCACACAGTTAAGTAGAGAAGAGAAGGGGGAGGGAGGAGATAGAGGTGACCTGGGGGAGAAAAAGGAGAGTCAAAAGGGGAGAGAGCAATCAAGCCAGTAACCACACTCCCAAGTAAAAACGGATTCTGAAGATTGGATTCTTAAAGGTAAAAAATTGATAACAAATACCATAAAGCAAAGATTAAAAATCTAGAGTAGAGGTTAGACTCTCAAAAGTACATTATTAAAAAAAAAATCGCAAAAATGATTTTAAAAAATCTATATTAAATTTGCTTTAATAATAGGGTATTCTTTTATAGCAATGTAATAGTAGGTTTTAAAAATGAAATTTAAAGGAGTAAAATAACTTAAAATTTTTTTAAATTTAATAAAAAATGATAATAGTAAAAGTGTCAGAGTTTACTTTTTGGGGCTCCAAAATCACTGCAGATGGTGATTTCAGCCATAGAATTAAAAGACGCTTACTCCTTGGAAGGAAAGTTATGACCAACCTAGATAGCATATTCAAAAGCAGAGGGATTACTTTGCCAACAAAGGTTTGTCTAGTCAAGGCTATGGTTTTTCCAGTGGTCATGTAGGGATGTGAGAATTGGACTATAAAGAAAGCTGAGCGCCAAAATATTGATGCTTTTGAACTGGTATTGGAGAAGACTCTTGAGAGTCCCTTGGACTTTAAAGAGATCCAACCAGTCCATCCTAAAGGAGATCAGTCCTGGGTGTTCATTGGAAGGACTGATGCTAAAGCTGAAACTCCAATACTTTGGCCACTTCATGTGAGGAGTTGACTCATTGGAAAAGACCCTGATGCTGGGAGGGACTGGGGGCAGGAGGAGAAGGGGACAACAGAGGATGAGATGGCTGGATGGCATCACCGACTTGATGGACATGAGTTTGAGTGAACTCTGGGAGTTGGTGATGGACAGGGAGGCCTGGTGTGCTGCGATGCATGGAGTCGCAAAGAGTTGGACACGACTGAGTGACTGAACCGAACTGAATAGTAAAATATATCTAGGAATTTCTCTGGAGCTGTTGAGGGCAGTGTGGGATCTGTTCAGTTTCAGACATTTCCTTTTTCCAGCATATACTTCTCAAGGTCTGTAGGCCTTTTCCAATGTAGTCAATGCTAACTACAGGTTTTTATTTGTTGCACCTGTCACTTCCAAAACGGTTCCCTCTTCTTTGCTTATTTTGGCTTCCTCTGTTTGCAAGTCTCTTCAGTGTCTAATTTCCACCCTGGCACAAGGGGGCGAAGGCAGTCACTTATTTAGGCTCAATTGTTCAATTGTGCTGCATGGAGGGAGGAACACTGCAAACAAATATCACTGGCATGTGTGGGGAGTGCTCACAGTGTCTGGGCCACACTGGGTTTGCCCCTGCTCATGGCAAACTCCACGTTGCTCTGCAGGGGAACTGTCTAAAGCGGGCCCTGGGTTGCGTGCAGTTCCCAGGTGTAAGCCACTCAGGTTCAGGTTCTCGGGTATTCCACAAATGCACAGATTCGGTTGGGCTTGTGTTTTGTGCCGTTCCCAGGTCCAAGAAGCTCAAGTGATCAGGTGCTTGGCGAGCACACACTCCCTAGGTGGGCGGTGCATCTTATCACCCACCCTCCCTTTTCCCAGCTCTCAGTTTCCGGGGAGCGCCATCTCAAGTGTGCCATGTGTCTTCTCTGGGGAGCTGATCTCTGGCTGCAACCCTCCTGGAAGATGTCAACCGCCCAGGATCCCAGAAGACTTGGTTAGCAACTGGGAGCCTGCTCGCCGTTTGGTAGAGGATGCCATCTCTGGGGCCAAGTTTGCCCCTTGCCTTCCAGATCTGGCTGTCGCCCACCTGCCTCTCTGCCTCCAGCAGGGGACAGACTGGTAGCTGGCTAGCTCTCCTCTGGTTCTCGCCCAACCCTTTATTCTGTGAGTGGCCAGGTAGTGCCTTAGGTTAGAGCTTTTCATGGGAAAGTTTATTTTTTTACTTTCTCTGGCTATCCACGGTTTGGGTTGTTAGCTCCCTCAGACTGTCCTCAGGGCATTCAGGCCCGTCCTTATCCTAAGCAACACAGCCCACACCTCCCTGTTCAGCCCCCGCTTGATGGCAGTGGACACGAGTGCCGGGAGCCAGCGTGAGGAATCCCGCCCATGGCAAAGGTCATGAGGAAGGAAGCCCGACAAAACGCAAAGGCGTGATCTGGCTTCAGGGGTTGCCCCTGAGTTTTCCTGAACATCTACCCCCAAAAACCAGAGTTGGCCTGATTTTACTGTACTGTGCTTTTCCACTCTTCTGACACTCTTTGGAAAAAGTTAACTTAGGGCTTCAGTCTTCTGCATTTGAAAGGAATGTTTCAGATCAAACCCCTCTGATGGCTCTCTAACTTGCCTAACAGGTTCCCCCAGACTTTTTACAACTTGTGAATTGTTTCAGTTCAGTTCAGTTCAGTCACTCAGTCGTGTCCGACTCTTTGTGACACCATGAATTGCAGCACGCCAGTCCTCCCTGTCCACCACCAACTCCCGGAGTTCACTCAGACTCACATCCATCGAGTCAGTGATGCCATCCAGCCATCTCATCCTCTATCATCCCCTTCTTCTCCTGCCCCCAATCCCTCCCAGCATCACAGTCTTTTCCAATGAGTCAACTCTTCGCATGAGGTGGCCAAGCACTGGAGTTTCAGCTTCAGCATCATTCCTTCCAAAGAACACCCAGGACTGATCTCCTTTAGAATGGACTTGTTGGATCTCCTTGCAGTCCAAGGGAGTCTCAAGTCTTCTCCATATCTTTAGAGAAATGCCTATTTAGATCTTCCAAGTAGGTTTTTTTTTTTTTAATTGAGCTGTATAAGCTGTTTGTATATTTTGAAGTTTAATTTCTTGTTGATTGATTCATTTGCAAATATTTTCTCCCATTTTATAGGTTGTCTTTTTCTTTGCTTGGGACCTATTTATTTTTATTTCTATTTGGGAGACTGAACTAAGAAAACACTGACAAGTTTTGTCACAGAATGTTTTGCCTATGTTCTCTTCTAGTTTTATGGTGTCATGTCTTACATTTGTCTTAAAGCCATTTTATTTCTGTGTATGATGTGAGAGCGTGTTCTCACTTCATTGATTTATATGTCACTGTCCAACCTTTCCAGCACCACTTGCTGAAAAGGCTTCTTTCGTCCATTGTAATATTCTTGTCTCCTTTGACACAGATTAATTGACCATAGGTATGTGGGTTATTTCTGGGCTCTCTATTCTGTTCCATTGATCCATGTATCTGTTTTTTTGCAATACCACACTGGATTAAGGTAGAATTAAGAATAAACCAGAATGAACAACCACATGAAACAGTGGAAAAGAAAATGATCCTTCAAAGCAATGAAGGCAGAATCAAACCAGAAAGAGGAGGACGCATAATTATTGATCAATCAGGCTTTGTAAGCCTGTATTGTACCACAGGATTCTCATTCTCCAACAAGATAGGTACAGACTACTCTCATTTCACAACTAAGACTGAACAGTCAGAGGGGGCTACAGTCCCAATCAGTCAATGACAAAGTCAGAGTCTAACAACATGTCCCTCTGGTTCAAGTCCATGCCCTTTACAAGTACTCTACCTTACCAACTGGTTGACATGGAGGTAGACTGGATAAGTATTTTGAAATGAATTAGAATTTCAAAAAAATGGCAAAGACAGTAAGTTGGAATAGAATTTCCCAAAGAATACACTTCAAAGAACCATAATGAGATGAATAAGAAAAACATTTTAAAATCCCTGATACTAAAAATGCAGATACTCTACCTACCAATATTTTTAAGCACTGATATACAAATGAGTTATGTCTGTTGGTAAAATGTGTGTATTTCTACAGAAGAAATGTATCTTTCAATGATATTAAATACAGGTAATGTTTACTTCTCAAAAATAATGGATAAGGATAGTGACACACAAAACACTTGAAAGCAAAGAACTCAACCAAACAAGTCTACGTTTCAGGAAACTTCCTACCCAAATGCCTCAAGAAACATACTGCATATCACAGAAAAAGCTGAGAGAAAGAATGCTTCTAGTATAAAGCAGAAACAACTGCCACGTGACTCTCTAGCTCAAATTTTCTACAGAAATCCAATGTTACAGTGCTGTTATGTTTAATAGAAAGGGACATAGATAGTAAGAAATATATGAAATGCTTAGAGATTTTAAAAGATACAACAAAAAATTAGAACAAAAGATTTAATACCCAAATTATAATAAAAGATACATCTCAAAGGCAAAAATTAAAAGTTGGAGAAATAAAACTTTTAAAAGAGCACAAAAATAGCAGGCAGACCAAGAATAAAAATTAAATATAAATTGCCTAAATTCACCTACTAAAAGTTTCAAATTTCATTTCTTACATTGTATTGTTCTCAAAACTTTAGAACATGAAAGTAATCTCCATGAAAACTGTGTTGTTCACTGGTCTATTTTCACCACCTAGAACACTGCCTGGCATCTGATAGTTTTTGAATGAATGGATGCAAAAGAATGCTAACAAAACCTGCATCTGTCCAGCTGGTACAGGTAAACAGGCACTTTGATTCAGTGCATGTGGGAATTTTACACAGGGTGTCACTGTTTCAGAGGGCAATTTATAATACAGCACATGCTAGAAGCCTGAAAAATCCTTAATCCAAGAATTTTATACAAGAAATGTATATAATTTTTAAAAGATCACTAAGGCATTTAATATATTTTTGTTTACAATACACAAAAGGCGAACCTAATGACCTGATTTAAATGTCCTCCAACAGAGGGCTGACTAAATTATAGGCCACCCATACCATAGGATCCCAGGCACTTACGTAAGGGAAGACGTCATAGATGTCAATGTGGAAGATGATGATGACTCATATACTTTAAAGAAAAAAGCGAACTACAACCAAGAACACAGAGCACAACCCTACTCCTGTATAAAACATCTGGAAGAAGCAACACAAATGTTAACAGTGTGTTCCTCAAAATGGTAAGGTAACAGTGATTTTTATTTTCTTTTGTTCACCTCTATTTTATAATGTTTCTACACAGAACATGTATTATTTATAATATGAACCAGTCTATTTGAAAAACCTAAAAACATTTTTGAATGAGACCAACCCTACAGGCTATAGTGTCAAATAAAACACTAATTGTAAACATCACCTATCCCCTGGAAAAACACATTCTTCCCCTTTCTGTTTTGTGGATGCCTCTGATATTAGATTACACCCATTTCTGAACATGTTCAGTCTTGGTAAAGGAAGGAAACCATAAGAGGTTACATGCCAGAACAAAGTAAAAACTGGCACTTTTACTCTAGCTTTGGTTGACATCATTAAACAGTAAACAACACTCAGTTTCTAATGTAAACTACTATACTAGCCAACACTAAGCATGATGTGATCCTCACAAGAAACCTTCTTCAATAAAACATGCATCTAAGTCAGATACATTTTCATACACAAATCACATTTTTAAAAAATTTGTTTGAGCTTACTATTCATCACAGTATACATCCTGAAAAGGCCTCTTAGCAACAAAACAAAAAAGGTGCATTCCTATCTTGTATGTATAGGCTTAAATATCAGGAAACAACTGGAATGAAAATTGAGCTCATATTAATAGAGTCTAAGTCAATCAATTGTAAAAGTTAACATATTGTTATCATATTTTATTTTAAGGTACAGATTCAGAATACACATTTCACAAACAATTCATTAATTTCCTTGCTATAATAAAAAGTGGAAAGACAAGACTACAAAGATGCCATCCTAAGCGTCCCATTTATTTTCCACAACCAAAAGTCTTGTTCCAGTTTTCATAAAGTTCTAAATCTTCAGGAGATACACTAGGTCGCACAGTTCTGAAAGCATTTTCAAAGTCACTGTAAGCTATTGGGCGAACTTGATCAGGCGTTATGGTGGCAATGTCAACAGCCTGCAAACTGCGAATAGGACCCAGAGACGCCTCCCGGCACAGCTGAGTCATGTCTGCCCCAGAGAACCCGTCAGAATGCTGCACCACCAGCGTGAGCTCCTCCTCACTGAGGCAGCACTGCTCCTTGGACATCAGATTAACTACTATCTGTTTCCTGGCTGAAGCTTCTGGGAGGGGGATATACAGCCTTTTCACCAGCCTTCTCCGGGCAGCCTCGTCAATTTCTTGTGGCCGGTTGGTTGCTCCCACCACTAGAATACGGTCTTCAGAAGATGTGGCTGCCCCATCTAACTGAACTAGAAATTCGGTTTTTATCCTTCTAGAAGATTCGTGCTCACCATCTCCGCGTTGAGATAACAGGGAATCAATTTCATCAATAAATATCACAGCTGGTTGCTGACATCTTGCTACAGCAAACAATGCACGGACCATTTTCTCCCCCTCACCCACCCACTTGGAAGTCAAGGAGGAAGCAGAGATACTGAAGAATGTTGCCCCAGCCTGACTGGCAATGCATTTGCCAATCAGAGTCTTACCAGTACCAGGAGGACCGAAGAGCAGAATGCCTTTAGGGGGTCCTCGTAGGCCAGTGAAGATGTCTGGCCGCAACATGGGCCACACAACTATCTCCTTTATTGTGGCCTTGGCAAATTCCACACCTGCGATATCTTCCCAATTTACTGGAGGTCCCTGATCCATAATCTCATTCATAATAAGTTCAATCATTCTGGGCTCCAAGTTCTTCAGACGCTCGTCCACAGGATGTGCTGGGTCTGCAGCACCTGCACCCTGAGGCTTATACTGCATCCCCCCACCCAGATCTCCCCCATCTTGCTTAGGTACAGGAGGAACAAACTTTCCAAATATCCCTCGGGATCTACCAGCCCCCAGAGACTTTTTCACTCCACCATATGAAGACCCTGATGCACGCTGGGGCTGGTGGTGCTTTTTCTGCTGATCTACCCATAACTGTTCCTTTGCAGTTTTAAAAGCAGGCAGGCTGCTCTCCCCTCTTTGGCCATTATCTTCTGTTTTACTAAAAGCCTTATTCACTATTGGGGTGGAAAGTGCATCAGTGGTGCCAGCACCATAAAAAGCTTTTCTGTCCCGTGTATTTTCACAGAAAGAAGGAAAACAAGACTGATTAGATGAGAACACATTGAGACCTATATTGCCTTTTAGAAAGCTGTTATTTTCCGTTTTGACATTCCCAAATAATGGTTTGGCATAGAACTTTGCAAGGGCTGACTCACCAAAAGGTGCTGAGGCTACAGGACACGTCTTAGTGGTGTTAATGACCAGAGGTGGCCGGGCACTCTGAGGGCACGTCAAAGAAGGACCACCCTCTGCAAACTCTTGAGTCCTGTCAGCACCATGGGCTGAGTTAGTCAACAGGTTGCTCTCCCCAGAACCACCACAAACGCTAAATGCAGGAAGGTCAAAGACAGTGGCCTCTTTGTGGATGACTAGTGATGCATCAGCAGGCGCCAACAGAGAGTCTTTGGATTTCTTGCCAGCACGCATCATCTCCTGCACATTGCTCAGTTTGAACACATTATTTACTGACAATCCAGACTTCCATTTGTCACTGTCAGTTTGCTGAGATCTTGCAAGAGTTAAAATGCTTTCTGCATAGTTATTCAAGCCGGTTTCAACATTGTCAGAATCAATAACTGCAGAATATTTCTCTGCATATTTTCTGAACAGTGCAGTAGCACAGACCTGGGAGATATCAGAGTTTGCCCATGCATACTGAATGCGGAGTATCTGCGCTCGGTAGGCATCTGCCTTCTGTCCAGGTGTACATGTACCAGATGTAAGTGCAAAGTAATTGTTCTGCCAGTCACTCAGGTGTACAGACCTGGAGCTGGAGGCCTGCATTTTAGAGGCTCTATGACAAATAACAAAGATGAAAAAAATTCAGTTTAGAAGAAAACAAAGACATAACACTTTTAACATACTTTTAAAATCTTTGCCCTTCTTAAGGAAAACACACTAGACTTTTTATTTATGAAGTAAATTTATAAGGAAAGGCTGTTTATAGTGGAAACATCTATTTAACCATAGGTTTCAAACATTCAAGATATAAAAGATTAGAGTCAATAATGCTCTCTTATGGGTTAAACTGTTTCAGATATATAACAATTTTCCCTGTGAATAGGAAAAACATTCACAAGGTTTAGAGGGTGGTGTCAGTGACCAGAATGCCCAGTGGCTGGGCATTCTGAGGGCACTTCAAAGGACCACCCTCTGGAAAGTCTTAGGTCCTGTCAGGGCCATGGGCCTAGTTAGTTAATAGGTCACTCTCCCCAGAACCACCACAAACACTAAATGCAGGAAGATCAAAGACAGTGGCGGCAACATGGAAAACAATGGAACTAGAGACAAGCAAAGCAAAACAAACCAAGTCAAGCAGAGGGGTGTAAGTCTGGTCACTAAGGACAATCAGAGGAACAATGTCATGGTGGCTTCTTCCTATTGCTGGGCCTTCAGTTTTATCTGTAAAATAAGAGAAATCATTGTGAGAATCAAGTCAAATAATGAATATGAAAACACCTGAAAATTACTATCAGCCTCTTTACTGCACAAATGCAGACACTGAGGCTGAGAGTTCAGAAACTTAAGCTGAGGTCACTCAGCCAGTGAGCAATAGTGCCAGAATTCACAAATGAGCAGTTTCACTGCAGTTCACGTGCACTTTACCATGGACAAAATGCCCCTTCACAGTGCCACCAAAGGTCACAGACAGGAACAATTATCACATAGTAAATGTTTCCAAGGATTTGGAACAGGTAGATGAGCACTTTAAAACAGGATGCCCAAGAATCTCTCACAATTTCCCAGTTTCACAGGATTCTTTATAAAGCGAAGCTGTTGTGATGAAATATGAGAACCAGTTGGTAGTAAGGTGCTTTATTTTAGATCTTTTCCTCCTCATGTTAGTCTTACAAGCCTCCTTTCATTAAGTTAAAATTATTTTTACAGAACTGTAGATGAATGTGTAGATGAATGCTGGTGGATGTGTAGAATTTACCTGACAATCCACAAGAAAAATGTGTAAGAAAATGTTGAAGCTTCCTAAGGGTACTGCAGTAAAGTAAAAACCAAGAACTGTATGTACTTTAAATTTGACCTTTGAAATTACATGTAAATATAGCTTAATAATCAGCAGGTTCTTTTGGTGCAAGAGCCATGCTTAATACAGCTTTCTCCCATGAACCCTACAAAGAATCAGTCATATTGTAAGTAGGCATTCATAAACCTCCGTAATATTTTTGAAAAAAATAAACAACACTAAGATCCTAATTTGCTTACAGCTATAAAGTCAAAACTAGAACTGACATCTCGTGACAATTTATCCCTCTTTCCACTATTCCATATTACCCTATTTTAATCCCACAATACTAGAAATGAGAAACTGCAAGAGAGGTGACTTGGAAGTCACTTACAACCAACTTTCTTGCTACCATGAACATCCTATTCCTCTCCCACAGCGTCATCCCATCTTATCATCTGCAACCCTGGGATTCTTCCAAAGGCTCAGCGTTCTAATCACTGTCCCCCCAATACCCTGCTCTTTCCTTTCCACCCTCTCAGATTTCTTCAACATTCACCTCTCAAGTCTTCCTTTTTCCTTTCAACGCAATCATTCACCGAAGGACTATGGACACACAAACCAAAGACGGCTTGGCCAGCTCCCCTCAGCAGCACAGCCTGGCCCCGGGCACCACTTCCTAGATCTCTACAACGGTTATTCGGCAGTGATGTGTGAGATGCAGTCCCATCTTCTGGGGTTTTCCCTGCCCGTTGTAGGATGCGCTGTTGATCCAGACGGTAGGTGCTTCCCACCACACCGACCCTCCCCTTGCACCCGGAGGAACGTTCCCGGGGACAGTGGTCACCGAGCTGACAGGGCTGCGGATGGCGGACCCTACGGCGCTCACAGGGAGGGACCGCCCACTGCCCGCTGGCCCTGACCGCGGGTGCAGGCCCTTCCTTCTGGCCCCAGGCCTGGCCCCGCCTACCCCCGCGGAGCCTCCGGAGAGCGCCGCCCGCCCGGCCCCCGGGACACCGTCTCCCCAGAGGCCGGCTCCGGACCCGCCGCTGCTGGAGCCTTACCAGCCGGGAGACCACACTCCCGGGTCGGCCTGCCCGCACGTGGAGCCACTCGCACCTTCAGCCTTCCCGGCCCCGCGCCCCACCCCGGCCTTAGCCCCCCAAGGCTCTCCCCGCCGACCTGCGGCTTCCGAAAAGCGCGCGGACCGTGTGCGTCTGCGCACTGCTGCCGATTCAGCCCCGCCGTGCGTGCGTGCGTGCGTGCGTGCGTGCGTGCATCCCGGCGTGCGTGAGTCTGTGTGACACTGAAAGCGCGGGCGGGGAAGCGCTGTAGGTTTCCGGGGGCGGGGTCTGAGCTCCCAGTCCCGCCCTGGCCCCGCCCCCGTGTCTCGGTTACCAAGCTCAAGCTCTGACCAGCTCCCTAGGTGAGTTGGTTTGGTCGTTTCCCTTAGGAACGGGTCTCCCTCTCACACATTTTAAAACTGAATCTGGGAGTTAGAATCCGCATCTCAAATCCCCGCGTCACTCAGCCAGCGTGTCCTTTTCTTCCGCGGGTCCTGGAGGACTTGCTCCTGGAAGACTGGGAAGCATGCCCTTCTTCCCAGGGACTGTCCTGGCGCAGGACAAGGAACAGAATACCCCTCACAAGCCACCTCTGGGTATACAGTTCAGTTCAGTTCCTGGGCCAAGTGTGTTGCAAGTTGTCTCTGCTGTTTTATGACCCGTTTTGAACTCAAATAAGAAAATCACTCAAATTTGTTTTTTGTCTAGCATCATTTCCATAGTCTAAAATACATATAAAGTAAACAGCAAGTACGGAGAAGGCGATGGCACTCCACTCCATTGCCTGGAAAATCCCATGGACAGAGGAGCCTGGTATGCTGTGGTCCATGGGGTCATGAAGAGTCAGACACGATTGAGCGACTTCCCTTTCACTTTTCACTTTCATGCATTGGAGAAGGAAATGGCAACCCACTCCAGTGTTCTTGCCTGGAGAATCCCAGGGACGGGGGAGCCTGGTGGGCTGCCGTCTATGGGGTCACACAGAGTTGGACACGACTGAAGTGACTTAGCAGCAGCAGCAAACAGCAAGTAATAATTCATTAGCAAAAACATGAAGCAAGAAATGAGCATGAAAATGATGTATAACATAACCACATTTAAGAATGTATTCCAGTATCAAATGACAGAGTTCAACGAAGCATAAAAGCATACTTTTGCACCGACTTAACAGTTCATGCCATGAGTCACCTGGGAAGTGTGGGGTCTGATGGAATGAGCTGAGGGGATCACAAAGGACCATCTTCCCACTTTCTCATCCTGCCATCATCCTACCTGGGCTCATCATCTCAGTGTCCCAAGGGCACACCTACAACCCCAGGAACCTACTGACATATTCTGGTTTAAAGCAAGAAGGGGCCGCGCGGGGGAAGAGGGTGCCCTCTTGAGCACCTCTCAGAGAGGAAAGAGGAGACACTCCTTAGGAAGCCACAGGGCCTCCTCCTCTCCTGCCTGTGGGCACTGCTTCCTGAGAAAGTGAGCGCCTGGCACCAGGGATGGAGAAAACGAATGTGCAGTTCCTGGAGTAACTAACAGCATATGACATTGAAATGCAAGGCCTAAAGGAGTGTGAGATGGAACACTTCTTTTAGGACCTTTCTTTAAACATTTTTTAAAGTGGGCATAAAATAAAAGGGAACGATTGGACAATACCTTTTAAAAATAAACAAGGGAAAAGGGTAGCTCACAATTCATCTCTTGGATTAGATAGTAACAAAAAACTTTTTATTATAATTCTTCATAATATACTAAATAATTTACTAATTATTATAATTACCCAGAAAAAATGAAAATTAAAAACATTATCTTAAGACTAGCTTAATAGCTTTGTTTACTAGCTGTTTTTCTACTTGTATATTTAGAAATCATATCAATACTACATATTTGGGAAATAGCAATTTTCAGTGATTTTCATCACCAAAGTTTTAGTGATAGCATTTTGGAGAATTTGTATTATATAAACCACCAACTTAGCCTCCTAAGAGTACTGTTCATGTGTGTGAGTGCGTGCTAAGTCGTTTCAGTCGTATCTGATCTTTGCGACCCTATGGATTGTAGCCTGCCATGCTCCTCTGTCCATGGGATTTCAGGCAAGAATACTGGACTGGATTGCCACGGCCTCCTCCAGGGGATCTTCCAGGCCCAGGATTGAACTTGCGTCTTTTGCGTCTCCTGCATTGGCAGGCGAGTTCTTTACCTGGGAAGCCCATTGTTCACATATTAAAATTTCTCCAAGTGACACTAACATTGCCACTTTACTTTTGCACATTTGACAGGAAAGCATTTCCCAATCCAGCAGTTTTTCCTTCCTGCATAGTTGGCAAAAATCTAACTCAATTCCCTGCCCTATCTGAATTTCAACCTCCCCCTCATCTATAAAACAAGAATAAGCATCTCTAACCCAAGATGTTATTGTAAGAGTTATGGTTAATATGAACTCTAATACTTAAATTGTCAAAGCAGAAGCTGGCACATTGCAGACATTCAGCAGAAGCTGTGATGCTGTATTATATTTATTGGTACTACTAGTGTTATTAGTGATATTTGGGGGATTCAAGCCCTAATCTATAGCAAAACCTTTTCTGTTACAAATGGGATATTTTAGAATACTGTTCTAATACTTTAGCATAATTTGTAAGAGTGTAGTGCTTGATCTAGGCAGGTCTTCCACTTTCCTTCTGAGACTATACACTGTTTTTTGTTATTGTTGTTGTTGTTTTTCTGCTTAGTAAAAATTTTTAAACCTGCAAGGGAAGAAGTTTTCACTTACAGTGAACAGAGTGCAAGTTCTTGGTGTGAGGGATTCTGGGAGCTGGCCTCTCATTTCCATATTCATGAATATTATAAACATGATCTCCAACAAATGCCAATGCACACTTCAGTAATCTCATTTGTTTTTAAGCAGAGGGAGAATATGGCCTCAAATAATGTGCATCCTCATCTGCCAGGAGAGTCACTTTAATTTTAAAAGTGGTGTGTTTGTAGGTCCAGGGAAATGGATGCAGTGGAGGGGATGTGGAAGCAGATGGAACAAGAGTCAGTTCTTTCTGGGTGGGATTCTTGATTGTGGCTGGACTCTGACCAAGTTCCCACCTTTCACCTCCTTAACTCAGCATTAAGGAAGAAGGCAGAGTGAAAATTGAGGATGGAGGGGATGAGTCCCTGCCTCCATCAGAGGAGTAAAGGGTGTGTGGACCTGGAGTGAATGAGATGTACAATTTCAGTAACAGGTTTTCCCTAGCTCACTGGATAAACCAGGAGGCTCTGACAGGCTCCCTGGCATCAGCAACATGAATGGAACTGGTGAGTGGGGAGATGGGTCTCCCCTGAAATGAGTGGACAGAGCAGGAAAGGAATGACCCACTTCTATTGTTTTCCTCCTGAATCTACTGCCAACATGAGTCCATACCTCTGGCATTTCCAGTTTAATACTGTATGTTGTGAGTTGAATTGTATCCCCCTCCCCCGCCAAAATAACATACATACATCTAATATCTGTGAATGTCACCTTATTTGGAAATAAAGTCTTTGCAGATGTAACTGAGTTAACCTGAGGTCATACAGGATTGAGATGGACCCTAATCCAGGGAACTGATGCTTCAGTAGAGAAGAAGAAAAGAGACACAGAGAGAAGACGACCGCCTGAAGATGAGACAGAAGTAGGAGGTTTGCAGCCACACGCCAGAGAATACCTGGGCTGCCAGAGGCTGGGGCAGACAAGGAAGGATCCTCCCTGGGGTTTTGGGGGGAGTGTGGCCTGGCTGGCCTCGCCACTTCTGGATCCTGGCCTCCAGAACTCTGAGAGCAAATTTCTTTTCTTTTCAGCAGCCCTGGGAAGCTAACACATGGTATTCTTTTTTTTTTTTTTTCAGTTTTCTGACACTTATTCCCTGGAATTTGAGAATTTTTATCTATTTATTTTTTAATATAAATTTATTTATTTTAATTGGAGCCTAATTACTTTACAATACTATATTGGTTTTGCCATACATCAACATGAATCCACCACAGGTGTACATGTGTCCCCCATCCTGAACCCCCCTCCCACTTCTCTTCCTATCCCATCCCTCTTGGTCATCCCAGTGCACCAGCCCCAAGCATCCTGTATCCTGCGTTGAACCTGGACTGGCGATTCGTTTCACATATGATAATATACATTCAATGCCATTTCCCCAAATCATCCCACCCTCGCCCTCTCCCACAGAGTCCAAAAGAGTGTTCTATACATCTGTGTCTCTTTTGCTGTCTCACATACAGGGTTATCGTTACTATCTTTCTAAATTCCATATATATGCATTATTATACTATATTGGTATTTTTCTTTCTGGCTTACTTCACTCTGTATAATAGGCTCCAGTTTCATCCACCTCATTCGAACTGATTCAAATGTATTCTTTTTAATGGCTGAGTAGTACTCCATTGTGTGTATGTATCACAGCTGTCTTATCCATTCATCTGCTGATGGACATCTAGGTTGCTTCGTATCCTGACTATTATAAACAGTGCTGTGATGAACATTGGGGTACACGTGTCTCTTTCAATTCTGGTTTCCTCGGTGTGTATGCCCAGCAGTGGGATTGCTGAGTCATATGGCAGTTCTATTTCCAGTTTTTTAAGGAATCTCCACACTGTTCTCCATAGTGGCTGTACTAGTTTGCATTCCCACCAACAGTGCAAGAGGCTTCCCTTTTCTCCACACCCTCTCCAGCATTTATTGTTTGTAGACTTTTGGATCGCAGCCATTCTGACTGGTGTGAGATGGTACCTCATTGTGGTTTTGATTTGCATTTCTCTGATAATGAGTGATGTTGAGCATCTTTTCATGTGTTTGTTAGGCCATCTGGATATCTTCTTTGGAGAAATGGCTGTTTAGTTCTTTGGCCCATTTTTTGATTGGGTCATTTCTTTTTCTGGAATTGAGCTTCAGGAGTTGCTTGTATATTTTTGAGATTAATTCTTTGTCAGTTGCTTCATTTGCTATTATTTTCTCCCATTCTGATGGCTGTCTTTTCACCTTGCTTATAGTTTCCTTTGTTGTGCAGAGGCTTAAAGATCTAAATGTAAGACCAGAAACTATAAAACTCCTGGAGGAGAACATAGGCAAAACACTCTCCGACATAAATCACAGCAGGATCCTCTATGACCCACCTCCCAGAATATTGGAAATAAAAGCAAAAATAAACAAATGGGACCTAATTAAAATTAAAAGCTTCTGCACAACGAAGGAAACACATGGTATTCTTATGCCAGAGGGGCTGGTGCTAGGTGGTGGAGGCAGAGTTCAGATCCTGACCCCACTACTCATGATCTACCTCCAAGGACTGGGGTGGGGATAAGTGGAGCTGACCTCTGAAGGGCATTGAGGCCAGAGCTGACCCCAGGAAAGAGCGCCCAAGTGATAGGCATTGTTATGGGCAAGTCCTTTGCTGGACATGGGTTGCACAGATTAGAGCTTCTCACAGAAAAATAACCCATGCTCTTGGTGGTGTTTCTACTTTGTAATTTAGCCAGATTCTCTTATTTTCATAGACTGTTGGAATCTCAGATACAGAGAGAGACTAAAGGTCATGTACTGTAGTTTTCAGTCTCTTGGAAGTGTTTCCCCCACCATTTCTTAACTGTTGATTTTCCTGTCTCCAGCCAGCACCCACCGAGGTGGAGCATTTACTGACCTGTGAGAAATCACATTCTATTTGCTGATAAGTTGACTTTTCACATTGAAAATAACTCTCCCTCTGTGTCACTTGCTCTTTGAGGCACAAAGACTCTTCATGTCAGAGTGAGGGTAACATTTGAAGACAGTTACCAAGTAAGGCCTCTCTGTGTCTTTCCCAATAAAATATTCTTCCATTTTAACACTCCTCATGTGACTTGGCTCCTCTCTAATGCCTGGAGATGTTGCTGAAACTTGTCTTCTGTTCACCTGTGCTAAATAGAAATGCAGAGACAGAGTTTTGGGTGAAGCAGAAAAGAATAGGTTTGTTGTTTTGCCAGGCAAAGGGGGCCATGGGAGGCTAATGCCCTCAAAATTGTGTGTCCTGCCCTGGACGGGGTAGTGAGGAATCATATAGTGTTCAAGGACAGGGCATGATCAACTTGTGGACATTCTTCCGGTGGGCTGGTGGTGAGGTAATTAAGAGTCAGCGTAGTCAACCTTCTGGCTCCCTCTGGTCTGGGTTCCATGTGCTTGTGAGCAGCACACAGTTAATTTCTCTCACCTGGTGAGGGTCTCAGCCTCTGCAAAACAGCTCAAAGGACATGGCTCAGAGTATTAGCTATAGTCCCCGAGGAGGAACTAAAGTCCTTGACTTTGTTTATTGGCTACCCTATTATCATTTTGTCTTGCTTGACTGTTTTCCTTTCTGTATTTTCTCACTTCTCTGAATAAATTTATTCTTAGACTAAAGTTCTCTGTAGACAAAAGGCAGGTGGAAGACATGTGTGGGGGTCTGTTCTGGGAAGGCCTCATAGGGTCCTGCTCGGTTACAGAGATATCACCGTCTCTTACCAATGGCAGGGTCTGGACGTGACTTCAACATTCTGGACATTTTTGGATCTTCTGTATATGGGGTGTATATGTATAGTCTTCTATGTATGTCATGGGGTCCTCTCTATATGAATTCATTGTTCTTGTCTTCCTCCTTTCTTCTTTCCTCAACCATCCATTTTGTATCTCTACCTGTGGAATCACACTCAACTTTCTCCAAAATGATAGTTCCAAATTTATCCAATTCATACAAGCAACTTACTCTCACAGTACTTTATTTTTTCTACTATTTATGACAAGTGTAGGTGATGGCAGGTGACACAGGAAAACTGAAGAAATAAGTATTGATATCAAATGCAGTTTAAAAGAAAGCAAAAAAATGTTCTTATATATTTGGAGATTTCCATGATTGAGAAAAGCAATGAAACCGTCCTTAGATCAAAAAGCCATTAGGCAAACTCCATTCCTTTCCTCAAATACAGGCCTTCTGAATAAAAGACCAGCAATATTGGTGATAACCTGGACTCTCAGGTTAAGGGGTGAGGTGAGGTGAGGTGAAGTCGCTCAGTCGTGTCCGACTGTTTGCGACCCCATGGACTGTAGCCCACCAGGCTCCTCCGTCCATGGGATTCTCCAGGCAAGAATACTGGAGTGGGTTGCCATTTCCTTCTCCAGGGGATCTTCCTGAACCAGGGATCAAACCCAGGTCTCCCGTATTGGAGGCAGACGCTTTAACCTCTGAGCCACTGGGTTAAGGGGCATAGGTGTGAAGTCCATGGATGGTTGGAACCTGCTTCCTCTGGGGTCTTCCTCCTTACTCCTTGGGATAATCAGCCTACCTCTCCTTTGTTTTCAACTTATTAGTTTTTAATTTAATTTTTATTTTCTATTGAAGCAACTCACTCCACTATTCAAGCTTAGAAAATTCCACGGACAGAAGAGCCTGACAGGCTACTGTCCAAAGGGTCACAAAGAGTCAGACACAACAGCATGAGCACACAGATAGTTGATTTACAATGTTGGGTTAGTTTAAGATATACAACAAGGTTATTCTGATATACAGATTCTTTTCCAGATTCTTTCCCCATATAAATTATTACAGTTCCCTGTGCTATAAAATGGGCTTTCCAGATATCACAGTGGTAAAGAATCCGTCTGCAATGCGGGAGACCTGGGTTTGATCCCTGGGTTGGGAAGATCCCCTGGAGAAACGAATGGCTTCCCACTTTAGTATTCTTGCTTGGAGAATTCAATGGACAGAGCAGCCTGGTGGGCTACAGTCCATGGGGTTGCAAAGAGTTGGACACAAATGAGCTACTGAGCACGCACACACATGCTGTGTAATAGGCCCTTATGTGTATCTATTTTATATAAATTGCCAACATCCACTGAATCATTGAAGAAACAAGAGTTCCAGAAAAACATCTATTTCTGCTTTATTGACTATGCCAAAGCTTTGACTGTGTGGATCACAATCAACTGTGGAAAATTCTGAAAGAGATGGGAATACCAGACCACCTGACCAGCCTCTTGAGAAACCTATATGCAGGTCAGGAAGCAACAGTTAGAACTTGACATGGAACAACAGACTGGTTCCAAATAGGAAAAGGAGTACGTCAAGGCTGT